>NC_092225.1:68087607-68197607 GCF_036320965.1 Panulirus ornatus | reverse complement strand
TATCACGAGCCACAAGGAAAATGCTAGAGGCAACGAAACATGGCATAATGATTGTGAAGAAGCGAGGAAGGCAACAGACTTATGGGGAATGTATAACAGATCCCTGATTAAACTAGATTATGAAGGGATAGGTTACATAAAGATATATACGTAAAACCCTTGAGGAAGGAAGGGAATAAAAATGAGGAATACCTGTCAAAGAGAATGAAGAATAATTCGAAAACGTTTCATAATCTTACCAGAAACAAACTTAATGCTGAGGAACAATTGCTGTAACGGTCACATTTCCAAGGATGACAAAAATTTGACAATGAATTATACGTTTCAGTCAGTGTTTACACAAAGGAGGACATAGATCCGTCTGTGGAGAGGGATGACACTGCAAGCGAACAATGAAAGGACTGAACTGGTAATGTAGGAGAGGATCTCAACAATTAGTTGCGAGAACTGATAAAACCAGGTAGAATTCTTACGAATGGGCAGCGAAAGAGCATGCGTAAAAGTTTTGGTAGAACTCAAGATACCATACTCATGTTGCCTATAGCAACCGTGATGCTTATGAGGGCTGGAAATGTTCAGATTTTGTGCCGATATACAAGAGCAGAGACCACCAAACTATACACCACTGGCACCGACTACTATTCTGTGTATGATATCGGATAAATCAGAGAAAATGAAAGTGCTCAAAGTTTTCGATCACGTTAAATCTTAGATTATGTGGAGCTTGGATTTAGAAGAACAGGGTTATGTATTATTGCACCGAGAGATTTCTGAAAAAAGGCTAAGAAAAAGAAAAATTTTGGAAATTACGATTATCATTCGCAAATACTAACCTCTATATTTGTAACAGGGATGAGGGAGTCGACGTTGAACAAAATCTGTCACCAGAACACCACCTCAGGAGAAGTGTTAGGAGGGCAACATTTTACTGATAAATATTAGAATACAGTGTAAGTGCATAGATTAGGAAGTTGTTATATAATTCATTCGTAACTTAGTTTAAGATAAGAATATGCTTTCAAAGTTTTGTCTCTTCGCTTGAAGAATCATGAAGAATTGATAAAGTCCAGAGGAGAGAAGTTTGAGAGCTGAAATAAGAGACTTGAGTCACAAGGAGAGGCTGCCACCATGAAAAGGTTGCTGTCAACCAATTTGAAAATGTCGACAGTAAAGAGTTCCGTAGAAGACAGCAAAGGAAGAACATAATGAGAACAATTATTTTGGATTCTGTTCCATGTTCTATATGTCATATTCTTCCTATCTCTCATCTGTTCGCTTCTGTTGGAATCCAGTATTTCTTATTGATATATTTTCAGTCTTCAACAAATTCTTCTCTTTTTTTTTTCCTTGCTTATTCTTGCTCTCATCTTCTATTTCTATTCTATTCAACCAATGTTCAGTCGGTGTTCATCCTCATACTGTCTCATAGAATGTTGTTGTGTTGTCATTTATACTCCTGTCTGTAAAAACATCAGTCCAATTTGCATTTGCAATTAGTTCATTTAACTTTTCCCCTTTTGTATTTTGTCAAAATAAAGTTGGAGACATTTAATCTTGTGGCGTCCTATAATGTACAGCTCGTCTCATTTCCATCCATTATCATAGTTTATGTTGCAGGTAGCCTCATGGTATTATTACTAGATATGTCTGTCTTGTTATATTCTGTGTCTGAGGATAGTGTCTTATCATTAGTGCAGTGCAAGGCTAACGTATTGTCTCTTCTTGGTGTCTCGTCCACCTGCATTAGGTTCAATGGTTGGCTTAACTTCAGTATTCTATGTAGTTGTTCTGTCTCGTCTGTTGATCCATCGTCTGCTGATTCATATTGGTAACATTGCACCATTTTTCTTCCTTTTCAATAAGATGTCCCGTGTCTTTGAAAATTACGTCATCGTAAGGCAGACGCCTACCTGACATTCGAATAACAAGGTTCATATGTCTGTCAATTTCACCAATTTAACTGCCTTTCCTTCCATAGTCGACCTCTGCTGAGAGTTAGCTGGACGAGGAAGGATGAGGGAACAGTGGCTTCAACCTGGTTCTGCTCTTCTGCAGGAGTCATCAGTTCCCTATTGACGCATCACTCAACTTACGCTTGGATTCCAAACGTTATGGCGGCCACTCTCCTCCTCCCTACTCCTCGTCCAGAGGTTATCCTCAACACTCTAATGACGTTTTCCTTTACATTAAGTTTCTCTATTAAACTGAGGTCACTTTCCTCTCCTCTACTCTTCCTTCAAAATTCTTCAGTATCTCGTTTTATTATGACGCTTTCCAACTTGACTGCCTTTATAAGACTCTCTCTCTCTCTCTCTCTAGGTAATGACTATAAACCTAATCAAAATAAAAAAGAGCTGAATCTTTTTCCTAAAGAGAAACAAGACTTTTATCTTAGTCCTTTTCCTTCAGTTATCCTTCATCATATCATAAGTCTTTCTCTTGAATTTATTGATGTCATAGTTCTCACACAAGTAACACTAAACACATGCATGTGTGTGTGCGTGTGTGTGTGTGTGTGTGTGTGTGTGTGTGTGTGTGTGTGTGTCTAACCCTCTTCTCGCTTCACTAAACAATACTTTTCATTCCTGCGGTCGGTGGCTATACTTGTGTTTTCTGTATATACTCTCTCCCATTTGCCACACGATTTCCATCCGGGATTTCTCAAAAACCAAATACCACCCGACTGATCTACCTAACCAACATACGTCTCATCAATGGTGTTATACGGAAGCATCATCATCTTATGTCGCGCAGTGAACGCTCTCCTTGTTTCTACCGGGTTCAGTCATTTTCCGCTTCGTCTGATTTACATCGAAGTTTCCCCTAACCTGAAGCTTATGTACCCACCATGGGTATATTCCTGCCGCTAACAGTCTCTGATTCCCTTCCCGAGGGTGTGCGCCCGGCAGGAGCTCTTGGATTGCCCTGCTTAACACCAACCTGACAGATTCCTCTCGTCATCCTGCGACTCCCCGAGGACCAGTGGCTCTCACACACCCTCACTCCCTCCCTCCTGTGTCATGTTATAGACTGAGACGGGAATCAGACTCGATGCGCCGCGTCGCTCAGGAGGAAGAAGGAGGAGGAAGGAGGAGGAGGAGGTGGGTGTTGATTGCAGCATCGCTTCTTGATGAGGTCCTGTAAAAATTATTTTACGGCGGTTTAGAGTTAGAGAGAGAGAGAGGAGATTAATGGCCATCTTCGTCAGTGGAATGGCGTTGCTTATAGCACATATCAAGGGCCATTTCAGGACGAAATAGCCGAGCTTTGATTTAATCCTAATCCCAGATAGTGATATATCTCATCTCTGATGTCTTTGTATAACTCTCGAGTCTTGTTGACTTCGATCCCTTTCAACTGCAATCTTAAGGGGTTTAAACACATCTTTATTCCTGTTTATCATCTTCCTCCACCCCTCACAGCGACGACAGAAAGGGGGCACCAGACCCTCACCCCATGGGAGTCAAACTTCCATTATCCGACTACAGGATTAAAACAGCTCCTCCCAAACTGTCTACATTATCTTCTAAAGAGATGTAATTGCAGCTACATCATTTCCTTCCCGGCCATTTCATCTTATACGCCGGAGACCGGATTTCAGCTCCACAATATTCCCATGTTAGTTGAATTCGGTCCTCGAGAGAGAGATGCTGCCCGCATAATATTTCTGTGTCGCATTACTCTATTGTCTGCTGAATATATGTATTAGATATGACGAAATCATATATATATATATATATATATATATATATATATATATATATAAATGATGTGTATATATATCATCTATTTCATTCATTTATTATACTTTGTCGCTGTCTCCCGCGTTAGTGAGGTAACGCAAGGAAACAGACGAAAGAATGGCCCAACCCAACCACATACACATGTATAAACATAAACGCCCACACACGCACATATACGTACCTATACATTTCAACGTATACATACATATACATACACAGACATATACACATATACACATGCACACATCCACACTTGCTGCCTTCATCCATTTCCTTCGCCACCCCGCCAGACAGATGAATTGATAGATCTCTTTGTGTGATTCTCCTGTGAGTCACGAATGAATATTAATGCGGTCTTCCTTTAGCTATTTTCCTCTAATATCTGTCCAATGCTAACCACCATTGATGTATCAGGACAATTGTGTCTTGTAGTTGACTGCAGTCAGACTCATCCGGTGTTGCAACAAAGACCAAACTGCGGGTTATGCATATATAAGGTCGTCCACCTCTTCCCTACTTTAAGAGCCACTGAAGGTGAGGCATCTGAACCCATCTCCTAGGCTATCAATCTACTTCGATCCCTTTGAAAGCACATCACCTCTTAACACCATACCAAAGAAGGCGTCCTACTGTGAAGAGATTATTGAAATGCGTCGGGCCGGCGCAGCCATCGTATTCAAGATCTCCAGAGCCTCAGTTTTAAGACTCTCTTAAAAAGAAACTGTACGCAGGTCCAGCCCATCGTTTGTGAGGCAATGCTCCTTAGAATATGGCCTGCAACCCGTGAGTTGTTTGGTGAGCAGGTGTGTGGCCTGAGGATTATACAGTACTTCATGCTGGCTCTCACCACACACACCTGGGGGTTCCTCCACTCTCTCTCTCTCTCTCTCTCTCTCTCTCTCTCTCTCTCTCTCTCTCTCTCTCTCACACACACACACGCCCGAGAAGTAGTTGGTTTATATCACAGAATACGTGTGGTATATCTCTACCGCACATCAGGGGGTTGATATAGAACGCTGTCTAGTGATGCACGTGTATCCTGATGGTGGGAGAATATACAGTGAAAGGAAGACGACTGATGTTCCCTCCGACAAGGACTGGATAGGAAGGATCGTACATGAGTGACAGGACCTTATACCAGCTCGGGATGATCTACTCAGCGTATACATTACTCTTGCCATTGCCTGCCTGCTCGCCTGCCTCCGTGCATGCTTGCCTGCCCAACACACACGGCATGGTACAGCTAGCACGATCGCTTGTGCTGTAAAGCTCCGTGATCCTGATCATATCACCAGAACTGACTCTACTGGACCTACTGTCATGACTCAAGCCTCGTTACGGTACGACGTTGATCACGACCACACTTATGTAACGAAGCTTCACGACCAAACGAAGCCTCACGACCACACATATGTAACGAAGCTTCACGACCAACAACGAAGCCTCACGACCACACATATGTAACGAAGCCTCACGACCACACTTATGTAACGAAGCCTCACGACCACACTTATGTAACGAAGCCTCACGACACACTTATATAATGAAGCCTCACTTATAATCATAATACACACAAAAGGAAAAAAGGTTCGGCTTGTGAGTAATAGTAACAGTTTGCAATCTAAGGATAAGGAATAAAAAATTATTCATCCATTACAATCTTAGGAGTCGATGTGAGTATCGCTTGTGGGGGTTTGTGTTGGCCCATTTTCGGTGGTAAATGAAAAATAATATATAATCATACAACTAGATAAATATATATATGATACATGCAAATTGTCCGTGACATTCTCTCCACACATAAATTTCCGTCGAGCGTAAGACTAAATGCGACAGTTTGTTCTGGTTGTCACACAGGTGACAGATCCGTCCGTGGTGGTCGGGGTTGAGAAAAGGTAATTACAAACATAGACATCATTACTTGGCCTTGGAGGATGGTTTCCTCCCACGGTCAAGACTGACGACCATGCTAATCTTGAGTAACCTCACATATCTTCAACGTTTTAGTCTATGATTATTTACACATGCAATTTCCACGTTGCAAAATAATGAATCATTGGGAAAGTATTAATGATTTTGTGTTCAGGAAACCGTCATGAAACTTCTGCAAATACAGGATATACAATTCGTGATTAAAAACGAGGAAAATGCATTAAAAACACAACATCAATTTACAAATATGTTGAATTGCGTCGTCCTTAGAAATCGAAGGATGTGCAATTTCAGTAATGTGACACGTCACCAGGAGAATAAACCTGATATTCTAAGCTGTGTTTGTGTAAATAATGAAAGACTTCGAAAACATTGACTGTTATAATGAAGTGTCTCAGTTTCTGCATTGTACTGTCCTGTACTACACTAAGGAGTCCTACATTGTAATTAGAGGGAAATGAACAATCCTCTCTATTTATGACCAATAAACGCCCATACAAAGCTCTCGGGATTATCAGACTAAGCATTCTCAGTGGGTATTGCGAGGCCGAGGCACCAAATGACATGCCTTTTACTCCCACTGAAAAAGAAAAAAATCGTCGTCAGTGAGTAGGTGGGCTAGAGTGTAGTCTGCCCCTGTCCTTCTGTCAACACGGTCGCTGCTGGACCAGTGAGCCAATGGTGCCGTTATTCCGAGCCACAGTCAACAACGCGGGCGGTAAGAGGAAGGGTCGATGAGCAGTCTCTCTCTCTCTCTCTCTCTCACTCTCCCCTGCCTTAATAGGCAGTCGTTAGACCAGTGGGCTAATGGTGCCACTCCCATAACCCTCCAACACGTCCCTCCATCACGACACCCTCAGTAAATAGTGTCACTACCCTCCACCCTCCAACATGTTCCTCCATCACGAAACCCTCGGCAAATGGTGCCACTGTACTCCACTTTCCAAAATCTCCCTCCATCACGGCACCCTTGGTAAATAGTGCCACTACCCTCCAACTCCAACACGTCCATCCATTACGACACCCTTGGTGCCACTACCTTCCACCCTGCCACACTTCCCTCCATCACAAGACTCGACGTATGGCGTCGGTACTTCCCTCCGCCACGACCCACGCGTCTCCATCACAACACTGGGTGGAGGAGGACCAGCATTACCCCCGGACCAGTGATGGAGGCGCAGCAGAGTGCAAGAGGCGCTCCCGTCGTCGCTTATTGACCTTCGTCTCTCACAAATACAGTAGGAATGGGCCACTTTGTCTCGACCAAATGGTTCCAGGGTCTTACGCTGCCGTGTCGCAATTTTGTGACGTGATATCGTCCACAGCTGCAATGATCTCTTCCAGCTGAACTAGTTACTGCGCTTGAGGAGCATCCTTATGTGTTATCACTATACAATCACCAACTCGTCATTTCCAAGCCTACCACACGCCAAGATCTCCTCTAACCAGGAAACTTATATTTCTGTGGGAAATCCTTCTCAAAATGTGCCATTAAGTCCTCCCTATCCAATATTCAACACAGTAAGTGACTACTTCAGGAAACCCACGTCCTTTCCATAACCCATGGCACAGCAGTGGGAGGAGAGAGAGAGAGAGAGAGAGAGAGAGAGAGAGAGAGAGAGAGAGAGAGAGAGAGAGAGAGAGAGAGAGAGAGAGAAATGGTAGCTCAGTCAGCGGGCTCTCCTCCGTACACTCAAGCGACCTCACACTTACCCTGGGCGACAAACCATAACCCAGGGCTCTGGGCTAACGTACCGCCAGTTTATTCATATTGGTTGCTCCCCTTGAGCCTCTGTGTGTGTGTGTGTGTGTGTGTGCCATGATATATATATATATATATATATATATATATATATATATATATATATATATATTTTTTTTTTTTTTTTTTTTTTTTTTTTTTATACTTTGTCGCTGTCTCCCGCGTTTGCGAGGTAGCGCAAGGAAACAGACGAAAGAAATGGCCCAACCACTCACCTGCTTAAATGAATGCACACGTCACACACGCAATATTACTACTACACTTTCCATGTTACCAGACGTTCCACATGCCACTCAAGGGCATGACAGCACCACCCTTTCCATTCTCAATCACTAATCCTGCCCTCAAACCTCTCGGATTTCAGCTAAGCATCTCAAATCTTTTCACGCATTTTCCACACCAATTGGTCTCCCTCATCCTGTTTCACCCCCCACACTAATAATTGATAAAATCATTCCTTTCTCTCCATGTGCCCAACCAGGTTCAAAGAGCTTTTGTTTTCCACCACGCTCTTTATTTCCCTCTCTAACCCTTACGTTACTTACTCGATCAACCACTGACCACATTGTCCGTAAATTCATTCGACGTCCATCCTCCTGCGCACAACCACGCTAGGAGCTCGAACCATAAGTGGACTCTTTCCTTCAACATACCCATTTGCTTCCGAGCAGTCTACCTTGCCAATTTTCAAGGCTCCCAAAATTTCGCACCCTCCAACCACGTTCCACTTCCGCTTCATCCGCTAGATCACTCCAGATATCTAACAGTTAATTAGTTTTTCTCCATTCAACCTCACTCCAATTGTTACCCTCACCTACATACCTAGAACTTGGCTTCACATCTCTTAACTTCTTCTCACACCTTCAACCAACTCATCACAGCTTCTCATTCTCAATGATCAGCCATGCGCTGTACTATCACGACAACCTGACTCACTCCCAAGCCTCTCTCCCTCAACACTCATACTTGCCCGTCCAGGACTTGCATTTACCCCCTAAGCACACCAAACAATTAAAAGCATGGGCTCCACACCCGTCCGCAAACCTTACATTCACTGAGAACCATCACTTGTCTACTGGCCACTTCTGTCTCACAACTGGATTAAAAAGTCTTTACGCTTGCCACTTGCCTAACAAATTTTTAATATCGTTCCAAAGCTCAATTCTCTACACTGAACATGCTTACTTCGCTTGAAGACTCCTATATTTTGCTTTTCTAAGTATTTCTCACATACATTCTTCAAAGCAAACACCTGATCCACACATCCTCTACCACTTCTGAAACCGCACTGCTCTTCCCCAATCTGATGCTCTGTACATGCCTTTCACCCTCTCAATCAATACCCTCCCATCTAATTTACCAGGAATACTCAACAAACTTATACCTCTGTAATTTGAGCACTCACTCTTATCCCCTTTGCCTTTGTACAATGGCACTATGCACGCATTCCGCCAATCCTCAGGCACCTCACCATGAGTCATACATACATTAAATAACCTTACCAACCAGTCAACAATACAGTCACCCCCTTTTTTAATAAATTCCACTGCAATACCATCCAAACCTGCTGCCTTGCCGGCTTTCATCTTCCGCAAAGCTTTTACTACCTCTTCTCTGTTTACCAAATCATTTTCCCTAACCCTCTCACTTTGCACTTTGGGGGAATATATATATATATATATATATATATATATATATATATATATATATATATATATATATATATATATATATATATATATATAATGCCTCTATATCCACACGGGGTAGAAATATATACAACAATGGGCCGGACAAGAGGAAGGCATAACAGTCAGCGCTCCTGGCCGAGCCGCCCAGAGTCAAAAGCACAGGTTCGAATCCTGCTGACGGAAGATAGCCCACAGTCAACTCAGCTGTTTCTCCACCCTTAAGGGTTAGTGGATATAATGGGCACTTGGCTTACGTTAGGGGGCCTCATTTGCCCGTGCCGTCTCAGCTAACATTAAAAGAAAAAGAGGAAAAAAATGAAGATGTCTCAGTGGAAATGAGACAATTCATCATTTTAAGGAGATGTGCCACCAGGTACCGTAATAATTAAGGTAGCCCCATGATATCTAAAGACTCCCACGAATTCACAGATTTACCTCCATACATTTCAATTTAAGTAAACAACACTTAACGTTAATGGCATGTAAAGATTAAACTAATCTACCAGTCGTCGGTAGTTATCCTCATTAACTACACCTGAAGACAAATATGGTCACTATCTTCTGCCACAGCACCAACAGGCCTCGTTCGACCATTATATTAACCCAGGCCACGAAGGGCGTTATTTGCCCGGAACCTACAACGTGTGAAGAAAAGGAATAGAAATAACGATGCTCTCTCTCTCTCTCTCTCTCTCTCTCTCTCTCTCTCTCTCTCTCTCTCTCTCTCTCTCTCTCTCCTGACACCCATGCCTGAATCTTGAGGATTAATCTAAGCTGGAAATCTGTCTCCTCATTCCTTTGGTTAATGTATACGGGGGTACGGGAGGCCGTCTTGAATGAAGACATTATTATTTGGAGGTTGATACACACACCCTCCCCGGGAGCATGATAATGCTGAACCCATAGGAAGAGTAGGGAACATAAGGCTCCAACTCCTCACTGAAGGTAAGCGAATGATGGGTTCTACTCGCACATCACCTATTCTCTATCAGTATCAGGTATATAACCTAAATGTCATATATTGTTTTAATGATACGATTTGGCCAGAGACATTATCTTCCACTTAACAATGGATCTGAAAAAAAGAGTATTATGTGAATAATTCACTGAGTTATTTAAGTATTTATATAATTCAGATATAGCGTAATTATTGTATAAGTGGGTGCATTAGTGATATGTCGAGGGGTGGCAATTACGAGCCTAAATGCAGTTTCATTTTAATGCAAATATTATTCACAGTAATATTAACTCCAAGATCGATAGGTATTCCAAACACACACACACACACACACACACACACACACACACACACACACACACACACACACACACACGGGAGGCGGCCGGTAGGGGGGGGGGTGAGTGCAGGAATCTTAATCAGTACAGTAAAAGTAGGCGATTAAAAACTGGTTATTAAGTAATTACATATTTGAGAAAGTTCAAGAAATAGGACCCACGAGCGTATAACTCCATCCTGGGCCTCTATGTTAGGAATATATATATATATATATATATATATATATATATATATATATATATATATATATATATATATATATATATATATATGTATTTATTTTATTTATTTATTTATTTTGCTTTGTCGCTGTCTCCCGCGTTTGCGAGGTAGCGCAAGGAAACAGACGAAAGAAATGGCCCAACCCACCCCCATACACAATGTATACACACACACGTCCACACACGCAAATATACATACCTATACATCTCAATGTACACATATATATGCATACACAGACACATACATATATACCCATGCACACAATTCACACTGTCTGCCCCCATTCACTCCCATCGCCACCTCGCCACACATGGAATACCTTCCCCCTCCCCCCTCATGTGTGCGAGGTAGCATTAGGAAAAGACAACAAAGGCCCCATTCGTTCACACTCAGTCTCTAGCTGCCACGCAATAACGCCCGAAACCACAGCTCCCTTTCCACATAAAGGCCCCACACAACTTTCCATGGTTTACCCCAGACGCTTCACATGCCCTGATTCAATCCACTGACAGCACGTCAACCCCGGTATACCACATCGCTCCAATTCACTCTATTCCTTGCCCTCCTTTCACCCTCCTGCATGTTCAGGCCCCGATCACACAAAATCTTTTTCACTCCATCTTTCCACCTCCAATTTGGTCTCCCACTTCTCCTCGTTCCCTCCACCTCCGACACATATATCCTCTTGGTCAATCTTTCCTCACTCATTCTCTCCATGTGCCCAAACCATTTCAAAACACCCACTTCTGCTCTCTCAACCACGCTTTTTTTAATTTCAACACATCTCTCTTACCCTTACATTACTTGCTCGATCAAACCACCTCACACCACACATTGTTCTCAAACATCTCATTTCCAGCACATCCATCCTCCTGCGGACAACTCTATCCATAGCCCACGCCTCGCAAGCATACAACATTGTTGGAACCACTATTCCTTCAAACAGACCCATTTTTGCTTTCCGAGATAATGTTCTCGACTTTCACACATTCTTCAAGGCTCCCAGGATTTTCGCCCCCTCCCCCACCCTATGATTCACTTCCGCTTCCATGGTTCCATCCGCTGCCAGATCCACTCCCAGATATCTAGAACACTTTACTTCCTCCAGTTTTTCTCCATTCAAACTTACCTCCCAATTGACTTGACCCTCAACCCTACTGTACCTAATAACCTTGCTCTTATTCACATTTACTCTTAACTTTCTTCTTTCACACACTTTACCAAACTCAGTCACCAGCTTCTGCAGTTTCACACATGAATCAGCCACCAGCGCTGTATCATCAGCGAACAACAACTGACTCACTTCCCAAGCTCTCTCATCCACAACAGACTTCATACTTGCCCCTCTTTCCAAAACTCTTGCATTCACCTCCCTAACAACCCCATCCATAAACAAATTAAACAACCATGGAGACATATATATATATATATATATATATATATATATATATATATATATATATATATATATATATATATATATATATATATATATATATATGTATATATAATTTCGAGGATATGTAACGAGAAACAACGTTGGTAAACCTGTCACTAATTAACCTAAGCATTAGAGGCTTGGTGAATTGATTACCTGGTGGTTTAATAACCTTATCATGTAATTAACTTTAGTTGAAAGTAATAATGTTTTCCCTCAAACATAGCGGGTAAGATTTATAAAAAGGTCTTTCTCTTGAGAAGAAAGAGAGAGAGAGAGAGACCAAAAAAATTGAGTTTGATCTTTCAAGCACACTGATAAAGGCCAAGAACAAACCTTAGTCTGCTGAGTACGACAAGGGAATGAGGAAAATCAAGTCTTTACCTTGGTCGAACACAAGCGGGAGAGACCAGAGGGTCCACATTTTCATGGAGCACAGAGATGAGAGAGAGAGAGAGAGAGAGAGAGAGAGAGAGAGAGAGAGAGAGAGAGAGAGAGAGAGAGAGAGAGAGAGAGAGAGAGAGAGAGAGAGAGAGAGAGAGAGAGACATCGACACCTGGTGAACATAACAACAGAGACGCCACATCTATTATCATCTTCCAATTATGATCTCCCTTATCACGTTTCCTTTCTACCCTACGCCTTCCTCCTCCCGCCCGCTTCTCGCCCTCCACTCTCCGCCAACTTGGGAAGTAAGAGTAATGGGCCGGTTTAGTGGTAACCTAACTCGCTACAACGGATTAGCAAGCATGATGTATGTACAGCCGACCGGGGAATAAATACCTAACCACCTACCGGAGGAGGCCAGTTGGTGCCCGAGCGAAGGAGCGAGAGTTTGGAACGCAGTGTAAGTACACATCCAACGGCGGTGGAATGGGAAGCAGGGATGGTTGGCATAGGGAAACGGGAAGAAGAGGAGATGGAGGATGGACATGCTAGGACAAGAGAGATGGAAGGGAAGCGGTCTGTTAGGTAAATAAAAAGAACAGAGAAGGAGCAGAGAGGGAAGCATTGTCTTTGATGGAGGATTTATAGCAGGTTTATGGCCTCGAGTAGGGAAGGAAGAAGCAAACTTCAGGGGTCGTTTAACCTGACCAACTGCTGGTCATGTCGTCCCATTAGGCTGGTCATCACGTGTGTGTGTGTGTGTGTGTGTGTGTGGAGAAAGAGAGAGACAGAAACAGTACATGGGGCAGAATGAAGGAAATATTATACCCTACATATTAATGTTATGACTAGGTTGAATTGAAGGGCTAAGGCTCTCACTTTTCGCGTGCATCCACGTCCAAAACACCCAACATTTGCCAATCTGTCATGTAATACATTCAACAGTCTTTTAGAATACTCTCTCTCCATCTTCTCTTCGTCTTTTCCTTGCCTGTTGCTACTTGCTCCTCTCACTGACGTCTGCATTCATTCTCGTGTTCTCACACCTCCTCCGAAAAAATTTCTTGCGGTTCAAGAAGTTTGCTGATACACTCTTACCCCAACCCTCATTTTCCCTCTTTTTCAGCCCCTGTACCTTCTTTCTGACCTCCTGCCGCTTCCTTTTGTACATCTCCCAATCACTCGCACTCTTTCCCTGCAGATAGCGTACAAATACCCCTCTTTTCTCTTTCTCTGGCAACTCCACTAACTCATCCTAACACTCACTACCCTTTCTCACATGCTCACATCCGATCTTCGGAATGCCACACGCATCACTTCCATATGTAAGCACTAATTCCCTAAATATCTTTCATTCTTTGTCCACACACTCCTCACTTCGCTTACCCTGTGTTATTCCTCAACCAATCTCTTCGGGTATCTCTGCACAAAAGCCTCCTTTTCAAAGCTTACCTTCACCACTCTCCTCCCGAACCCCATGTCATTTTCTCTTTCCTTAAAGCCATTACAAACCTTGACACTTATCTCCACAAAGAGTAACCCCACACCACACTAGTTGGCCACTCGCAGCACAAATAACCCCATCGCCATTACCTGTGTTCATATACAGTCAACCTTTGCAAGCCAGAACGAAGTGGGAGCACCAGAAATAATGCATCTCATAAATGCCTCATGATTCTACTGTGTTCATATCGTTTCATACTCGGATTCTCTCTCTCTCTCTCTCTCTCTCTCTCTCTCTCTCTCTCTCTCTCTCTCTCTATATATATATATATATATATATATATATATATATATATATATATATATCCCTCTTCCTCTCTGTTCCTTCTTGTAAGGTGCTAAAAATAACATTATTGCTCTGGCAATACGACGTCGGTGCCTCGTAGAACAACATTATTATTCTCACAGTAACGACAAAGGTGCCTGGTGGAGCTTAATGTCTTCCTCTCTTTTATGTTGGAGGCGACAGTCACGGACGCGAGTCTTGAACAACGAGGACGTATGCATTTTCGTGGACGTGAGTCATAAGGAGGTGTTACATCACGACATAGGAAGAATGAATGAGTAACCAGAGATTATCTTTTTTTTTCCTCTCAAGTCTGTAATCATGGTGGTAGTAATACTAGAAGCCTTTGCGTAGGAGAAAACTGCAACAGTCGAGGAGGTAATTGACTTACAGTGAATGCATTCTGTCAGTCACCATTTGGTGTAATTTAGCAAATAACCCCAGGAGGGCGCCATCTGCTTAAGGTTATTATCAGGATCAAACATTTAGCAGAACTGCTCACTACGTCTTGAGCCACCGTAAACAATGGCACATTTCTTTTCTATTCTGCTCTCACTTGGGTAAAGACAGACCCGGAAAATATACTTTATGTGTTTTGTCTGAGAAATATATATTTTTGTACGAGATGCGTCTTACAATCAGGGTATAGACGTTGCCTCCATAACCAAGATAAGGATAAGAAGCTAATTTACGGTCAAGCTAATCAGTTCTATTTTCTAGGTGCAATCAATTCCATATGATGCCTAAGCGAATGGCGTATTTTACGTTTTATCGAAACAGTTGTACAAATTAAGACAACATTCACAAACAACCATAAAACAAGATTTTTTTCCAACTATTGCAAATGATATTAACATTTACGTAACATATGATAGTTTGCCAGATTCAGTGATAACCCCCTCAAATTGTGTTATTTATCAAGATGTTAGTTTCTCGCATTTCAAAGTGGCTCTCATAGTTACATTAGGTCTAGTGTACTGTTAAGATGTAGAGAATATGCGAGACAACGATACTAAACCAGCGTGGTATATGTAAGGGGATCACATGATATATAAACACTTGTTCCCCCCCAAAAAAAAGGACAAATGATTGTCAACACAGCCTATGTTACTATAAGGTACCTTCCATATTTTCGTGCCATTATAAAGTGCATCCGAGCCGTTAGTGTCATAATCTAGTGGGTTATAGTCATATATATCTTTACATTTTTTCTCCCCAGTTGGTAATACCGTAAACTGGGGAACACGAGGCGTTTGTTTACTTTTCCAAGGCACCCCCGCTCCTCCTTCCTGCCGCCCCTGGTTAACCCTTCACGTTTCGGTCAATAGGAAGGGGCGAGAAGTTCCACTAACACTAGGGTTGGGGCGCACGACACTCGCCCGCTCTCGTAGCGTGGACTGTCTCTCTCCTCTCCATATAACAGTTATATGCATTACGTAACTCTGGGGACCATTTTCTTTTTCTATATGGGGCTCCTGCATCTTCGAGATGGATTTGGGCACATGGAGATTTGGGCACATGGAGAGGATGAGTGAGGAAAGATTGACCAAGAGGATATATGTGTCGGAGGTGGAGGGAACGAGGAGAAGAGGGAGACCAAATTGGAGGTGGAAAGATGGAGTGAAAAAGATTTTGTGTGATCGGGGCCTGAACATGCAGGAGGGTGAAAGGAGGGCAAGGAATAGAGTGAATTGGATCGATGTGGTATACCGGGGTTGACGTGCTGTCAGTGGATTGAATCAAGGCATGTGAAGCGTCTGGGGTAAACCATGGAAAGCTGTGCAGGTATGTATATTTGCGTGTGTGGACGTATGTATATACATGTGTATGGGGGTGGGTTGGGCCATTTCTTTCGTCTGTTTCCTTGCGCTACCTCCCAAACGCGGGAGACAGCGACAAAGTATAATAAAATAAATAAAAATAATATAATATATATATATATATATATATATATATATATATATATATATATATATATCGATGTCTGTAAGTACGTGTGTATATGAGTGAATGTGTGTGTGTGTGTGTGTGTGTGTGTGTGTGTGTGTGTGTGTGTGTGTATGTGTGTGTGTGTGTGTGTGTGTGTGTGTGTGTATGTGTGTGTATGTGGGTGTGTGTGTGTGTGTGTGTGTGTGTGTGTGTGTGTGTGTGTGTGTGTGTGTTGCTAGGCTTTACCTTCCTGCTGGGAGTGAAAAAGTCACCATGAGCGAGGCTGGATCATTATCAACTCACGTAGTGCAGTATACTCAGTACAGTGTCGTCCAATTTCTTCTTGTGTGTGTTTAATTGACTTCCTACTTGTTAACTGCTTGTGCGTATGGGGAAGCAGCTTTACACGCGTAGCGCCGCGCTCCACCACCCACTACCACTTCTTATTCCATTTTCTTTTATCACATAAGGTAATTATAAAAGATAATCAGGATCACCTTCATCACGGTGACAGTTCTATAGGACGCTGTCATGGTCCCTGGAGGTGATTGATTCTGTATGTCTTTCATCCCAGATGTTAGGCACAACATTAATGGTCCATAACCAATGGGTGGTATGTTATCATGTTGTTTTCCTAATATTCCCAAGCACTTCCCACAGCCAAGGGTGAAGGTTACTCTCTATTGAATCTGCATCTTACAACTCGACTCCACAGTTGACTCTAATGTCTTGTTGTCTATGAAGGATGATGCTTCGTTGAGGAGGAAAGAGGATGGGTCTCGTGTGATATTATGTTCCACAGGACCAGTTGTACTTCCGTTTTAATCTTATCCTTAGAGGAAATTCCTTTTATGACCAAATCCATCGAAATTCCTGTTACAAAACTCCTCATCGAAATCATTTCAGAGAACCTGATTATGATGCCTTAATTGCACCTCTTGAGTTATTTATGATAATAAGTTTGCAGTTATAAATCCTCAAGTGATGTTTCCTTGTTTTTCCACAGTCGTTGCGCTATACTTCCTGTTACTGATTCCTTATTGCGTTCTAAATTCAGTGTTAGAAAAGAGTTGGTGTTTCTTGTAACGATGATGATTAGTGACGGAACGTCATCATACAAGACCTCAGCAGAACGAACGGGTACATTCACACGGCTGTGAACCACACACACACACACACACACACACACACACATATATCAGCCTATTTGAGGATCTCAAGAGCCGTGTTCTTTCTTATAATCATAGGACACCATTTTGCAACTTTTCTCGCCGTAAGCTTAATCGAGAGAGAGAGAGAGAGAGAGAGAGAGAGAGAGAGAGAGAGAGAGAGAGAGAGAGAGAGAGAGAGAGAGAGAGAGATAGATAGATAGAGAGAGAGACAGAGAGAGAGATAGAGATAGATAGATAGATAGAGAGAGAGAGAGAGAGAGAGAGAGAGAGAGAGAGAGAGCCCAACCCGGATACAGCTCCCAGCGACCCCTGGCACACCATCGTGTTTTACCGGAAATGCTAATGTTGTTGTTGTTGTTGTTGTTGTTGTTGTTGTTGTTGGTGTTAACAACAACCTTTAAACTATAGTTCGTTTCGGTTTGGTACGTTCACCTTTCTTTATTTCTTCATATTTTTTTTTTCGCTTTGACCAGCTCCCCTGCCCACGTCAGTGAACGTTGTTCCTCAATACAATACCACAAAATGAAGATATAGAAATAAACCCTGATGAAATTTCCTATTCACTTAACAACTTAAAGACCGTAAGATCCACTATAACTACCTATACTACGTTGACGACAAGTAACAGCAGGGAAATCAACTCACCATTTGCCTTATCTGGGATTCCAAAGCAATTCCCTCGTCTCACACGAGCGCTCACCACAGGGCCATATGTCCACCACAGAAACCAACATGATACTCACAGCTTAGGTCACCGGTTGTTTGGCGCCTACCCTCGGCCGCTGTAGACAACTGCTGGGCTGATTGGCCAACTGCTTCTTGGGTGGGTGGGGTGGGGTGTCACTGACGTGGGTCTTGTCACTTTGGTCTTATGTAATAACGTGGATATCATTTTCTTCATTCAACACTTAACACTTCTTCGAAAACGGGAATAAATGTACTGAAACATTCCAACACTATGATCAACCATATCCATGGCGACACAAATGTTTCTGGAATGTTACTTATGCTGCAATGTCTATATTTTCTTGTCGTCATGATCACATCCATGATTATCTCCAGCACGAACAAGTTATCCCTGGCTAGATTTATGCACTCAACTTTATCACAATTCGGAAGAAAATCACGAACCTCAACCACACATACACAAAGCACACTGAAGACTGGACCCTGTTACTGGGCTAGGAAGAAGTTATGGCTGATCTGTTTGGGAAATACTACCCCTCTACACTGACGTGTAGCGATATCTGGCATTTGTTTTAGTTGCTCAGTCCAATCGACAGATGGCACCACAGCGTTTGTCGTTCGCTGCTGACATTTGGCCCTGACTGTTTCAGGAAAAGGTAGCAGCCATGAATGCAGCGTTCTAACTTAACGTCGTCATGGCTTCTTAGGAAAATATATGATGTTATCATGTCTCACATCATTTTTCCCTCCTCCAGCGTGGGCAGAATGAGGACTTCTTTTCGTACCTCATTCCATTGATGGTCTGGTGACACTGCTGGTGCATTTTTCTCTTTCTTTCCAGCACTCCTGTGTAACTCCTCACATTGAGGGGATCAGAACAGTTTTGTAAGCGGGTAAAGTATAGCTTGCCTCCATCATCTTGCTTCTCACAGTGTGTTCTGAGGACAAGTTAAGCATAACGTTACGAAACGTAACCAATTTCCATCTGATGTGGTGTGCTTAAACCCCTTTTTCGTCTTCATGACTTTAGAATACTTCAGACTCATCATCTCTCAGTGGTCATATCTGCAACCTCTGCTCCAAGATTTTGTCTATGTCTCCTCTACAATATCATTGCCACGTCTCTTTTGTCTCGCACTTCTGTCATAATTTTGGCATCGTCGGCCGCCCCCCAAAAAACGTTTGAAAACGTTCCAATGTTTTGTTGTCGTCTGTTCCCTTTCAGTCAGGAAACCGTCAGTCTATTTGAGTAACCATTCGTCAGATCCCCAGCAGCCTCGACGTCTGCCTTCATCATCAATCTTTTGTTGGGAGCGGTATCAAAGGCCGTCTGAGAATATCCAAGAATATATAATCCATCCATCCATCCCTATTCTAGGAGGTCGCTTACTCTGTCATAAAAATCCATCAGATTTCGTCACGCAAGACAATTTCATTCTGAATCCATGTTGTCTCCCATCAAATCATCTTGAGTCAGTAACCTGCCCCCTTTTTCTACTTCTTGATTCTTTACGATAGTGTCTCGCAGCCCATTTTCGTAAGGGGATACAAGTCTCTTGTTCAGGGATACATCTCTTGTCACCTGTAGTAAGGTGGGTCTCTCTCACATTCGCTTGTGACGTTGCCGCCAATTGGCATAGGTCTTGGGGAACGCCACGGGTGGTTACGTAATGGTCTTGGTTCATCTCTGGGTACAAATAGGGGGTATGATTACCGTGTCCGACATCCCGAGATTCTTCCTACGTTAGGTTAGGTTTGTGAAGTTAGGTTAGGTTTGTGAGGGTAAGTTAGGTTAGGTTAGGTTTGTGAGGTTAGGCTAGGTTAGGTTTGTGAGGGTACGTTAGGTTAGGTTAGGTTTGTGAGGATAGGTTAGGTTAGGTTAGGTTTGTGAGGTTAGGTTAGGTTTGTGAGGGTAGGTTAGGCTAGGTTAGGTTTGTGAGGGTAGGTTAGGTTTGGTTAGGTCTGTGAGGGTAGGTTAGGTTAGGTTAGGTTAGGTTTGTGAGGTTAGGTTAGGTTTGTAAGGGTAGGTTAGGTTAGGTTAGGCTTGTTAGGGTAAGTTAGGTTAGGTCAGGTTTGTGAGGTTAGGTTAGGTTTGTTAGGTTATGTAAAGTTTGTCAGGTTTAGTTTGGTTGAAATGTTAGATAACACATAGTCTATGAGTTTTGTCCACGTCTGCTCACTCATAAACTTCCACATTTACACTGTATTTACTAAATCTTCTACCATATTTTCCCCTTCCTTGGCCGTCTGTATACCTCTCCCTCTTCGATTGTAAACACACTCTAAAACTTCGTATCCTCACAAACGTCCTCATTTGCATCATTAACTTATTCTCCTCAGATCTCGGTCTAATGATTTCGTCCTCTACCATTGATCTGCCACTTCATAAATTCATGATATCATTTTCATTGTCTTTTTGACATATCAGCCAATTTTTCCTTCCTATCTCACACGTGCTTTCCTACCTATGTATTCTGATGCATTCATTTCCGGCCTTCTTTTCACTACAGACTGACTTCTCTTTTTCCTGTATCTCTCCCATAGCGGGAATCTGTACGCTCCCTCACCTTTTCACATTTGTTAAACTATTCCTTTATTTCTTGTCTAACTATCTCACTATACCCTTATTGTTTGGTACATGTTTCTATCTGCCCTCCTTGAAATAGACGAATAAGCTTTCACAAATTTCTTTTTTTTACATACTTTTGCTCTTTTCTTTTTTTTTTTTTTTTTTTTACTGATTTGAACTTTCTTTTATTTACCTCTTCCTTACGTCTTAAGTATTATGTGAACACTTTTCCCAAGTGCAATTTAGGGTTGATCCCATTCGAAGGCTTCCTCCTATTTTTTTTTTTTCTTCAGTGATTTAGCAAGCGGCACAGTTAGGATGAGGAACCCATCCATAAGATACGTGTGTCACCCAGCAACTACGATTAAAACACAACCTTTGTTTATATTTTCAGATCGAGGGTATTCAGACACACTAACGAACCTCGTCAGCTTCGAGTTTCTATCACGTGACATGAGTCCTAAATTTTTTTTTCCTTCGAGGGAACAGCTCAAACATAGTCTGATTCTACGCCCAGCATGCTGGCGCTTGATCCGACCAACGGGTTGGGACGTTCTGGCTCATACTGATGATGATGTAAGCTGCTGGCTTGCTTGCATGTCATGAGCAGCGAAGAGATGATCGCGCTCGACAGGAGACTAAAATAAGAGAGTTATGTAACATGTCGCTGTCCAGTAGGTACGCTGAAAGCAACCATAGAGTGGCTTTGAGGGTCTAGTGGAGGGCTGACAGAAGCCATGAAGTAGATAAAACATCGAAAGTTTTCATTGCTGCCTAGAGTGTGGAGTAAGTCATCCAGTATCGTAAAAGGATACTACAATAACCCGGTGTAGCTCACGAGTGAGTACCAGCCACTGGACGT
This sequence comes from Panulirus ornatus, assembly GCF_036320965.1. Taxonomy (NCBI): domain Eukaryota; kingdom Metazoa; phylum Arthropoda; class Malacostraca; order Decapoda; family Palinuridae; genus Panulirus; species Panulirus ornatus. The sequence continues at coordinate 68,176,127 of NC_092225.1, read as the reverse complement.
TAGCTGCCGCCCATGGGCACAAGAATGAGTGGTGCGTTCCAAGGGGAGGTCGGTGGACGGCTGCAGCATGTCTTTCATGCACTTATCTAAGGCAACCTAGCGTGAGTAAAGGCAGATGATACATGGGAACATAAACAGGGCTGATGCCTGGTTGAGATAGAGTGTAGGATAAGGTGTGTCACACCTACAGTCCACTGGGCCACCTCCGTTACTAGAGATATCGCGTGACAGTCCACTGGGCCACCTCCGTTACGAGAGATATCGCGTGACAGTCCGCTGGGCCACCTCCGTTACGAGAGATATCGCGTGACAGTCCACTGGCCACCTCCGTTACAAGATATCATGTGACAGTCCACTGGGCCACCTCCGTTACGAGAGATATCACGTGACAGTCCACTGGCCACAGTCCTAAATCTATCCTCCAGTCTCACGAAGGTTTAGCTTGCTTAAATTCTTCTCGCCTGGACCGTTTCTAGTCGAACGAGAGAGCCATTCCCTCTCCTACGAGCTCCCTTTGGGCGCGTTCATGCTGCGCCTGCAGTCATTTGATACTGAAGGATGGAGGTTTAATCCTGCCTTAGTGAGACTGTTAGCAAGTAGGATTACATCATATGTCACTGGGGCAGGATCACAGCGGCGGAAATAGATGCCCGCTGAGGTGGATGGGATTAACGACGCTTTAGGCTGCGTCAGCTCCGAGGGGGTCTCCTCCTTGCTGGCGTGCGACACGGTGTCATCTCCAGGTGAGGTGTGAGGGCAGAGTTCCTGAAGGAATATGTTGTCATTGCTTTCAGTCTTGGTGGTTCGTGAATATGACTGAGAACATTTGTGTTGCGTATGTACATAGCCCATGATCAGCTTAGGGTAGTGTACTTCATTCTCTGCTACAGGATGGTAGCCTATCAAAGTATCGCCTTCTAGATATCTAGTGCATACCTGGTGGTGAAGTCTTCGGGAGTCTTCACCCCTACAGCCTGGGGTAGGTTCAGGGTGTTGGATTTGGTCGTTGGTCAACCAAGCTGTTGGAAGCCGCATCATGGGTTCTTAACTTGTGGTCCATGGACCATATCCCGGTAAGCCACTGGAGGATGAGAATAGATTAATAGATAGATCTAACTATCAGCGCTATCTCTAGTAAGGGTTTGAGTGGTATTATTTGTTCTTGATTGTAATTTCGGATCCGATATGATATTGGATATATGGTGAAAGTGGTGGTCCTCCACATACACAGCAGGTGTCCCTAAGTGGTCCACATACCTAAAAAGGTTACGGACTCCTGTTATATCACTTTCCAAGTTGGGACTTTATATGGCACCACTAGTGAATCCTATTTCGTTCCATAACTTATCTTCATTAAGTTCCATCCAGTTCACTTCCACCCGTTTGTAAATTCTGTTTTCTCCAAGTATATTTACATTGCCATTTGACCAGCTTCTGATCCAATCATTTTGCTTACTCTGGTGTCATTAGCAGACCTCCAGACTATGATGTGCTATGATGTACTTCACTGTTGATGTTTGATATCAACAGTACAAAGAATATTGAGGTTAACACCATATCTTCCTCCTTAGCCGTGGTTTCGTCTGGTACCACTTTGAGCCTTCTGACAGTTAGAACCTGTGTATTACTGATATCTTGTTCAGTAATTTTCTCCAGCAAATTCTTGTGGTTTGCTTCATCAAATATTTTTGCAAAGTTGAGAAAAACAGATTAATTTTCCTTGAATTAAACTTTCATTTATGATATTGTTGTAACGGGTTAAGAATTGGCTTTGCACACTTTTACTTGGCACCAATCCATGTTGGCCTTCGTATATGTAGCTATTCTTGATTAGGCGCTTTAATATACGTCCTTTTATCACTCACTCACAGTCTTTGATCACATGAGACATCACTCTAACCGGTTTGTATTGTTTAGGCTTTAGCTTAGATTTTCCTTTAAGTATCGGTGTAAAGTGTTTATAAATCACAATTTGTGTAAGTCTGTAGTTTTGCTTTCATCCAGACTTTTCCTGAAAAATAACATCATTTGGTTTCACCGTTGCTGCTTTATTTTTTGTCTTTTTGTGGAATATGACTACGATTCCTTTTCGTCCTGAAGCTGACTTTTCTCTGATATCATCAGTCACTTTTATCATATTGTCTTCTGGTATTTCAGCACCAGATGAGCGTATTGTCTTCATATTGGCTAAACAGTACATCTTCTGGTTTTCCTTACATTTTGAGCTGAAGACCGAGTTACGTTATTCAACCATTATTCTGCATATTGTAGTTCCCATTAGGATATCTGAAGGAGAATCCTATTGCATTCTCTGAATTAGGTAATCCAGGAGGATTAGCTGAACGAGCAAACGTCTCAACATAAACTTCACACGAGCAAAAATGACGTTGGAAATTAGGCCCGAAATTGCCAAGATTACATGAATTAGTCTTCTCGTGAGGTAGGACGGTATATGGATCACTGGTAAATAGGGAAGACATTTCACAGTGTGGATCGTATGAATCTGCTTAAGCAGGACTGCATTTTCGGTAGCGACAAACATCGCATCGGCAGAAAAGATTCCCCTTAAGTCCTGGCTCACCTCGGGTGAGGCGAATACGAGATAAGAAGAGAAATAATCAGTTGAGAAGATTAATCAGTGTTTGTCACATGTCTGTAGACCTGGTTGTTAAGGGTAAGAGAGAGGTTGTGGGGAAGAGGCCCTTATGGAGAGAGAGAGAGAGAGAGAGAGAGAGAGAGAGAGAGAGAGAGAGAGAGAGAGAGAGAGAGAGAGAGAGAGAGAGAGAGAGGTCGGAGTTCAAAGGGGATGGGGGTGTGTCAAGTGGTCAATGATTATTTTGGTGTAAACTCTTTCGCCTTCTGAATCCAGCAGTCCTCGGCCGAGTGAGTGTATGTACTCATGATGCTTTGAAATAGGGCTTCTTTCACTTTGTCTGTGAGACCAAATTGGGTGTTAGCACTGGCAACTGAAACTGGAACTGGCATTCATGGATTTCAGATCGACCTAGTGAATGAGACAATAAGGCAAATGTGAACTGGGGGGACGGGGGGGCGGGGGATCTAACAGTTATAACAAATAGGTGGAGAAAACTGAGATTCATTTCATTAGCTGACCCACGTAAAGGGGTTGTGAACCATAACCTTTCGTTCAAGCTAACATTTTGACCGGCTTCCATTTTGCTGCTGGCACCAATCGTACGAGTGAGTCCGACCTAAGACCGAAATTATTGACATCAGCCGCCAGGGGAAGGTACGGCGCTGTGGGCAGTACCTTTATATATTTTTTTTCCACTCTTATTCTGCACTGCATATCAAAGGCAGCTTATCTGGGAGTGAGTGTGGTGCGCTAGAAGAGAGAGAGAGAGAGAGAGAGAGAGAGAGAGAGAGAGAGAGAGAGAGAGAGAGAGAGAGAGAGAGAGAGAGAGAGAGAGAGAGAGATGGTGTTCTAAAGTTAGTATTTGTTTCTGTTTCTGAGCAATCCACCACCAACCAACCGCCTCCGCCAAAGTTCTCATAAAGCTCTGCGTTTATGTGTCTTAAAGCTTTGAGTTTATGAGTCCACCACGCTTGAAACAAGGGCCTCTATAGATTCTCCTTCTATCCCAGGTAACTTAACCTTAGTTCTATAAACACGCTGTATTGGTCTTCATTCAACCGTGTGTAAGAAAAAGATATTCCGAATGCTGTGTTTAGACCTATGCCAGGTGGTCTGCACGCGCTTGTGGTGAAGACCTATACCAGGTGGTCTGCGCACGCATGTGTGGAAGACCTATGCCAGGGGAGGGGGGGTCTGTACACGCTTGTGGGGAAGGATGACGCTCCCACGGGGTTTGCCAGGGGGTATAATCTATCACTGAATAAAGCCCGCTGTTTCTTTGCTCGGTGACCGGGCAACAAGGCAGACTTGCTTTGGGTCAATCTTTCTTCATTATAGAGTATAACTGAAGATCACCTATAACCACCCGTGAATCTACAAGTATTAAAAGTCAGTTGTGATGTGTCTAACTGTGTCTTCACGTATGGCGGCTCGTGTTAAACTAACTGCGATGCAAAGACTTTGATACCCTGAGGCATCACTCGAACTAGTCTGTATTGTTTAGGTTTTAGCTCTGATCCTCTTTTACATATAGGTGTAAAGAATCTATAAAACATTTTACACTTGCCTTCAAATGAGGTGCAAGGTGAGGCTTGAACATTAGGTCGTCACTCAGTGATAAACTAGGGTCGTGTTGACATCTACTGTATTCCTTGATGATCAGGTTATCTTCGATACGACACACTTACATCAGCGCTTACATTTCTGCGTGCACAGACACAATACAAACTGTCATGTACCATAGTACACGAAACTGTCAGACACACACACACACACACACACACACACACACACACACACACACTTTTAGTACATGTATTCACCTTATACTCCCTCATCTCAACTTTTTCTCTGGGAGAAAGAGAAAGAGAGAAAAAAGAGAGTAATAAACAAGAAAAGGATCTGCGTAACTACGCGAATGGATGACCTGAATTAAGGCCATCGACCTCATGAAGACAGGTGTATAAAGTATGATTTCAATTTCCTCCCGTCAGCTCCTAAGCCGAGGGATGAAATGTGGAGCGATTAGGCATTCGGGAACCGCTTCACCAGACCCTGTTCCTCCTATCGACGGAGCGGTTCCTCTCACCTCCAAAGCTGTCCGTGTGCTGTTTACAGAGCCGTTCCTTCCGTCTACAGAGCCCTCCGTCCTATCTACAGAGCTGTTCCTCTCATCTACATCTCTACAGAGTCGTTCCTCCCATCGACAGAGCTCTCCGTCTTAGCTACAGAGCTGTTCCTCTCATCTACATCTCTAAAGAGCTGTTCCTCCCATCTACTGAGCTATTTCCTCCTACCTACAGAGCTGCTCCGTCTATCTACAGAGCTGATCCTCCCATCTACAGAACTCTTCCTTCTATCTACAGAACTCTTCCTCATGTCTACAAAACTCTTCCTCATATCTACAGAGCTGTTTCCTCTTATCTACCGCCTGTTATGTGGCACCTATATCCAAGTTCTGTGTCCTCGAATACATACATTGTATATGTGTCAAGTATGTGTGATTGACGTGTCATCCTATCCATCCTAGGCACAAGCTGGATATGTAGCATCAGTTTATGTGTCTTCCTCGTGTGGATAGTGGTTATGTGGCATCCATGTGGCCTATCCTCGGCATGGCTATGTTGTACCCTGAGTGTAGATCTCGTGCATACTAAAAAGCGACTCTGTTGTAGACACATTGTTGCCCTTTTCACCTCTTCCGTTATTTGAACTTTATGTCAGGTTCAATTAAAAGCAATTCTGGATTTAGATCGAGTGTTCTCTCTTTCTCTCTCTTGTGTCTGCTTGTTTCACTGCCTCGTTCATGGTGATTTGCACAGTTTTCCTGAGAGAAATTGATACGTATTTGTCTTAAGCTTTAACAAGACTAAACTCATCAATCTCATCAGGTATATCACCTGGTCTTCTAAAGAGTTATAGGAGACTTTCTAGAGAGATGAATGTTACTTTATGTTTGTGTTACTTCATGTTTGTGGTTTGGTTCTAAAAAAAAAAAATGTTCGTGTTTCTAGAACCATATTTGTGACCCTAGAACGACGATCGTGACTCTAGAATCATATTCGTGATACTAGAACGACGATCGTGACTCTAGAATCATATTCGTGATACTACAACGACGATCGCGACTCTAGAATCATATTCGTGATTCTTGAACCATATTCGTTACTCTATAATTATGATCGTGACTCTTCTAGACTCACGTTCGTGCCTTTAGAACCACGCTCGCGACATTATATATATATATATATATATATATATATATATATATATATATATATATATATATATTGGAAAGGATCACGATCTTGCGCGTGAGCAAGATATTCCTATGAGTCCACGGGGAAAATGAAACACGAAAAGTCCCCAAGCGCACTTTCGTGTAATAATCACATTATCAGGGGAGACACAAGAGAGAAATATAACAGTCAGTTGACATACATCGAAGAGACGAAGCTAGGACGCCATTTGGTAACTGACTTATATTTCTCTCTTGTCTCCCCTGATGATGTGATTATTACACGAAAGTGCACTTGGGAACTTTTCGTGTTTCATTTTCCCCGTGGACTCATAGGAATATATATATATATATATATATATATATATATATATATATATATATATATATATATATATATATATATATATATATATATATATATATATATATATATATATATATATATATATTGTTTATCCAGTGAACTAGTTTTTTATTTCCTCTCGTAATTTTGGATAAAAAAAAAAATAAATGGTCTTTTCGTTGTAGCGCCAGACATAGCCGGGTTATGGCTTTACGAAGGCCAGGATTTGGCCGGACGGGCTCTGAACCCAGCGGCGACTCTTCTATATCCCAAAACTTTATAGAAAGGCCGGCTATTCTATCACGCCTCCCTCGTTTCAATGCATGAACTGGCTCGGGCGGTGATCACTGGCGTCCCCCCCCCCCCTCTCTCGCCTTCCTCCTCTCGCTCAGTCTGGGGAGATTTCGGGGAATTTTTAATCGAATTACGGATTCAACGGTGGTAACGATCACTCCCTCCCTCCCTCCCTGCTGGCCGGCCTGAGAATTGGCCAATATTGTCCCTAGAAAAATGTGGCTACTCGATTACTTTCTCGTCTCTTTGTTTTCTTTTCTTTGTGTGTGTGTGTGTGTGTGTGTGTGTGTGTGTGTGTGTGTGTGTGTGTGTGTGTGTGTGTGTGTGAGTTTCTAATTTTTTTTTGCGGAGGCATATGTGCCGCAGTTTCTTTTTCATGTGTTGGGGTTTGTGAGTGTTTGTGTTCTCGATGGGTGTGTGTGTGTGTGTGTGTGTGTGTGTGTGTGTGTGTGTGTGTGTGATATGTTTTATCTACATGTGATCGTCTTATGTGTACCTGTATGTCTTCATCTCTTTACCCCACCATTGTTTTTTTTTTTTTCTGATAGCGAATAACATTGCATGAGTGAAACACATCATAATCAAGGTCATCTTGGGTGACCTGATTCTTAAGAGTAGAGAGGTCATGGGAGGAGGGAAAGACGACTGAAGGAAAGTAGTTCCACAGCTTCGCTGTTTGAGGAAAGAAGGAAGGTATCACAACGGCCAAGCCTCGCATGATCAGTCTCCACACAGAATCTACAGGAAGCAACTGCCAGACGCATACCACGGGCGTCATACCACCTTGGTGGCGCGGACACCTCAAGAGAGCAGAGGCCAAAATAGTACCCGTAGGAGAGAGAGAGAGAGAGAGAGAGAGAGAGAGAGAGAGAGAGAGAGAGAGAGAGAGAGAGAGAGAGAATGAGAGAGAGAGAGAGCAGCAGTATCATCACGGCGGACAGAAGGCTTTTGGTTCGACTCTCGCTAATAGGGAGGTGAACGACGATAACCCATCTTATATATATGATCAGGATTCCACACTAGGTTGTTTCAAATCCCCTGTTGGTCTGGAGCAGCAGCCTCACAAGATTGATATAATTACGGAATCTATACACCACTCCTTGCCTCTGGGGAAGCCGACTGTGAGATATCCATTATGCGGAGTTTTCAGAATTGGGTGAAGGATATGATTATACTTAACATGTTTTTGTTAGCGCAGGGGTGGGTTGCGGTATTCTGGACTTGAACAGTGGTAAGCTAGGGATCACTTAGAATTAAGATGTTTGGGTGAAATTGTGTTTAACTCGCGCTCTCGGTCATACCCAGGGTTGTCAGCCAGTTCTAGAAAGAGATCGACCATTAAGAACACCACCGTTGAAGGGATAAGAGGGAGAGTTCGAACTCCAAACGACTATTGCAATGGATCGGCGAGAGAGGATGTTATGCATCAGGGGACAGAGAGGAGAAGAACCAAAGGAAAGCAAAGACAAAAGTTTCACCAAAATCCTTGAAATACGAGAGCCAGAGTTGAGTCATATAGGAGAGATCACTGGTGGACCTCGCGCTGGAAAAGTCGTATTGGTGATCAAAAAGAAGGGAATGGGATCAAAAGCGTTTAAGAAAGGGGATTAAGGAGAGTTTCAAAGGCTTTAAAGACAACGAAAGTGAAAGAAATGGGCCGATAGTTGAAGGGGTTCGAAAGATCTCCCATCATAAGGATGAGCTACAATAAGGTATTCATTCCCTCAAGAAGAAATTCAAGTCTATTATTTTGGATAAGCGAAATAAGCGAGAAGAGATCAGAGTTTGTTCAGTGGCAAACTCCTTTTGGACTCAAGGGGGGTATGCCATCTGAGCCTTGCGCCTTGGCCACTTGGAGCTGGGGAAGTACTGGGAGACCATTGCATGAAGACATTACCAGAGGTGGCGGAGGTTCAGTTGGAGCAGACTGGGGAGGGGAACTAGACGTGGTATTATCTAGAGCTGAAACAGAGGAAAAGAAGTTAGCAAAAAGAGCGTCTTTATCAGTTGGAAAGTTAGCTATAGATGAAACTGGCCGAAAGAGAGCAGGAGAGGTTGAATTTACGGAAGATATTTGAGATGCTCATGTTTAAGGACCAGAAGGATTTGTCAGCAAGCAGAAGTCAAATTATCTCACCTTTCATTTCATGAAGATCTGCTTCATGTGAATAAAGGTAATGTAATGAGGTGCAGTAGAGGTTTAAGACAGGACAGCATGAGTTAAATGTAGAGGACCTGGAGTGCTTTGGGTACCTAGGAGTGGACGTGTCAGCGGAAGGAGCCATGGGGGTTGAAGTGAGGTAGTAGGATGGAAGGGCGGGACTAAGGCTTATGGGTGGATTAAAAAGCTTGTGGAAGGAGAGATCATTATCTGTATAGATAAAGATAAAGATGTATGAAGGCAGCAAATCCGAGAGTTTTGCATGGAGGTGAGGCCTGGGCCCTGAACACGAAAGAAAGGATGACTCAGAATATTTTGGAAAATAAATGCTTGAGGATGACCGGTTCTGTGAGACAGGTTGCTCGTGTAAAGAACAAGTGTGAGAAAGAACTGTGGTGGGAGGTAGAGTATGGCTGAGAGGGACAACTAGGATGTGCTGAAATCGATCAGGCTAAGAGGATGAGGATAAAACGATGAAGACGATTTATGTGTTTGAAGTGGAAAGAACAACGGGAAGTACTAGACTGAGAAGGATATAGAAAGAGGATCTGAAGAAGAAGAAGATGGCTTTGGGGTATCGGGAGCTGAAAATTAAGCAGGGGAAGAGACGATGTGGTATATGGGGGGCGACGCATCTTCAGTGAACTGAACCAAGGCATACGGAGTAGTCATGTAAAATCATGGAGTAGTCTTTGAGGCTTGGCTGTGGGTGGCAGGCTGTGCTTTCGATACATTATACATGAGAGCTAGAGATGGAATGTAAACAAATGAGGCTATTTTTCGTTTGTTCCGGATGGTACTTAGCTATGACGGGAAAGGCAGTTCATATATATATATATATATATATATATATATATATATATATATATATATATATATATATATATATATATATATATATATATATATATAAATGCTATTCTTCCATTTGAGGATAAGTATACACACCACAATCACCTTACAATACAATTAAATATGAAACAATACATTTCTGACGTCACACCGCATCACAGTAACATTCATCCCAACATTTATTTTCCTCAGTGCTCTGGAAATTCCCCTTGCGGCACCGTGATATTTAACTTGAGACAGCATCACAAACCTTCCCCCTTGAAATCTATTCCAAAAATGAAGGGAGTTTCATCCAGGCTAAGGGGAAGAGATCTTGGAGTTCCCTGCCGTTAAAGTTAACTAAATTCTAAATATATCCATCTGGTGAAGGCATGCAGGAGGTGAGAAAGGATATTAGCTGTGTGGCTTCTTGAGAAAATGCTTGGCTTCTTACGGTAAAGAAAAAATAGTTGTGAGATTCTCACCAACTTCTACAAAATAAAAGATCAAGTCAAAGTTATTCTTTTTCGATGAAAGTTGATATCATCTTTTTTTTCTTTTCTTTTCCAGTGTTGGTAACAGTGGAAGGCTGAACTGTATATCGTGAGGGAGGTGGAGAGCCAGAGCTGGTTGATACCATGGCTTAATGGAAGTTCCGGTGGCCATGTTTTATTAGGTCTACCCAACTGGTTTATGTTCGTGCTTGATGCAGGAGGCAGTGGTTGATGCCCTTGCATCGCTGAGTCCAATGTATTCCCTTGTTAGCTGAGCGGTTTACAGGGAATGTTTTCTTACTTCCGTCATAAGCGAATAAGAAGGGACGTAACACAGATGTACATATGGATAATATATTCATGTGTCTGAATAGAAATATATGCTGAAACACGAAGCAAATATGGTTGAAGGAGAGATACACAATGTACATAGATATGTATACCTACATGTATACTCACAGTAAACTGTGGATCCTTCCTGATAGATGTAGCTACGGGCGACATGGTCTAGTGCCATATGATCATGCCTTCAGGGTGTGCATCAGCCACACACCACTGGTATGACGAAGATGGCAGCTGTTGCAGACCTCAGCTGGTCAGTACCTCCGTGTGGGAGACCGACCTGGTGTCAGGAGGAGGATATAAGCCACACCGTCTACCTGGTACTATAGCGAATTCCAGTATACGTTGCCAAGAGTGACGGAGGCTATTGTTCGGAGACCTTGTGGAGAAAGCTGACATGTTAGGGTCAAGACTAAGGTATATAAAGGACATATTAGATAACTGGTCCAATGGGATATCAACATGATCATGATGACTACTTCTTCTACGATTGTCCAGAGGAACAGTTATCAATAATCGCTGAGGATTACCTCAACTCTGGGCAATTGAGAGTTTAAATGCTATGAATTTTTAGTTAAACTTGTCTTTCGACTTTTTTTTTTTTTTGATATACGCTGTTCTTAATGAAAGTTGATAGGATAAAGAATTCCTGTAAAAGATCCTTCAGCAACTTTGATTCTGTTTTGGTATTTTATGCTGAATTTGATAACTAACCTTTGCACACAAGTACTGTTCACAGTTACAATCCTGTATGCATCACTGGCACTAGGTGATGCTACATACCAACAACCCACGCTCACTGACCAGAGGTAGAGAGGCTTTCTACCTTACGTTAACGTCGACAGAAATTCATTTTCATGTTGTGTATGTGTAAAGTTTTATGTATATATATATATATATATATATATATATATATATATATATATATATATATATATATATATATATATATATATATATATATAGAGAGAGAGAGAGAGAGAGAGAGAGAGAGATTCCATGGGTTGGTTGGTTGGAACAGCAGACGAGGCGTTTGGCAACCTCAGCCACACGTAGGACCGTTAAAGAGATGCAGACACTGGAAATCAAGTGTGTGTGTGTGTGTCTTTTTAACCTGCGTTGCAATCCGACCACTGGTGTATAGACATTTGCCTGTCCACCGACACACACACACACACACACACACACACAAACAGATATGTATGCATATATATATATATATATATATATATATATATATATATATATATATATATATATATATATATATATATATATATATATATATATATATATAATCTTACCATTGTTTCTGCACACCACTTGGACACAGAATACTGAAGCTCTTCCATTATATCGTCAGGGGACAGCAGTCTATCCGATAGATGCAAGCCAGGATTTGTTTTTCTTTCTTTTTTTCTCTCACTGGATGTTGTTGGTGAGGTCCCTTGTGGAATGCCTTCCCTCCGCTGGAAAAAAAGAAACTCGCATAACCATGTTGACACGACGCTGTGCTTATGTTGACGCATGAGGTACGAGCAAGTCTGTTGTTCGTTTGTTTACGTTCATCAGTAAATATTTGTTATATGTATGGTGTTGCACGTGTTAACGTGTTATATGTATGCTGTTGCACGTGTTTACGTGTTATATGTATGGTGTTGCACGTGTTAACGTGTTATATGTATGGTGTTGCACGTGTTAACGTGTTATATGTATGCTGTTGCACGTGTTAACGTGTCATATGTATGGCGTTGCACGTGTTAACGTATTATATGTATGCTGTTGCACGTGTTAACATCAGATATATTCGTGAGGAAATATATGTCAACATATTTTCTAACAAGGGTAACGTCACGACATATATTTACACACCATGTCAACATTATCTATCTTTACCAGTACATGTCAACATTATCTATCTTTACCAGTAAATATTCATAAAGATATACCAGCCCAAGGTGATGTATATATCATAATTACATGACGACAATAAAGTGATTCATTCTTCTCTCTTTCATAATTCTTTACAAGGAAAGTGAGAAATTTTGGTTTGTTTTTTTGTCAGTTTCTTTTTACGTATTTCAGTCAACACATCTTGTAACATATCTGAAACATCTCTCCTACGTGGCAGGAGGTATATGTATCGGACGGGGTAGCAACATCCCTTGGTGGAGTTTTTGGTTATGGAGGTGAAAAATGTCATTTTTGAGAGTTCACTGAAAGGGGTCATGTCTTTTGTTTTTTCTTATAGGCCAGGATCTTTTCAAGTGAATTTGAATGTATCTGGAAGACCATCAATAATATAAAAATCGAAGACTTCATATATATATATATATATATATATATATATATATATATATATATATATATATATATATATATATATATCCCTGGGGATAGGGGATTAAGAGTACTTCCCACGTATTCCCTGCGTGTCGTAGAAGGCGACTAAAAGGGGAGGGAGCGGGGGGCTGGAAATCCTCCCCTCTCGTTTTTTTTTAAATTTTCCAAAAGAAGGAACAGAGAATTGGGCCAGATGAGGGTATTCCCTCAAAGGCCCAGTCCTCTGTTCTTAACGCTACCTCGCTAATGCGGGAAATGGCGAATAGTTTGAAAGAAAGAAAATATATATATATATATATATATATATATATATATATATATATATATATATATATATATATATATATATATATATATATATATTTGTGTGCGTGTGTGTGTGTGTGTGTGAGCAGATGTGCCTTCTTCGTCTGTTTACAGGCGCTACCTCAAAGCGGAAGACGGCCATCAAATACGAAGGGGGAAAAAATATATATACATATCCTTAGTGACAGCGCCTGATTTCCTCACAAACCGGTCTCAAGGTCCTTCTCCAGCAGGAGGCGAGCTCCACTGGACTTCGTCAGGAGCAGTGGACAAGACCCCGCAGGGAAATCAGCCAAGTACTGCACAGAGCTCAGGTTCATCTGGAGTCGCAGGCTGTGCCGCTAGCCGCTGGCCTCGTCCAACGGTGAGACTTGACCCTCAGGGGCGCCTCGCCGCCACTAAACTACGCCAAATGAGGGAGTTAACTCCAGCAGTCGACGAGTGAGGTCTCCGGGACTCATTAGCGGCAGGAGCAGGGGCGGGTGGTGGCGAATGGTGGTGGTGATGGTGTTGGTGGTGTTGGTGGTGCAAGAATGGTGGTGGTAGATGTGGTAGCGGCGGTGGTTGTGGTGGTGGAAGGAACTTATTGTATTACCGGTGTGTGTGTGTGTGTGTGTGTGTGTGGTGATGATGGGAGGAACGAGAGGCTGGTTGGTGGTAGATGATGTTGGCAGCGGCGGCGGCGGTGGTGGTGGTGGTGGAAGCAACAGCAGCGTTAGGTATAGAGGGAAACAGCGATAGCGGCAACCAAGCCGCGGGCGGGCGTTTAATGACAGAGAGAGAGAGAGAGAGAGAGAGAGAGAGAGAGAGAGAGAGAGAGAGAGAGAGAGAGAGAGAGAGAGAGAGAGAGAATCATCACCGCTGCATTGGAAAGCATCAGCTGCGGCAAAAGGAGAATCACCCGTAAAAGGGAATTATCAACTCGAGAGCGGGGAGGGAGGGGCCAGGCCATTTCGGCATCAACAATGACTCCGCTAAACTCCAGCGTGGCATGCAAAACCAGCAGTAAAGGCAACCCAAACAATAAGAATAGAAGAGAGAGAGAGAGAGAGAGAGAGAGAGAGAGAGAGAGAGAGAGAGAGAGAGAGAGAGAGAGAGAGAGAGAGAGAGAGAGAGAGAAATATATATACATATGATCATGGCGCTGGATCCAGTAAAAGCCATTAGTAGCGAATGAGAGGATTAAAAATATACATAACATCAGGAGTTGTGGCAAGTTAAACCCTCAGAGCAGGTATCAGGGTTTCTCTTTCAGTTTAAAATGCTCACCTCCGCCCGAAAATAAGGTCTTTTATTGAGTCGGTCATTTGAAAGAACAAAAAAAATCGCTTTTGGCCGATTCCTTCGTGCCACTCTATGCGCTACCATCGTCGTCTTAGAGGGAAGTAAATGTTATTTTACATCACACATGGTGGGAGAGAGAGAGAGAGAAGCGACCGGTAATATTGCATAGATCAATAATAACACAAGATCTGGGCGTCCAACTTCCATTAGCGATACCGGGGCGGAGGGAACTGTGAAATCGAAGTAATTACAAATGCCAGATTGATCATAGGCTCGGTCGGTGTACAGGGGAGGTGGTTGATTGAACTCCCTGTTATTGCCGTTGCTTGCAGTCGTGATTGCTGGCTTTGTGGGGGGTGGGGGGGGGGGGGGTGTTGCGGCGATCCTGTGTTGGTGGATGGCTGCTAGCATGGGGGGGGGGGGGGAGATGGTTGCTGGGGAGGAGGGGGGGGAGGTTATTTTGTAAGAATGCGTACAACATGCTAACATGAATACACACACACACACACACACACACACATACACAGAAACTTAACAGAGCAAGATGCAAAAAACTATATACATATATGCGTATATACATACAGACAATAATGATAAAAAAAGGCAAGCACGGACGTATCCATAAAAGTTTACGTAGGTGATTGAAAGAGAGGCACAAGAGTGAACGTAACATATGAGTCATTCTGGGCGATGATCCCAGTCACATCCGGCAGGTATGAACCTTAAGTACATTACCCTTGTGAGGCAGCAGTTGACACAGGCCAGGGTCAGTTACACTCATGTCATTCGCGTAGCTGATGGCTGGCTGCACACGAAGCTCCGGAAGGATATATATATATATATATATATATATATATATATATATATATATATATATATATATATATATATATATATATATATATATATTTATATATATATATATATTTTGATACATAATCCCACACTGACATCGATGCAAAATCTCTGCTCACGAAACTTTTGGAGTAATTTTTCAGAAGGATTTGGTCCCCCCAATTTTTTTTTGGTGTGTGTTGCTTGAACACGACGGGTTATTTACTGGGCAGTGATGAAGCGTCGGAATGATAGTCAAGCGTGGCAGTTAAGTTAGGAAAGAAAACTTCGGCTGTGGACGATATCACGTCACAAAATTGCGACACGGCAGCGTAAGACCCTGGAACCATTTGGTCGAGACAAAGTGGCCCATTCCTACTGTATTTGTGAGAGACGAAGGTCAATAAGCGACCACGGGAGCGCCTCTTGCACTCTGCTGCGCCTCCATCACTGGTCCGGGGGTAATGCTGGTCCTCCTCCACCCAGTGTTGTGATGGAGACGTGTGGATCGTGGCGGAGGGAAGTACCGACGCCATACGTCCAGTGTTGTGATTGAGGGAAGTGTGGCAGGGTGGAAGGTAGTGGTACCAAGGGTGTCGTAATGGATGAACGTGTTGGAGTTGGAGAGTAGTGGCACTATTTACCAAGGGTGCCGTGATGGAGGGAGATTTTGGAAAGTGGAGTACAGTGGCACCATTTGCAGAGGGTTTCGTGATGGAGGAACATGTTGGAGGGTGGAGGGTAGTGGCACTATTTACTGAGGGTGTCGTGATGGAGGGACGTGTTGGAGGGTTATGGGAGTGGCACCATTAGCCCACTGGTCTAACGACTGCCTATTAAGGCAGGGGAGAGTGAGAGAGAGAGAGAGAGAGAGACTGCTCATCGACCCTTCCTCTTACCGCCCGCGTTGTTGACTGTGGCTCGGAATAACGGCACCATTGGCTCACTGGTCCAGCAGCGACCGTGTTGACAGAAGGACAGGGGCAGACTACACTCTAGCCCACCTACTCACTGACGACGATTCTTTTTTTGAGTGGGAATAAAAGACATGTGATTGGTGCCCCGGGCCTCTCAATACCCTTTCAGAATGCCCCTTCTGCTGGTCGAGAGAGGGTGGTGAGGGGGTTGATCTGTAAACCACCTGTTCGAGGGTCAAGGTCGAGGGTTAGGGAACTAGCTGATCACAAGGTTGGTATATGGACTGTGATCACAGACGAGCGCAGAA
Organism: Panulirus ornatus; assembly: GCF_036320965.1. NCBI lineage: Eukaryota > Metazoa > Arthropoda > Malacostraca > Decapoda > Palinuridae > Panulirus > Panulirus ornatus. The sequence goes on along the minus strand of NC_092225.1, from coordinate 68,159,833 downwards.
CTCAGGGTAAACCAGTAAGTCTTACACGCCTGCCGTCCGAACCCAGGCCAGTAAGGTCGTGCAAGAGAATAATGTCATCGTGTTTACTACACCAGCAACTAGAGAAAAAGATAACCTTCATTAACAGATTGGATGTTCATCTCTTTGTTTATCATCCTCTAAGCCTAAAGTGTCTGTAGATAACTCTCGTAGGAGTTAAGGTAAAGTGAATAGGACGACTGATCTTTATATTTCTATCCTTGCGTGAGATGATGCACGTTACAGCTGCTTCCTCGTGAGGTAGAGGACAGAGGGCTTGAGCAAGTCAGGTGCACGTGGGTCGGTTCCAGCATGACGTCGAGGACAAAGCAAGCCTCCGCTGCAGCTGCTTGATTGCTCTACAACACACAGTCTATCAGGTGGACTCCTTTGCGGGGGGGATAACTTCGGACGGGTAGAACAAACTGCAATGCATACTCGAGGTTATTGAAGGTGCTCACCATCATGACTAAGGCAGCAACGATCCATGACCCACTCACTGGACTGAGCTGATCCTCCTCACCCCAATGGAAACTTTCAAAAGAGGAGGTTAGCGGAGTGTGGTGACTCAGGCGGTGGGAGAATTCCACAACCGTGGGTTCCTGGCCAGGTCAGTCCGATCTTTAGCCGTGCACACCAGGACGATCAGAGCTGCATCGGTTCGAATACTAAATGGATCTGCTCGAGACGAGGTTGAAAGATCGGGAGAGGTGGAAGAGAGGGATGATGGTCGTTAAGGGAATATCCACTCAGTAAGGTGGGAAATCTTCAGTGAAACACTTTACTCATTGCATTCACATCCACTGCGAATGTCAGAGAGGGAAAACAGGTTGCGTAAATGTTCACGAATTAAGATTACAAGTCTCGTAATGTCGATGATGAGTTGTGTGTATGACTCAGTGTATCTAAAAGTATTTCTTTTCTCTATATCGTGTACACAGCTGTGTGGCACAGATGACCCAGAATCCATTCCTCTGCCCTCGCATTTTTTTTTTTTTTTCTTACGTCTTTGAAACAAACTTTATGAAGTATAAAGGTACGGACATTTGGGGCCACACTGGCAAGGGAAAACAGAATACCAGCGTACCAGCGGTATAATGGTAATACACAGTAATGACAGTCGTAATGAAAAGTTGGACTAATTACCCGGGGTAGATATTATCTCCTTGTGGCCTGTGAGGATAGAGGTGGTCCTAGGAGAAGGGAGGGGAGGAGGAGACTCCTTCAATATTGACCATGTTGGGGAGAAGAGGCAAAGGCAACAGGAGGCAAAGACAGTATTCTGCTTCTCTCTCCACATGACAATGTAAAGGCTGAAAGTTCTCGAGGACACGCTTCAGGAATCATTATATGCGGTACAATGAGCCGACCATGTGGATCCACAGGTCGGTCGAGACCCATAGGCCATAAAGTGTCGTGTTGTTGTCGTGTGTACGACTGTGTGTAGAGAATGAAGGTCATTTGAGCTGTAATAGCTCGTTGTCTGTATGGTAGTAGAATAGGTGCCGGTCACACACATACACACACACACACACACACACACACACACACATACATACATACATATATATATATATATATATATATATATATATATATATATATATATATATATATATATATATATATATATATATATATATATATATATATATATGAACTGAAGGGGTGACTTACGTTTCACACGTGTCTGCAACATGGGGTAATGAGACTATGTTGTAGGCATATATGAAGTCAAGGCTCAGTGTGGGATGATCCGGTGTCTGGCGAGTGAATGCTGGGGCTCAGGCGAGACTACACATCTGTCTTAATGAAAAGGTGGACAGACGTGCCTGATGATGACGATCTAATCTTGTAGTCTGTCAGATGAAAGCCGAGTGTCATGAACTTGAAAGGGCGTATGCCTGCTGGGTTATGAATGCTGAAGGGAAGAAGAAGAGGAAGAAGAAGAAGGAGAAGAAGAAGAAGAAGATGAAGAAGAAGAAGAAGAAGAAGTGTCTGAGTGTGTATATTAGTTTTCTATATGACTGATTGCTTTACGTATATCTCTGTGTACGTGTACTTTGTGTAGCAGTTAACAGTATGACAAGAGAAATTCTCTCCACTTAATACCACTAGGACGCTAACGCTCATCCGTTCTCTACGTATCCGACCACCAGCTCAGACATCAGACATTCTCGCGGCTCAGCCGTCAAGCTGGTTGGCGCCATGTCTGTAATCGCATACTTCTAGAAGCCACCACGCATGGCCTGCTACTTCCCCCAGGAGCCACCGTGCCTCTCCTCCACTCGTTCCTTTGTTAATGACAGTGAGAGGTTGTCTCAATACATCTCGCTCAGTCATTACCAAACGTATCGCGCGTGCTATCATTTCTCTGATATATATATATATATATATATATATATATATATATATATATATATATATATATATATATATATATATATATATATATATTTATACTATCCCTGGGGATAGGGGATTAAGAATACTTCTCACGTATTCCCTGCGTGTCGTAGAAGGCGACTAATAGGGGAGGGAGCGGGTGGCTGGAAATCCTCCCCTCTCTTTTTTTTTAAATTTTCCAAAAGAAGGAACAGAGGGGGCCAGGTGAGGATATTCCAAAAAAGGCCCAGTCCTCTGTTCCTAACGCTACCTCGCTAACGCGGGAAATGGCGAATAGTTTAAAAGATATTTTTTTTTTTTTTTTTTTTTTTATACTTTGTCGCTGTCTCCCGCGTTTGCGAGGTAGCGCAAGGAAACAGACGAAAGAAATGGCCCCCCCCCCCATACACATGTACATACACACGTCCACACACGCAAATATACATACCTACACAGCTTTCCATGGTTTACCCCAGACGCTTCACATGCCTTGATTCAATCCACTGACAGCACGTCAACCCCTGTATACCACATCGCTCCAATTCACTCTATTCCTTGCCCTCCTTTCACCCTCCTGCATGTTCAGGCCCCGATCACACAAAATCTTTTTCACTCCATCTTTCCACCTCCAATTTGGTCTCCCTCTTCTCCTCGTTCCCTCCACCTCCGACACATATATCCTCTTGGTCAATCTTTCCTCACTCATTCTCTCCATGTGCCCAAACCATTTCAAAACACCCTCTTCTGCTCTCTCAACCACGCTCTTTTTATTTCCACACATCTCTCTTACCCTTACGTTACTTACTCGATCAAACCACCTCACACCACACATTGTCCTCAAACATCTCATTTCCAGCACATCCATCCTCCTGCGCACAACTCTATCCATAGCCCATGCCTCGCAACCATACAACATTGTTGGAACCACTATTCCTTCAAACATACCCATTTTTGCTTTCCGAGATAATGTTCTCGACTTCCACACATTTTTCAAGGCTCCCAAAATTTTCGCCCCCTCCCCCACCCTATGATCCACTTCCGCTTCCATGGTTCCATCCGCTGACAGATCCACTCCCAGATATCTAAAACACTTCACTTCCTCCAGTTTTTCTCCATTCAAACTCACCTCCCAATTGACTTGACCCTCAACCCTACTGTACCTAATAACCTTGCTCTTATTCACATTTACTCTTAACTTTCTTCTTCCACACACTTTACCAAACTCAGTCACCAGCTTCTGCAGTTTCTCACATGAATCAGCCACCAGCGCTGTATCATCAGCGAACAACAACTGACTCACTTCCCAAGCTCTCTCATCCCCAACAGACTTCATACTTGCCCCTCTTTCCAGGACTCTTGCATTCACCTCCCTAACAACCCCATCCATAAACAAATTAAACAACCATGGAGACATCACACACCCCTGCCGCAAACCTACATTCACTGAGAACCAATCACTTTCCTCTCTTCCTACACGTACACATGCCTTACATCCTCGATAAAAACTTTTCACTGCTTCTAACAACTTGCCTCCCACACCATATATTCTTAATACCTTCCACAGAGCATCTCTATCAACTCTATCATATGCCTTCTCCAGATCCATAAATGCTACATACAAATCCATTTGTATGTATATATATATATATATATATATATATATATATATATATATATATATATATATATATATATATATATATATGTAAGCTAGCGTTCCCATACCCTCAATCATCCTCTGAAATCCTGTAGCGTCTACTACAAAGTAATAATCCTCGTCTCCATCCAACACTCCCACCAGCGAACCCTGGAGGTGGTTCGCTACGAGTGTTTTTTTTAAAGACTAAAACCATTTCTCAGTCTCCGTCGTCATCGTACATCTGGTCACTCAACCGGCAACTCAATTATCCTGGTGAATAATTCAGCAGTTTACGCCGCTAAGATTTGTATTATTTGATTACAGTAACACACGTAGCGTTATCATCAACATGACAACATTCGTTGCCAGGAATGTATTCGTTGTGTGGTTGGCTCATCAATACCATTTATGGTCGGCCGCATATGTTGCATTTCCGAATTTCAAGGAAAAAAATAAAAGGAAAACCTTCTTCTATCCGGCACAATCTCAGTCGTGGACTATGCCGGACGAGAGAGAGAGAGAGAGAGAGAGAGAGAGAGAGAGAGAGAGAGAGAGAGAGTTGCCTGTATATAAATCCTCAATCTATGAGATTATAGCAAATACATAAGTTTATACGTCTCGTTATATTATAAAGAGGTCATCATTATTCAAAACTCTGAACTATAAGCAATATTTTAAACGGTAAATCAAAATGAATCATCTCACTTTAGCGTTAAAAAGAGGAAGATACAGATGTATTGGATGGCCCATTGCAGCGCTCTGCTCCCGCGTCTGGTCGGACGAACAGCTGAGCAGAGCGAGTGTGTGTGCAATGCACAGCTTAGACAGTAGGAAGCAACAGGTGCCAGCGGCAAGCTTAGCTGCGACTGCCTTGATAAATATGAAGAGAAAGATTTCTACTACATAGGGTCAGTGTTTTTAAGGCATACACACTACACTTGATGACCTTTGGTCCCACCCGGTGGACATGGCAGGCTTCCTGAGCGCTGCGGGGGTTCCTAAGGGTAGGAAGGAAAGAAATAGGGAAGGAAGGAAGGAAGGGAGGAAGAAAGGACGGAAGGAAGGAAGGGAGGAAGGAAGGAAGGAAGGAAGGAAATATGGAATGAATGAATGCATGAAGGAAGGAAGGAAGGAAGGAAATAGGGAGGGAAGGAAGGAAGGAAGGAAATAGGGAAGGAAGGAAGTGTTTTTTAAACCCCTGGCTTGGAGAGAGAGAGAGCATTTTAGTACCTAGAGTAATCACCTACCAGTATATTACCACATACTTTTTTTTTTTTTACAGTTTGTGATAGTAATCTTCTGCCCTGCTCTTGTGCGAGCCCTGGCTGCCATACTTACTGTTTATCTCACGAACTTTAACTGTTTACCTTAATAGATACTGAGCATTACCCCAGCTGCCTTATCAATGGTGTGGTAAACGTGATAACCCCAATTTAGTGATGAGCTGATAGATATCACTGGTAACAGAACACGATGAGCAGCAAATAAAAGGGGTATTATGTGCAGTTGGAGCAAAATCTGGGTATTAGGGTAGGTAGGTAAACATAAACCCGGCATTTTTTTTGAGGGTTTGAAATCATTCCTGTCTACTTTGCCCCCCCCCTTCCTTTTTTTATGCATTGACAGACATTGTTAAGGTGAAATATACCCAAATCGAAGGCCATATTTGGTGAAAAAATAAAGAAAGAAGAAAATAGAGGAGTAGAAAATGTTCAGGGCTTCTGTAAGCGTTTGTAGACCTGACTCTTAAACGTAGGGAGGCTATTGGAAAATATAAAAGCACAGGGTGGAAGAAATTTCTACAGCTTAGCCGTTCGAGGGAAGAAGGAAGTATCGTAACGCTCATTTCTCGAGGGATCTCCATTCTCTGATCGCTTAGGATATATTGCTATTCAATGCCACAGTGGAGAATATATATATATATATATATATATATATATATATATATATATATTTCTTTTTTTTTTTTTTTTGCTTTGTCGCTGTCTCCCGCGTTTGCGAGGTAGCGCAAGGAAACAGACGAAAGAAATGGCCCAACCCACCCCCATACACATGTATATACATACGTCCACACACGCAAATATACATACCTACACAGCTTTCCATGGTTTACCCCAGACGCTTCACATGCCCCGATTCAATCCACTGACAGCACGTCAACCCCGGTATACCACATCGCTCCAATTCACTCTATTCCTTGCCCTTCTTTCACCCTCCTGTATGTTCAGGCCCCGATCACACAAAATCTTTTCACTCCATCTTTCCACCTCCAATTTGGTCTCCCTCTTCTCCTCGTTCCCTCCACCTCCGACACATATATCCTCTTGGTCAATCTTTCCTCACTCATTCTCTCCATGTGCCCAAACCATTTCAAAACACCCTCTTCTGCTCTCTCAACCACGCTCTTTTTATTTCCACACATCTCTCTTACCCTTACGTTACTTACTCGATCAAACCACCTCACACCACACATTGTCCTCAAACATCTCGTTTCCAGCACACCCATCCTCCTGCGCACAACTCTATCCATAGCCCACGTCTCGCAACCATACAACATTGTTGGAACCACTATTCCTTCAAACATACCCATTTTTGCTTTCCGAGATAATGTTCTCGACTTCCACACATTCTTCAAGGCTCCCAGGATTTTCGCCCCCTCCCCCACCCTATGATCCACTTCCGCTTCCATGGTTCCATCCGCTGCCAGATCCATTCCCAGATATCTAACACACTTTACTTCCTCCAGTTTTTCTCCATTAAAACTTACCTCCCAATTGACTTGACCCTCAACCCTACTGTACCTAATAACCTTGCTCTTATTCACATTTACTCTTAACTTTCTTCTTTCACACACTTTACCAAACTCAGTCACCAGCTTCTGCAGTTTCTCACATGAATCAGCCACCAGCGATGTATCATCAGCGAACAACAACTGACTCACTTCCCAAGCTCTCTCATCCCAACAGACTTCATACTTGCCTCTCTTTCCAAAACTCTTGCATTCACCTCCCTAACAACCCCATCCATAAACAAATAAAACAACCATGGAGACATCACACACCCCTGCCGCAAACCTACATTCACTGAGAACCAATCACTTCCTAAACGTACACATGCTTTACATCCTCTATAAAAACTTTTCACTGCTTCTAACAACTTGCCTCCCACACCATATATTCTTAATACCTTCCACAGAGCATCTCTATCAACTCTATCATATGCCTTCTCCAGATCCATAAATGCTACATACAAATCCATTTGCTTTTCTAAGTATTTCTCACATACATTCTTCAAAGCAAACACCTGATCCACACATCCTTTACCCTTCTGAAACCACACTGCTTTCCCAGTCTGATGCTCTGTACATGCCTTCACCCTCTCAATCAATACTCTCTCCATATAATTACCAGGAATACTCAACAATCTTATACTCTTGTATATTTGAGCACTCACTCTTATCCCCTTTGCCTTTGTACAATGGCACTATGCACGCAATCCGCCAATCCTCATATATATATATATATATACATATATAATATATATTATATATATATATATATATATAAAAAAGAAGAAAAAAAGGGGGTGAATTCTGATTTATATTATTTTTATATATATTTTTATAATCTTTTATGAAAATTTTTTAATTAAAAATATAAAAAGGAAAAATCTTCCAAAAAACCCTGGCGTAACCCCCACCTTTTAGGCCCCCCCGCTGAATCCTTCCTTACCCCCGGGGGCCCCGCAAATATATTCCCAAACCCCCACCGGGCCTGCTAACCCCCCCGGGGAGAAAGGCCTTTCCCCTAGTTTTGTTAATAAATAATTTTTTTAATAATTTAAATTAAAAGAACCGGCGTCCTTTTTCCTATATTTAAAAATTTTAATATTTAATAAAAAATAATTTTAAAAAAATTTTAAAAAAAATTTTAAAATTTTTTACATTAAAGGGGAAAAATTTTTTTCCCCGTATTCCCTCTGTCTAAAGGCAACAAATTTTGGGGAAGGGGCGGAAACCCCTTTTTTTTTTTTTTTTTCCAAAAAAAAAACGGGGGCATAGAAATTCCCAAAAAGGATTTTCCCGTTTTGGGTCCCCCCTAACCAAAATGGCGAATAGTTTAGATATATATATATATATATATATATATATATATATATATATATATATATATATATATAAAATAATATATGTAAGCTAGCGTTCCCATACCCTCAATCATCCTCTGAAATCCAGTAGCGTCTACTACAAAGCAATAATCCTCGTCTCCATCCAACACTCCCACCAGCGAACCCTGGAGGTGGTTCGCTACGAGTGTTTTTTTTAAAGACTAAAACCATTTCTCAGTCTCCGTCGTCATCGTACATCTGGTCACTCAACCGGCAACTCAATTATCCTGGTGAATAATTCAGCAGTTTACGCCGCTAAGATTTGTATTATTTGATTACAGTAACACACGTAGCGTTATCATCAACATGACAACATTCGTTGCCAGGAATGTATTCGTTGTGTGGTTGGTTCATCAATACCATTATGGTCGGCCGCATATGTTGTATTTCCGAATATCAAGGAAAAAAAATAAAGGAAAACCTTCTTCTATCCGGCACAATCTCAGTCGTGGACTATGCCGGACGAGAGAGAGAGAGAGAGAGAGAGAGAGAGAGAGAGAGAGAGAGAGAGAGAGTTGCCTGTATATAAATCCTCAATCTATGAGATTATAGCAAATACATAAGTTTATACGTCTCGTTATATTATAAAGAGGTCATCATTATTCAAAACTCTGAACTATAAGCAATATTTTAAACGGTAAATCAAAATGAATCATCTCACTTTAGCGTTAAAAAGAGGAAGATACAGATGTATTGGATGGCCCATTGCAGCGCTCTGCTCCCGCGTCTGGTCGGACGAACAGCTGAGCAGAGCGAGTGTGTGTGCAATGCACAGCTTAGACAGTAGGAAGCAACAGGTGCCAGCGGCAAGCTTAGCTGCGACTGCCTTGATAAATATGAAGAGAAAGATTTCTACTACATAGGGTCAGTGTTTTTAAGGCATACACACTACACTTGATGACCTTTGGTCCCACCCGGTGGACATGGCAGGCTTCCTGACCGCTGCGGGGGTTCCTAAAGGTAGGAAGGAAAGAAATAGGGAAGGAAGGAAGGAAGGAAGGGAGGAAGGGAGGAAGAAAGGACGGAAGGAAGGAAGGGAGGAAGGAAGGAAGGAAGGAAGGAAGGAAATATGGAATAAATGAATGAATGAATGAATGCATGAAGGAAGGAAGGAAGGAAGGAAGGAAGGAAATAGGGAGGGAAGGAAGGAAGGAAGGAAATAGGGAAGGAAGGAAGTGTTTTTTAAACCCCTGGCTTGGAGAGAGAGAGAGCATTTTAGTACCTAGAGTAATCACCTACCAGTATATTACCACATACTTTTTTTTTTTTTACAGTTTGTGACAGTAATCTTCTGCCCTGCTCTTGTGCGAGCCCTGGCTGCCATACTTACTGTTTATCTCACGAACTTTAACTGTTTACCTCAATAGATACTGAGCATTACCCCAGCTGCCTTATCAGTGGTGTGGTAAACGTGATAACCCCAATTTAGTGATGAGCTGATAGACATCACTGGTAACAGAACACGATGAGCAGCAAATAAAAGGTGTATTATGTGCAGTTGGAGCAAAATCTGGTTATTAGGGTAGGTAGGTAAACATAAACCCGGCATTTTTTTTGAGGCTTTGAAATCATTCCTGTCTACTTTGCCCCCCCCCCCCCTTTTTATGCATTGACAGACATGGTTAAGGTGAAATATACCCAAATCGAAGGCCATATTTGGTGAAAAAATAAAGAAAGAAGAAAATAGAGGAGTAGAAAATGTTCAGGGCTTCTGTAAGCGTTTGTAGACCTGACTCTTAAACGTAGGGAGGCTATTGGAAAATATAAAAGCACAGGGAATTTCTACAGCTTAGCCGTTCGAGGGAAGAAGGAAGTAACGTAACGCTCATTTCTCGAGGGATCTCCATTCTCTGATCGCTTAGGATATATTGCTATTCAATGCCACAGTGGAGAATATATATATATATATATATATATATATATATATATATATATATATATATTTCTTTTTTTTTTTTTTTGCTTTGTCGCTGTCTCCCGCGTTTGCGAGGTAGCGCAAGGAAACAGACGAAAGAAATGGCCCAACCCACCCCCATACACATGTATATACATACGTCCACACACGCAAATATACATACCTACACAGCTTTCCATGGTTTACCCCAGACGCTTCACATGCCCTGATTCAATCCACTGACAGCACGTCAACCCCGGTATACCACATCGCTCCAATTCACTCTATTCCTTGCCCTCCTTTCACCCTCCTGCTATGTTCAGGCCCCGATCACACAAAATCTTTTCACTACATCTTTCCACCTCCAATTTGGTCTCCCACTTCTCCTCGTTCCCTCCACCTCCGACACATATATCCTCTTGGTCAATCTTTCCTCACTCATTCTCTCCATGTGCCCAAACCATTTCAAAACACCCTCTTCTGCTCTCTCAACCACGCTCTTTTTATATCCACACATCTCTCTTACCCTTACGTTACTTACTCGATCAAACCACCTCACACCACACATTGTCCTCAAACATCTCGTTTCCAGCACATCCACCCTCCTGCGCACAACTCTATCCATAGCCCACGTCTCGCAACCATACAACATTGTTGGAACCACTATTCCTTCAAACATACCCATTTTTGCTTTCCGAGATAATGTTCTCGACTTCCACACATTCTTCAAGGCTCCCAGGATTTTCGCCCCCTCCCCCACCCTATGATCCACTTCCGCTTCCATGGTTCCATCCGCTGCCAGATCCACTCCCAGATATCTAAAACACTTTACTTCCTCCAGTTTTTCTCCATTCAAACTTACCTCCCAATTGACTTGACCCTCAACCCTACTGTACCTAATAACCTTGCTCTTATTCACATTTACTCTTAACTTTCTTCTTTCACACACTTTACCAAACTCAGTCACCAGCTTCTGCAGTTTCTCACATGAATCAGCCACCAGCGCTGTATCATCAGCGAACAACAACTGACTCACTTCCCAAGCTCTCTCATCCACAACAGACTTCATACTTGCCCTCTCTTTCCAAAACTCTTGCATTCACCTCCCTAACAACCCCATCCATAAACAAATTAAACAACCATGGAGACATCAAACACCCCTGCCGCAAACCTACATTCACTGAGAACCAATCACTTTCCTCTCTCCTACACGTACACATGCCTTTACATCCTCTATAAAAACTTTTCACTGCTTCTAACAACTTGCCTCCCACACCATATATTCTTAATACCTTCCACAGAGCATCTCTATCAACTCTATCATATGCCTTCTCCAGATCCATAAATGCTACATACAAATCCATTTGCTTTTCTAAGTATTTCTCACATACATTCTTCAAAGCAAACACCTGATCCACACATCCTTTACCACTTCTGAAACCACACTGCTCTTCCCCAGTCTGATGCTCTGTACATGCCTTCACCCTCTCAATCAATACTCTCCCATATAATTTACCAGGAATACTCAACAATCTTATACCTCTGTAATTTGAGCACTCACTCTTATCCCCTTTGCCTTTGTACAATGGCACTATGCACGCAATCCGCCAATCCTCATATATATATATATATATATATATATATATATATATAGAAAAGCCTTATCTTTGACACGAAAGACCTGCAGCAATGGAAATACCCCCTTCCCTGTGCGCCAAGCTGTTCTACATATGCTATGTGTGGAGCCTGGGAAGGGAACCCAATGGGGAAAAAAGTAATGCATTGGTTGTCCAGGTGACAGACAGGAATAATTTCCCAGTGGATACACGTGAAAGGATTTTTAGAAAGGCAGGGGGAGGTGGGGGGAGGGGGGAGGGGAAATTTTTCCTCAGATGATAGACGTGGGGAAAATTCCTGGCGAGAAGGAAAAAAGGTCTCTCTCTCTCTCTCTCTCTCTCTCTCTCTCTCTCTCTCTCTCTCTCTCTCTCTCTCTCTCTCTCTCTGAGTGTCATGAAATAACTTTCCATCCCTCCCTCCCTCCCCCCTACCCCCCAAAAAAAAGACAAAGCGAGAGAGAGAGAGAGAGAGAGAGAGAGAGAGAGAGAGAGAGAGAGAGAGAGAGAGAGAGAGAGAGAGAGAGAGAGATTTTGAAGCGAGATGGACAAGGAAAAATTTTGCATACGAGGCAAAAAGAAAAAAAGAGAAAAAAAGAACAGTTCCTTAGGGAGAGGTGCTGTGAAAGGCTTTCTGGTGTGTGTGGGGCGGATGGGAGGGGAGGAATAAATGAAGATCTACATAAAGCAGACAGATGGAATTCACCAGCTGACAGACCCCCGTTATCTATCTTCTCCTCAGTAGCAGGGAAGGTAATGGCGAGGATAGAATGATGTGGAACATTGCGGTGGAAGGTGTCGATGTGGTCTGATATGAACTGGTTTTGGAATAAGTCACACAGTGGTAGATGCAATGATTTTTTGTGAGTGTATGTGTGTGTGTGTTGTGTGTGTGTGTGTGTGAGTGGGAGGGTGGGTGTGGGAGAGGTTTGATATATGACTAAAGAATATACTGAAAATTGTATACGCTAATGAAACTAAGATTTGAAGAGTTAGTAAGGCTTTGTACTAGGATGTGTACAAAACAAATAGACAGTCGACGAAAAGAAACAGAAAAATGGCAGAAAAAGACTGAGGAAAATAGAGATACACAGGGACGAGGGGAGAGAGAGAGAGAGAGAGAGAGAGAGAGAGAGAGAGAGAGAGAGAGAGAGAGAGAGAGAGAGAGAGAGAAAGCACATAGAGCAAATAGGCAAATATATATATATATATATATATATATATATATATATATATATATATATATATATATATATATATATATATATATACTTCTGTCATGCTAATCGCTAATCCTAATGAACTGCAAATGATTTCATCTAGTTTCCTCTTGTATGCCTTAATTGCTTTGGCATGATAGAGGGTTTATGTACTATGTATATACAGAGATGGCCTAAACAACTCTAAATGCTTGTAAGAGTCTTGGTATAAACAGAATATTCGGTTACCTAAAACCATGGATAAAAAAATACTTTTCGGTTGGGTACCAAGCCAAAAATTTTTGAAATCTACATTTCCCCCCCTCCCTCCCGGCTGCAGTACTCTTGTTTGTAAAACTGGTTGTGAACTTTTTCCCGCTCGCAGTTTCTTATAAAAATTTCATGGCACTATGTTTCCTCCATGAAACACGGCGTCTCTTCTCGTGTCATTTCTTTTTTTTTTTTTTCCCTCGCTGGCCGTTGAGCCGGAGGGAGATGTGGGCGGGAAAATGCTTTCTGCTTTGCTATCCTTTTTTCTCTGCTAAAAATTAACTTAGAATGCATTTAACCATCAAGTGTCCTGTTTTCTGTTCATTCCATGCAGCTCCAGGTACAAAATTGTCCATCTTCGTCCATCATCATCATCATTTTCTTCTTCTTCTTCTTCTTCTTCTTCTTCTTCTTCTTCTTCTACTTTCAGTTGCATTATCTGAACCATATTGCTTCAGTCTATGAAGCTGCTTCGTTCACAGTTCAGCAGCCTCTCTCACGATGATATACCCTTTGCTATCGCTTTGAGTACGAAATACAGAAAATATGCGCGTTGTGACACCTGTCTTTTGCCTAACACATATACATCATAATCCAGTCAAATCACAAAAGAACACGTGATTCAGGAATAAGCTAGTTAGCCACATAGAAAATGGAACACAAAGATCCAAGCGTTCTCTTGAGTATTCGCTTCCTCAGGGAATACTCTGAAGAAGAGAATATTCCCGACAGCCCTCGGATCTTCGCCTTTCACATTCCCTATGGCTACTAGCATATACGTTAACAGCATTCGTAAATGATTGCACTTGCAAACAAGAAAAAAAAATCAGTTTTTCATGACTGATGCGGGTTAATTAGGGATTACATGGAAGTATGAAGGCGTTGTTATCACGTACGATTTTGTGCACCACATACGATTTTGTGTTATTCTGCCGACAAGGATGTGTCTACCGGGAGAGAGACAGACGCAGAGAGTTGACGTAATGTCCCTCATACAGCCTAGCAGTGGAGGGACGTAAGAATGACAGTCATACGTAGTACGGAAGGTTCATGAATGTAAGATCATTTGAGGATGGGAATACTACATGGAATTTCATACAGGGAAGATCTGTCTATAGATCTGTTATCTCTATCTTTGTTTCTATACTACTTGCATCCCTCAATCCTTTTGCATTCGCCAAATATCTTTTTTCCCGCTGGTGCCTTAACAGTGACCCCCACCCACCTTAGCCCCCACCTGTGTTCTTCATGGGAGGTGTCTCCCCACCCGAAAGTAGATGCTTCGCACTCTCTCTCTCTCTCTCTCTCTCTCTCTCTCTCTCTCTCTCTCTCTCTCTCTCTCTCTCTCTCTCTCTCTCTCTCACGCATACACACTTCCACGGTTGTCAGGATTCACTCCCTTGGCCCAGTTCTCTTACCTTTTATGTCTACCCCCAAACGCCCATCCACCATAGGTGGGCTGCCATCATTCTGTCCACCATACAACGTCACAACCTCATAAACAACACTTAACAACGCATAACTCACAAGCCACGTTCTTCGTAACCTTAGACTTTCCTGCGGCGAGTGCTACGCGCCAGTCGTACCACACCGGCATCATCTCGTCGTCAGCACTCGTAATTACTCTCAAATAGGATACAATATCTTTGCTGTACTGTCTGCAGATCAGTACTGTGGCTTAGAATGCTCGTAATCAGATATGTGCGTAGCGTCTGTGACAACAGACACATAAGCCTTTTGGAGATTCCATATGTCATTGTCTCGCCTGAGAATCCAGGTCTCGGTGTTGAGAAGGCAAAGCTGAGGTCCATTAAGCATTATGCTCGTTATGATTATGAATTTCATGCCTGGGATGCAGCAGTCAGCTGAGCCACCTAAATTTACATACCAGATGGTAACAATATATCCCCTCAGTGTGGTGTCGCTAATGTTCACCTCAGCCTGTGGAACTGCATCAGACGGAAGACAACAGAATTTCAAGGTCTCACAGAAGACTTCCTTGAATTTTTTGTCTTTGTATTGTAAAGGTTTGAGTCACCGACAATGATATGATCCTTACTAAGGCAAGATTTAGAATTCAATGTTATAAAACGTTAAAGAGAGAGAGAGGGAAGTAAAGTGAGAAGAGATGTGATTATAATCTAAGAGTTTTGAAGGAAGAGGAAAGTTCCCATTTGGATAAAGGGTCAAGTTTTACCCGCTAGGAAAAATATGAAGAACGACCTCACCTTTGAATTGTCAAAGGCTGAAGAATAATCGTGTGACACAATGGTTTACCGAGTGCCACGTAGTCTAGCTAATGGCGGGAGCACTCATACAATAAAAGAGATGTTGAACTTCTGAAAGGTTAAGACAGAGAAATTGGTGGAGAAGCTAGGTTTTAGGGGCGTGGAACACGACCAGGTTTCTTCTGCTCTATTAAGAAAATCTATCCAAATCTGAGTTTTTAGAGATGGTTGTGACGAGAAGAGGAGCAGATCGAGCAAGAGAAATTAAAACAGTTTTAAAAGAAGTGGAGGAAACGCAATGTTGGGTCGTCAGTGTATGTGAGGAAACGCAATGTCGGGTCGTCAGTGTTGAGTATATTTGATTATTTTTTGAAGAAGAGGGATATAACTCATAGGAAGATTGGAAGCGTGTACGCTTAAGACAAGAGGAAACCCCAAACACGCCACTGTTCATAGGGAAAGAGGAGGAAGTTGATGCATCAACATCGACTGAGACAAACTCGCCAGAGAGCAACAAACTGAGGGAAGGAAGCCCAAAGAAGGAAGCTTGGAGACCAGACTCGATGCCACACCCAGTAACATAACACAGGCTACAACACTGGGCCAGACACCATCGTCTCAGTTAAGCAGCAGTCATCTCCACCAGCGAGGGACGAATCCAAATCATGGGTTGGCAAACTTGAGGGTCGACTTCTAATATACAAAAGGCGGATATTACTGGCATACGGAACCTCCACGTCTCAGAATATCAAGCTTTGTGCTAAAGGTACGAACAACAGAGACCAAATCTTTCTCTGTGCCGAAATTCCAACCTCAAATACTTCAGTATTGTGTCTAGATTATAAAGATTGTCATGCTGGAGAAATTGTGAACTGCACACCAGTACGTGAAATGCGAATATTGCGCCCTCACAGTCGTACAAATATCCTTCCGATAAGGCTTGGCGTTGCTGTGAGTATATTTGTCAACGTGTGCATTATTCCTCATGTCATTCAAAGCAGCGTTCTTAATGTTATCAAAAATTCTTTTCCCGCGGAGTAATGCAAGAATGCTCGTCTCATCGCTCACTGTGATGTTGGGAGTTCATACTGAGGAGCTAGAATGACTTCCTCTGTACCCTGGGTCATTCGCGTCCACTGTATCCTGTTATCATCCGTTTCCTCTTTTACTCTGAATCATCTGTTTCCTCTATGAGGAAACACATGCACAGGCTGGTCCAATTCATTCTATCCCACGTATGCCTCTCACCCTCTTGCATGTTCAGTCAACAGTTATACCCTAGTGCTTCCTCCTTCAAGATGCACTACTACTATGATGATTGAGCTGAGATCAATTGACTGATTGATTGAGAGAGAGAGAGAGAGAGAGAGAGAGAGAGAGAGAGAGAGAGAGAGAGAGAGAGAGAGAGAGAGAGAGAGAGAGAGAGAGAGAGAGACTTAAACATCGTCTCAAATACAGGTTCCCTCGGCTTGCCGTCTGGTCTCTGGATTCACGGCTTTCCCCGCCCCCCAAACTTTCCCTTGCCTTCCCCTATGGTCATCAGACCATTCCTTTGCTCTCTTTTAATCACCCGCTCCCCTGCCTCCCATTTTATAAGCGAGCTGGCCATTCCCTTACCCGCTGCGGGAGGTTCTTTTACCTTTCAACCCATCACTTCGTCTTTGGATTTACGTTCCATCAGTTCTTAACGGATTTGTCTCATTTCAACCACAGTGAGACTCTTCGCAAGTTCACTATAAACTAATGTCAGTCTCTCTCTCTCTCTCTCTCTCTCTCTCTCTCTCTCTCTCTCTCTCTCTCTCTCTCTCTCTCTCACTCGCGTAGCCATTCCTCGCTCAGTCCTGACAGAAAGAGGGCGTCTTGACCTCGGCACCTCCCTGGTCTGGCGGGTCATTTGGGTTCTCCCTGATTTAATTGGGTGTAATGTTCCTCGTGAGCTCGACTATCCATCCTCCTGCTTTCCACGTCGGGTGGAATCCATCAGGGATTTTTTCTTTTCCTGCATGCGAGATGTTTTCATGAAGAAATCTACTTTTTTCTGAATATTTTTGGGCGGAGGGATGTAGGGAATACACTCTCTACGTCTCGAATGTTGATCAAGTATATATCAGGGTTATGAAAAACATAGGGAGACTACTAAGCAACTGTTGATGCGTATCTGATAGAATGATCAATGCTTCCACAAGATTACTAAAGGTTCAAGACCATGTCAGGGGAAAATGCCAAGTTCATGGTCGTAAAGAATGCAGTTAAGGGTAATAGTTCGTAAGCTACGAATGGTGTCACGACCTTAAATAGTTCTGTGGTGTTCGGGGATGAAATTTGTAGACACATACAATTCACTCATGGCCGACGGTTTCATGATATGGCACCAGGACACAGATGTATTATCCTGGAGCTGAGTGTCACGGAGAACTTAGATTATATTCCGAGGAGCACAGCCGAAGACGCCCTATTCACAGCCTACCCCGGGACGAAGTAGCAATAATCATCAAGGGAAGATGGACGAGATCAGCGACCGAGTTCAAATATGGAAAATGATAACAGATTTCTAACACCTCAGGATATTCCTAAGATGCGGTACTAACATGTCTGATGTCTGGAGAATCCTCAGTATCAATAGCAGGTTCACGAAATATGGCATAAGGAAGACAAAACATAATTCGTTGCAAACTTCGCAGAAGGGATGGAAGCTTCTATCAGCGAGTAGGGATGGAAGCTTCTATCAGCGAGAGATGCGGTGTCCCTCCATAGGATTGGTACTGCCCGCTTAGGCAAGATGCTGGAGAGGAATATAGATGTAATAAAAGCAAATTATGGGCTTTCTATGAAATGAGTTCCAACCTGATGCAACCATTCGAATTGAGAGGGGATGTATTGGACTACAAAGAGCCAGATCAGGCAGGTTCGGTCGAGGATGTGATCAGAATTTAGTACAATGCCTTACAGAGGGACAGGGACGTCTGGGACTCGATCTTAATGGCAGATGTAGAGATGGAAATTGATGAGTGCTTATATGGTAATGTGGGAAGCCATGATAAGATAGTGTTATCAGAGTTACATAGAGACAGAGTAATGTAAGAACTGCGTCAGTCTCTCCTTCTCATCCACTTAGAACTGTAAGTAATATTCAAGAGTCTCTATACTAATTTCTATTACACTATTTTTTTTTTTGCGTTCCACTATTACTTATAGCTATGGCCGTCTCTCCTGATGATAAAAAAAGATACCCCTTTTGGCTTTCTTTTCTCTATCATCTTTTTCATCCCTTGATGCACCTGTTGCCGATCACATACCCATTTCTATAGTCGTTTTTCGTATAGTCAGAAAAATACTTCTCTTCTCGACGCTGGCAAATGTTATGAAGGAAGAGGACCTTTGGCTTGCTCATCTCTTCCTCTTCATCTTCCTTCATCTTCGCAACTTCATGTGAGTGTGTCCCAAGAGAAGGGTAACTATTCTAATAACTGTTGTCTGTTGCTCTAACTTCTATGATTTCCAAAGCCTTGGAGTCTCTCCTCAATGCTTGTGATGGTTTGTATGTCATTTCGTACAACACTTTGACCGCAAAATGATCATACTCTCTTCACATTACCCTGGCCATTTCAACCCAAATTTAATGATCAACTATTGATTGTGTGTGTGTGTGTGTGTGTGTGTGTGTGTGTGTGTGTGTGTCAGAATGATATCACCTTGTCATCTCACATCATGATAACAACAAGTACAGACGACAACGTATGTGCTGTCGAGATACAACACCCTTGTCTAAGGCTGACCAACCAGAGGGCAGCCTAAACCAATCATTCACCTAAGCTGGTAAGAAGTCTCCACCAGCAACTGAGTCCTACACACGTGTTGTGTACATCACACCGTGAGACAGTTTGCTAATACAGTCTGTCAGAGCGACTGATAAACTCACTTCCACTTTGTCTTTCCGTCCCACACACACACACACACACACAGACACACACACACGTGCAAGATTTTCGTCCTTGCAAGCGACCCGTCACGAAGCACAACTCAGCTATGTAAAGTTATCACTAGCCAGCCACTTTAACAAGTTTGACTCAACACTGCATCCCGGCGCCTCCCTCACATCCACCCCATCCTCTCTTTCTCGATGTATGTCTGTCCTCGACGCAACTTCCCTCCCATAAACTCCTATTGGGACGGGATTTCTCAGGTGAGCAGACGCGGACTAATTGGTTTTATCAATCTATGATCATCACTCAATTCCCAATCCAGGGGGTTGATTCAGGTATACACAGCCGCCGTAACACTACTCACTCACACACAAGTCCTCAGTCCATGCCCAGTGTTTTAAGGTGAGAGATGTGGACCCTCGCGCTTATAAAGTGGTTATCAATCCTTTATTACTCACACTGAGTTGCTTCGTCAAGGGAGACAAACGTCTCTCTATTCTCACTATCTACTGACATCCGATCCTGAGTTATTCTTCGTCTAGCCGCTTCATCTGAAGTAAGCCTATTCTTCATTTGATTTGTACTTCATCTATTCTCTCGTTTTGGTTTTGGTTACCCCTCTTCCTTGTCCCCTCAGCTGTACTACTGTATATCTTCTCGAACATAGGTTCTCCGTGATCATAACAACTTAAAGGACTTTCATCCATGCTTCTTTGAGACGAATTCCTCATACCACATATCCTTTTCGTCTCTTGATTTTACGTTCCTTTCATCCATCTGATTCAGACTACGCTGCGCAAGGTATCCGTCTTTGCTGCTCTATTTTCTTAATCATCCCAACCTATAGCGCGGTGATTTCACGCCTTCAATACCCAGTTTCCTCTCACTTCTAGTAAAGACCCCTATGTACAACATCTCCATTTTCTTTGACGGCCATGCAATTCCACTATTCATCAAAAAAGGCGCACCACGTAACTTCTACTCTCTCTCTTGGAGACCCCACATTATAGAAACAACTGAGTTTGCCTCAGTGAAACTAGGAGTTCTGTTAAGGTGCCGACGATTTTTTTTTTCTTAGCGAAGATTTGCTCTAGTTTTGCAAAACACTGATCCCTCCTTCAGTAGAATACTGCTCTTACACCTGGAGAGGTTTTAGCTTTACGTGGCAAGAGTCGAATCCAAAGCAGTTCACCTTACCAACTCCCGTAGTCAGACCTCAAGACTTGATGCATTTGTCCTACAACACAGTGGTTGTTGCCTTTCACTCTTTTATCGGTATATGTAGTGTTGCTACTGCCGAGAAACTGGTTGCATGTGTACCTCCGCCATTAGGTAGACTTTGCAACACTCTGCAAAGCACTGCTACATCGCATGTTTACTTTGTGATCCATAGCATTTCAAAGACGAACGCATGTATTGTTGATTTCTTTCCTTACACCACTAAGCTTTGGTACTTTTTACCTTTAATTATCTTTCCCATGAGGAACGATCCGGTGCTTTTCAAAAAGTAGGTTTTCCACTTCTTCTAAAAGTCTCAAATTGATTGTCCTCTTTCTTACTTTCCCCAACTCTTTAGCCTTTTATCTGAATCATATAAAGCCTGGCCTTGATGAGGACTTTAGTATTTGACCAGAATTTTCGAGATAAGAGAAAGATAATGCTTATCAAAGAGTGGAAGGTGATGATCTAAAAGGAAAAACAGAAATGACTTACGTAACAAAGCTGAGACATATTATTTTGGTAGAATGTGACGTTTTCTACTACAGTGATTCATCTAGGAAGATGTTGTGGAGGGAGGGAGATTAGGTTTGATGAAACTGTAGATAAAACAAGTCTTAATCAGATACATAGATGAGAATTACATGAAAAATTAGGACATTGCATCTCTCGAGTCTTAAGCTTTCATGATAATCTTCATAAGGGATTCGAGAATAGAATGATATAATCAGCGAACTCAGGCAATGACAGTTGCTCTAAATGTTTGGCGGAATGGAAGTATAAATACAGAAGCGTAAAATGTAAGAATGTATGTAAAAGCCACTGTCGGATAGATGAATACTGGGACCCCCACCTCAAACATCATGATCGAAGGCTTTGGTAATGGAGAAAGTCTTCAGGTCAATTCATTCAATAGAAAACGTTTTACATGTGTCGAAATCGGGGAATTCTTTTCTTTTTTTTTTCTCGCAGCCACAAAAGATAAAACATTATTACTGGACACTGAAACATTGGACACTAAAATGGAAATTATACGTCACCTTCATAAGTTGGCTGTCATCAGAATTTGGTTGAAGGAAGGGTTCAGTGAGAGAGAAAACGCTTGGTGTCGACCCGATGGAAGTGAGATGTATCCAAAATTGGGCCCAAGAATACCAACTGATGTCATGCGTTTGCACTTCCAAAACGCCTTTGATTAAGTATTGACTTCTGTATCGAAATATTCAGATGGATGAAAGACAGGCAACGCGGCAGAGAACGAGGAATAAAGAATAGAAAACGTATTTGGGTTCCATAATTGATATTTGTCGTGTACCGCAAGACTCAGCCCTTGGCCCAGTCCTTTCTTTTAATATACAGAAAGTGATCCAGAATCAAGTTTAACTACCAAGATCTCTAATTGTGTAGACGAGATTGAGACAGAACAATGAAAGAATATTCGAGAATGGTTATAGCTTCATCTATAAATAGCCTAAACAAAAATCGATCTGAGGCGAGACATGTTAGATGAACCTGAACACAGACGAATGCAAAGTAGCGCAGTTCGCATATAAGAAAAGAACATATACATGATATTGAAAAAAAAATTGGTAGATTCAGGAAGAGAGTAATTTTGGAGATGTTATCAAAATGATCTGAAATCTGCTACTCAGAAGTGATTAGAATAATCACAATATTTCTTTGATCAAAACATCAAAATGTTATGTTGACCCTCTCTAACTCGTTAGTATCACATCATTTACAGTAAGTGGTACAGTTTTGGTCTCTTGATTATCAAAATTGCCTGGATTGATTAGAAATTGATTTGAATCTAAAACATTAAAAGTAACATGATCCTTAACAGTAGAATGAAGAACTTATTGAAGCACGCGAGGAACTGAAACTTTTCTCTTTACAGAAACTAAGAATCTGTGACAATTCGGCCAAAGATGTACTCATATATCACTTGGTAACATCGATATGAAATAGCATTTGAAGCTCACAAGAATCCTTTGTCCGAAGGCTATGACGAAAATGTTAGAGAAAAGATGATTTACAGTGGCATTAGTTTCATTAACCTAAAAACTGGCTAAAACATGCTCTAATCGTAGCCATTTCAGATGAAAGGTGAAATTAGGGACATGAGAAAAATAATGAGGAAATTAATGAGAATCCTTTAGCTGGTCGTTGACCTGACTCATATACGTAAAAAGGCTGGAAGAAGGTGGGACGATGAAAAGAGGAGGAGGTTTCCTCAGCTTCGCTGTACGAGGAAGAAAAAGATAGCAACATAACGGTTAATGCCCGTGTGGCTGCTGGCCTTCTGAGAAACTATGGGAAGCAGAGACCAGTCGCCTACCACAGGTTCAGTCCACAGTACCCGGGACACACGGCGACAGCTCACGAGAGAGAGAGAGAGAGAGAGAGAGAGAGAGAGAGAGAGAGAGAGAGAGAGAGAGAGAGAGCGAGAGAGAGAGAGAGAGAGAGAGAGAGAAAGAGAGCGGTGGTCGAAGCGATAACTGTAGCACAGAGAGAGGGCAATAGATTCATGGTGGAGTGGAAGGGATGATTGATGAGAGATGATAGCAGGAGAACTTGATCAGGCGGGAGGCTTAAGACTCCACTCTGGCCAGGAGAGGGAGAGGGGAGAAAACATCCCCAAAATATGAGTAATTCTCCATACTGGGGAGAATAAGGATACGTGGCTAACAAGAGAGTTACACAAGGCATTAATACAGACAAGAATTCATGATTCAGGAGTTTGTTCTCAAGACGAGAACAGCCTCTGTTCACAACACGGGGAGATGCCTCGACTCCACTACAGTATCACCAGATGTCACTGGTAGTATTTTTAGGGAGAGGATTTTGTGATGTTCAACATGTGGAAAATACAGGATAGAGTAGACCATATGATCATGTTTAGCATGTTTGTGTCCCCGCTTGGTTGAACTGTCGTGTTTACACACACACACACACACACACACACACATATATATATATATATATATATATATATATATATATATATATATATATATATATATATATATATATATATATATATATATATGTAATGTATATAAGTATACAGTGAACTTTAGGGTTATACTTTAAACTGCAAGATGCCAGTATACCTCCGTGTTATGTTCTGGATCATACTTCATGTTGTGGTGGTATACTAGCATACCTCCCATGTTACACTCTAGGATCCTATTCCAAGCTGTGGCAAACCAAGTATGCTTCCTCGGTTATTCCCTACTATCATGATTCCAGCTGTGGTATAACGGTATACATTCTTATTATACTCTGGGATCATACTTCAAGCTGTGGTTTACCAGTAAACCTCCCTCATTATACTCTTAGGACCATACCTCAAGCCGTGGTATACCAGTATACCTCCCCCCGTTATACTCAGTCGCCGTAACTCTTGGCCGCCCCCACCGCCAGCGTGAAAGGGGTGGCGGGCCAAACGCGTTCCCCACAGACGGGAACTGGTCGTAAAGCTGGCTGGAATGTACGTTATATCACAAGTACATTAAGGCACTGACGTTCCCACATATGCAGATGACCGCTGGAAAGTAAAGAGAGGTTTATAAGGCCAAAAATCTCGAGGTAGTTTGCCTGGAACGAGGCTGGAAACGCCAGGATTAGGTGGTGTGTGTGGGGGTGTGGGGGGTGATGATGAGGTAGAGAGAGAGAGAGACTGGGGTGAGTGGGAGATGAGCGAGAGAGAGAGAGAGAGAGAGAGAGAGAGAGAGAGAGAGAGAGAGAGAGAGAGAGAGAGAGAGAGAGTTGGAAGGAGAAGGAGAATGAATTGGAATATAAAGAATACGAGGAAGAATGGTAGGTTTTGTAAAAGGGGAGGAACTGGAAGGAGAAAGATAACGTGCGTTAAGCAGGAGGTGGCTAAGAGATGAGTGTGAGGAAGGAGAGGAGAACATAGGGAGGCCAGAAGAAGAAGGGAGGAGGGAGGGAGGGTGAGTCAAAGAGTGGGTAGAGGAAGACCCATGTAGGAGGGAGCTAGAGATAGGCCAGAGTACTGGATGAGGTCTACAGTAGTAGGTAGGAGGAGGAGCACCTACGAACGCAGACGAACGTGAGGGGAGCTTGGTCAGGTACGCCATTTTAGGATAAGGTTTATTTTCTTACATTCACTTAGCATAAAATGTTGTTACGATTATATTTCAGCCTAAAACGTCCCGCACTAACTTTGCCAGCATTCACACTCCTCACCGAGTAAAAATTTCATACCCATTTTAAATCTGAAAAGAACTGCTGTAAAACTTTCCACATTTTTCCGATAATACATTTACTGTATACGTTCAGCTGACTTTACTGGATGTGGGTCATAATTAGTGAAGGCAACGGTATACGTTCATTTAATGTAGCAGGTTATCATGAATTATATTCCTGGGTGCCTTCCAGAATAGCATATATATATATATATATATATATATATATATATATATATATATATATATATATATATATATATATATATATATATATATCGAGCAACACTTATTCAGTATTTGTCGATGGTGATCGCATATGATGAACCCAGTGGTGTATAGGTTCGTGTTCCTGGCGCCTTCAAGGGCGGCCTAGGGTATAGGTTCGAATCCCGGTTGCGTTAATGGTATGCCTTGATTAGGGCCTCAGTAGGCCATGCCGTCTCAGATGCGTCCTGTTGGCGTCAATCTACGCTTTAGTAACAGGGGTTGCTATTGATGTCAGTCTACGCACGGAAGCTCCAGCAAGAAGATGGCTCCCTTTGCGTATTGTAAGCCCTGTCGTGTGGCCTTAGATCAGTAGCCTGAACAAAGGAGGAAGGAAGAGTCATGAGGCCTCATTAAACGTAAGCTTGCGACCCGGAGATGATAACGCTTATCTCCTAAACTTAAGCAAAGATGGGTTGATATTTTTCTAATCACCTTTTTCATAAATAGATTAAAAGATATTTTGCTATTTTTGTCCATCGCGGGAGGAGGAGGAGGAGGAGGTGGGAGAAAGATTCGGTCCCACACTCAGAGGGTTTAAACAATTGGAAGGACTGCCCTGGGAGGTGTGTGGGTGGGAGGGAGCTTTGTGACGTCACACCCAAGAGGTTGTGGGTTGTGGGTGGGTAGGTAGGCCACTCTCCTGATGTTGCTAAATACAAAGATACAAGGAAAAGATCCAAACTCGACTTATGACTTTTCCCAGTTCTGTCACATGTATATTACTTCAGCTGATGTGTATCTTCAGCTCAGTGGCTGACTAAATTCAATAAACCGTTTATTGTTTATTATATCATTTATCTACACACACACACACACACACACACACACACACACACACACACACACACACACACTTGCATCTGGAGGATTAGCCTGCACAAGGGAGCCAAGGACGTGGATGTGCGGATTGAGGGCTTTCATGTCTCATCACAAGCGGGAAGGTAAACGCTGCCAACATTACCCTCAACGAATTGAGAGAGAGAGAGAGAGAGAGAGAGAGAGAGAGAGAGAGAGAGAGAGAGAGAGAGAGAGAGAGAGAGAGAGAGAGAGAGAGAGAGAGTCTGTCTGTCCCCGTCTTTTCATCCTGTATCTTTCAGTAACTCTTTTGATCTGTCCACTGATGCATCTGTGTCTCCATAACTTTCTATCCTTATCTTTCTATCATTACTCTTACCTGAGTCTATCATATATTTCTATAGTACTGTTTGGTGTATTTCTGTCGATATTATTCTGCTTGATTATTTGTAACACCAGTCTCTCTCTCTCTCTCTCTCTCTCTCTCTCTCTCTCTCTCTCTCTCTCTCTCTCTCTCTCTCTCTCTCTTATAGCGGAGAAACACCATCATTGAGCCATTGTGTACGACCTCTCTACCTCTACCACATTGATCAATAACTTTCTGATCTCTAAAACTATCACAAACAGCCTCGTTAGGACACAGGGGCCTGTTACTCTTTCAATTCAGTCGTGTAACCACCTCGGTTATTCAGTGGGACAACAACTGGTCCCATACACCACTTGAAAACAATCCAGACAATTATCTCTGTCTCAGCCAGTAGCAACCACCACACTAACAACAATAACTACCAGTTGAGTCACTGTAATCGCCACCGGCAACCGTCCCCCTCCTCCCTCACTCCCAACAACTCACCCAACAACCATGTAAGTCCAGGTTATATGTATCATCCCCTCAGCCACAATCACAACCAAGAACCAACAACACCACACCAGCCATAACTTCAGTTGGAGGAGGGACCACTGCCACTACCACTACCACCGCCACTACCACTACCACTGTCATTACCACTACCACCACCACTGTCATTACCACTACCACCGCCACTACCACCACCACTGTCATTACCACTACCACCGCCACTACCACCACCACTGTCATTACCACTACCACCGCCACTACCACCACCACTGCCACTACCACTACCACCGCCACTACCACTACCACTGTCATTACCACTACCACCACCACTGTCATTACCACTACCACCGCCACTACCACCACCACTGTCATTACCACTACCACCGCCACTACCACCACCACTGTCATTACCACTACCACCGCCACTACCACCACCACTACCACAGTCATTACCACTACCACCGCCACTACCACCGCCACTACCACAGCCACTACCATCGCCACTACCACCGCCACTACCACCGCCACTACCACCGCCACTACCACAGCCACTACCATCGCCACTACCACCGCCACTACCACAGCCACTACCATCGCCACTACCACCGCCACTACCACAGCCATTACCATCGCCACTAATACCGATACCGCCACTACCACTACCACTACCACAGCCACTACCACTACTACTGCCACTACCACTACCGACACCAGTAATAACAGTG
Source organism: Panulirus ornatus (assembly GCF_036320965.1). Taxonomy (NCBI): domain Eukaryota; kingdom Metazoa; phylum Arthropoda; class Malacostraca; order Decapoda; family Palinuridae; genus Panulirus; species Panulirus ornatus. Next base: position 68,132,419 of record NC_092225.1, on the reverse strand, counting down.
TACTGGAAAAAGAAAAAAAAAATGTACAGGAAGAAACAGGTCTTTAGAACTCATCCTTTTAGCCCTCCAGACTATTGAGCCACATGAGGGAAAAAGAAGAAAAAAAGCGCGGCCGTGAGAAAACGCACAAAAAGGCACACACACACACACACACACACACACACACACACACACAGGGACGCTTGTGGTGTCTTCCAGGACAAAGGAAGTGATCAGCCCTCTGGGAACCTCGAGAAGGAAGGAGGACCAGTAGGAGGGAAAAAGAGAGAAGGATGCCAAAGAGGAGCAGGCAATTCCAAGCAGACAGTTTAGCAGTGTGGAGGTGGGGTGTGAGGCAGGCCAGGTGGTTGTGTGAGGTACTGGTGAGGGCGATGAGGGAGCCGTGGTGTGTGTGTGAGTGAGGCCCCGGGAGATGGACGTACATTGAAAACCTTCCAGCCGTCTGCCCCTAACACCATACACTCTCACTACCTCTAGACCTCCCCCCCAAGAGCCGCTGCTCCATCCTCACTATGGCAACTAGTCTTCTTCTTCCTACGACGCCTCTTCCTCCCAAATACCTTCCTCCCTCCCGAGCACTCACCCTCAACCCAACACCTCTCCCCTTCCCCAGCATGTTCCTCCTCACAACACCTCCTCTCCCCAACATCTCCCCTTTCCCCAACACTTCACCCCCTACCAAAGCCTTCCTCCTCCTCTCCCAACGCTTTTGCTTCTCCTCCCCCACACCCCCCATCCCTAACACCTTCCTTTTACCTCCTTCCCAGCACCAAAACTCAGTAAAACTATTCCTGAAGTTTTTTCTTTACGAAAACAGTTGCTAAGTAAACACCGTTGTAATTACCCAAATGGTATTTATCCTACTTTACAGATATGTCTTCACCACTGAGCTTAGCGGACCATTACATTTTTTCTTTTCTCGTAGAGGCAACAGTTCCTTTCTGCAAGACTTTTTTTTTAGTCTTTTGTGAGGTTTCGTCTTCACCACCTCCGTCATATGATAAAGTTCTAATTTCCCTTTTAAGCTGTCTTCTCCTCGTTCAGCAGCACTCGAGGGGTTAATAACGCTGTAAATAGGATCTGAACACTGAACCATGATAAACAAAAAGGGTCATTAAACACAGTGAGGATATATTTGGGCACAGTGGTATCCAGTACGACCGAAGAAGGTGTTCGAAATCTATTGTACTGATTGGTAGGTATAGCTTGATGCTGGCGGAATGAATGACTCAGACTGGTGATGGGTCTAATGCCCAAGTAACTGAACAAACTACTAATCATTCCAAATTAAGGATCATTGTACCACCTCCATTGCAGGCAGGTGTTGCAGATCATGTCTTATATAGTGAACATTGCTCCAAAAATCCATTAAACAGACCTTGTTAAGCCATCAGGACTAAATCTATATAAGAGTGTTTCTTCCTAATCAAGAAAGACAATATAGACTTAGAAAACCTGTAGAACACTTTTTATGTAGGGGGAGAAAACAAATGAAATCTACGAAACATTTACCATTGGTGGGCTGTAGAAATCTTTTAATGTAGCGAATGATTCACCAGCAAAATACGCACAGCAAATTCGCTTGAGGTACACTGAGAGAATCTCTCTCTTTATTCCTATGTGGGGGAGTAAGTCACCAACGCTCATGTTATAAAGAAATATGACCATCAGTATGAGTTAGTGTTCCCCCTCACCTCCCCCAGGGAGCGTTCTACCTAACACAGTGGTGAAGGAAGGGGTGCGTCACACGCACTGAGTGCTGCCGTCCGTCACATAGTTCCCCCCAGCAACACACACACACACACAACCACCTACCATCTAGGCCACCACACACACACACACACACACATCATTCACGTTTTTCTACCAGGGTTGGGACACAGCGCCACTTCCTGAAAGAGAAGTGTGAAAAGCATGAGTAGGAAGAGGAGGAGGTGCAGAAGAGGAGATACGATTGGACGAAGAAAATGGGTTAGAGAATGGGATGAATATTCAATCGGAGAAGAAATATCGGGAAATATGAGAGGAAAGGAATCTAACAGGGAAAGGGATCTCTGTTAATGAATGAGGAATAGAAGGTTAATATGATAAAGGAAAGCACAGGAGAAAGTGAAGGTAGAAGAAAAAGAAGATGAAGAAATAGAAGGAGAAGAAGAAGAAGAAGAAATACAGAAGAACAAGAAGCAAAACATGAGGAGGAGAAGAAGAAGAAGAAGAAGAAGAAGAAGAAGAAGAATTAAGAAATCTACAACATAGTATAATGAAAAAGGAGTAAGACAAACGAGGAATTTACCAGACAAAATAGGATCTGTATTGCTCAGAGGCTCCGGGTGACCCTGTTGACCTTTGACTTCCACGGTCTCAAGTACCAGGTGACCATGTTAACGTTCTTTGACTTCCACGATTACAGGCAGAAACAGATAAGTGATCGCTGAACGCGTTCTATATAGCCGGAGTTGAACGAATAACGTTCATTTTTCCTGTACCATTCTCGATATAGATGGCTACTCTGTGTGTGTGTGTGTGTGTGTGTGTGTGTGTGTATTTGTGTGTGTGTGTGTATCTGCAGTTATAATACTCCAACAGCCTTAAATATGAAACCCTATCTCAATCAAAATACCAACATCATGACACATGAAACAATAATACACATATTCATCCTCATTTCTACACATTATGATTAGAGGAACATATTGAGAGAGAGAGAGAGAGAGAGAGAGAGAGAGAGAGAGAGAGAGAGAGAGAGAGAGAGAGAGAGAGAGAGAGAGAGAGAGAGAGAGAGAGAGAGAGAGAGAGAGAGACCGAGCTTTTGCCAAAAAGGGTCGGCCATGGACTGTCCTCGGAATGACCCTGTAATTCCTAAATGATTTGTGTACACGTATCACTCCTGAAACATTCACGAAATATGGCTAACAAGAGGCAGATATGTAATTAAGTAAGATTTATGAGACCAACGAGATTACTCGTAATTTTCTACACATGAATATCAAGTTAGTATAACGAACAGGGTGATAGTTATGCTTGAACTTTTCCCGCTTCATTTCAGATCCCGAAAAGATGATTAATAAGATCATTGTATTGTTTGGGTATTCTATAAAAGACAGCAACGGAAAGCGAAAGCAAGAGTTAGGTATTCATGCCTTTTCAGTTAGTTTCGACAGAGTCATTTTTTGCCACTGTGGATAATAACACTCATTGTTTCGAATTATTGTCCTTATTATGGTAAGAGAATTTTTGGGAATTTTATTCCACTGAACGTCAGTCACCCTCCGACATATCCCTGAACATCTCACCAGACCTGAGAAGCTGCATTTTAGAATTTTTGTCACCCTCGAAGCTCCCTCTTTTTGAGCACCATTGAGACCCGATTCTTCACACTCGTCGGATCCCCTTACCCTGAACTCCCGTCCCACACGCTGTATCTGTGGCTCACCCAGATCCATACTCCCCAAAAAAGGAAGATGAACCAAATCACTTCAACTGCACGGAGTCCTTGTCTTTCTCCCCGTCTATAAACATACTGGGAGGAGCGTTTCAATCCCATCCACGACCCACTTGGCTGTCTGTCAGTGGGCTATTTTTTACCGTGAAGTGGCTCGGGATCCAGACTTATTCCTCCTCTTGACATGGAGGAGAAGGTTTTTCTTCTCTTTCATCGAGAATCCAAGCGTGTTTGGGGCTCTGGGTTACGGTGTTCGATCCTGACTTAGCAATAGCTATGTATACCTCTGACTCCTCTCACAACAGAGGTGTTTCAAATAATTACTCAGATTACAACTATTGTTTGATGGATTAATCTGTAATCACAGTCTGTGACTCTCTCAGTCAAGAATGTACGGCAAATGCGTTCACAGTACACTAGGGTTTGACCTGTTCGTCGATGACGACATTCTCCCGAAGCCATTTCTATGCACTTGGGGTCCTCCCATCTTGCCACAGCCTCTCATTCCCTCTCTTTTCTTGCCTGCCTCCTTTGGCCTTCGTCGCCTGCCTGTCGTTGGCCAACACCCTGCCCTTGGCCACCTCCCTTCCTCTAATTTTCCCCTTCGCTCCCGTCTCTGTCGCTATCTTGCCCTTAGTGATCTTCACTTAGCTGAACCTCTCCCGTGCCGTATGTTGTCTTACCACTACTCCTCCTCTCTGTCATGCCCTTGGCCACCTCCTACCTCATGGCCATTTCAGTGTCCCTGGCTGTCTCTGTCCTTCACTGCTTCACTCTTGCCGGCCATCCTTTTGCCCTTCTCTCTTTCCCATGGCCACCTCTCTGCCTGCTGCCATTTCTCTGTCTCAGGCCACGTCTCTCCTCTTTGCGACTTCTCTGCCCTTGGCCGCCCCGCTAGGCGCAATCCGCCTCCCTGCCCTTGGCAGCCCCGCTGGTACTGTCCGCCTCCCTGCCCTTGGCCGGACCTCTGGCGCCTCCCTGCCCTTGGCTATATCTTCTGCTGGGGTAAATACGACAACAGACAACATTCCGCTAACACAATATGGGCTACACCTTTCCTTCCGACCCGCTGAACTCGACCCAGCCTTCCAGGCCGCTCGTCCAGCACATCTATCTCATTCTTCTTGATTCCATTTCCCTCCTTCGTCTGTCTCCCTCCTCCATCCTCATCCTACGACCTTCTTCCTCTTCTCCTTCTGCCCTTTCTTCCTCCTCCTCTTCCTCCTCCTCCTCCTCCTTCTTCCATCAGCTTTAAGGCCAGCCAACGAGGTTATCCAAGACAAAAGAATAGTTTGAGTTGGCGCTTTTTTTTACTCTTTTTTTTTTCTTTTTACGTTCGGACTTTTTTTTTTTTATTCTAAATGACATTGTGCATTGTCATGATAATGCCATTTGCTGTCATAATAACGTTAGTTGTTATCATGTGGACAGTATGCTTCATTTTTGACGTCACATGTTATTACAGTGAACATTTTTTTTTCATGTTAGCCGAGACGGCATGGGCAGCTGAGGCCCAATTCAAGGCATCCCATTAATGCTCTCTCTCTCCCTCTCTCTCACTCTCTCTCTCTCTCTCTCTACATATATATCATACAAACCTCCAACAGCCAGGATCGAACCCGGGACCCCTGTGCAACGGGCGGGAGCGCGACCGCTAGGCTATGCTCGCCCCTAATAGGGAAATGACTATTCGAATACTATGTACTCGAATACCCTTCGTCTCACGTTGGTGAGCAACGGGATCTACACCGGTCATTTCACATCAGGCTCACACAGCCAGCAGATAGCATTTTACCGAACCTAACTGTACAATACGGAGGTATATGAATGCGAACAAAGTACATATGAACACGCACCTTCATAGAACATACAAACCTCCAACAGCCAGGATCGAACCCGGGACCCCTGTGCAACAGGCGGGAGCGTTACCGCTCGGCTATGATTGCCCCTAATAGGGAAATGACTATTCGAATACTATGTACTCGAATACCCTTCGTTCTTGAGCAACGGGGCCTACAAAGGTCATCTCCCATCAGGCTCACACAGCCAGCAGATAGCATTTTACCGAACCTAACTGTACAACGCGGAGGTATATGAATGCGAACAAAGTACATATGAACACGCACCTTCATAGAACATACAAACCTCTAACATCATCATTTTCCTATCACATTGTATGTCATCACAATGAAGTCCCATAACACTGGGGATGAACCCTGTTATCATGAAGATGTCATTATCATACTGACAACACATTTTGTGAGTATGATGATTGTAGGTCATTACGGTAATGACATGTTATGAGAAATGATATCATACTATCATTACGGTGCGATACATCTTATCATCATGATGTCTCATGTCACAGTAATGCCTTATCTTATCGGCCTGATTTCATCATGGAGATGCCTTGCGTTCTGATGTTATCTTTTCATTGTGATAAGTTATCTTCTTTTACGTTAAGCTTTAACCTGAGACAATCACTGGTGTGATATCATGACGTAAAATCCTCCAGTGGTGTGGGGTTATGACGTAACTAACTTCTCCAGTGGTGTGAGTGTATGACGTAACTAACGTCTCCAGTGGTGTGAGTTTATGACGTAACTAACTTCTCCAGTGGTGTGAGTTTATGACGTAACTAACTTCCCCAGTGGTGTGAGGTTATGACGTAACTAACTTCTCCAGTGGTGTGAGTTTATGACGTAACTAGCTTCTCCAGTGGCGTGAGGTTATGACGTAACTAACTTCTCCAGTGGTGTGAGGATTACGACGCAAGAACCCACAGTGGTGCGAAATTATGACACATCAATGCAACCATTGATGTCAAATTACAGCACAGCAAACTTCTCTAACTGTGTAGAGTTACGACACCGTCGGGAGAGTTACGTCAGGACACGAGAAACTCTTCCAAAATTGTGTTTTCAAAATAAAGAGAAAATGAATGATAAATCTGACGGTGTGAGATGTCTCATAAAACTTGCTCTTTGCCACTTCAACAGAAATCTATCAGATAGATTGCAACATTTTCGTCACATTTTTATGAATGTTTCAGATAGATTTTTGATATTTTCGTTACATTTCTATACACCTCTACTACAGACTTAAGCATAGAATGTTATTTAATATTTTCGTTACATTTCTATACACCGCTACTACAGACTTAAAGCACAGAATGTTACATCAACAGTCGAAAAAAAAGAAAGAGAAAGAAAAAAGAATTGTGTTTCGGTGTGAGACGACCTCAACCAGTGAAAGACCGACATGAAAGTACCGTGCCAGTTATGGTACATTATTTTCTTGCGTGATGGTATGATAGCAGCAAAATAGTGGCCTCTCGTATACCGAGGTCAGCGGCTGGTTGTTATTCATAACCGTGACAGGTGGCGCCCCCAGCAGCAGCAGCAATCCCGCCACCACCTCCACCACCACCACACCACCACCACCACACCAACACCACCACCACCACCACCACACCAACACCACCACACCAACACCACCTCCACCACCACCACACCAACACCACCACACCAACACCACACCACCACACCACCACCACCACCACCACCACCACACCAACACCACCACACCAACACCACCACCACCACACCACCACCACCACCACCACCACACCAACACCACCACCACCACACCAACACCACCACCACCACACCAACACCACCACCACCAACACCACCACCACCACCACCACACCAACACCACCACCACCACACCAACACCACCACCACCACACCAACACCACCACACCACACCACCACCACCACACCAACACCACCACCACCACACCAACACCACCACCACCACCACCACCACCACCACACCAACACCACCACCACCACCACACCAACACCACCACCACCACACCAACACCACCACCACCACACCAACACCACCACCACCACACCAACACCACCACCACCACACCAACACCACCACACCACACCACCACCACCACCACCACACCAACACCACCACCACCACACCAACACCACCACCACCACACCAACACCACCACCACCACACACCACACCACCACCACCACCACCACACCACCACACCACCACCACCACACCACCACCACCACCACCACCACCACACCACCACACCAACACCACCACCACCACCACTCGCCAATATTTCTCCTTCACAAAGGTTGACCGATACTCCCACCAATCATGCACTTGTACTCCCGTACATTTCCCTCATTCTGCTTCATTATCTCCCACATATTCTTCTTCCACCTTCTCGATATGTTTCCTCTTCCTGATTTGCTCGGGGTTTTTTCCTTCACCCCTCTCTCCCTTATACCTTAAACTGGTCACCTGATACTTCGTTCCTCCTTCCCTTATACCTCATTCAGCCTTGTTAACTGGTACCACAACTATACTTTTGACTCTCTCCCATGTACCTTACTCCTTACCCTAAGATCCATATTCGCCAGCCATATTTGTGAGGTATGGCCTCATTTAAGCTACCCTCACCCCACATTTACCCTCCCTCCAGCAATCCACCTCCCCTACATCCAACCCCCCCTCCCCCCTATATACCTCGCCACTACAGTATTTTGTGTTCATTGCACCTCACTGCTAATCCCAAGTATTTCCCACATGGGATATTGCACACCTGAATGTGATTCTCACCTGGCTGTCATCAGTCTGCTCTGTCTTATAGACCCATTTCAAAACGAACCTGTAATCTATTGCTAAATCTTTCCATTCCCTCCCAGTCCCTTCCCCTCAATTCTTCCGGGGAAGATTTAGCATTCAACAGATTCCATGACATCTGGAGGCAGCTCCCTCAAATCGGCTGTAAAATTCACTGATGTTGAGGCAGATGAGAACTGGCAGATGCTAGGATCCCACCGTCTGCTTACAGGCGAGTCCCAGACGGCCGCATTAATGCTAACACATGCGCATGTCTCAGATGATGCCGCTGCCTCCGCACACTTGCCTCGCCAATACGACGGCACTGGAAATATTCGCTCGTTCCCTACGAGGCACATGTTGCCGAGAGAGAGAGAGAGAGAGAGAGAGAGAGAGAGAGAGAGAGAGAGAGAGAGAGACGGTGAAATCGTTCATAAATTAGTATAACATTAATACATTTAGTTTAGACCTGGCACAAACATTTATGAGGAAGTGATAAACTACAGGAAGGTGGTTGAGTCGGTCGCACTGAGTATTACGGGAGCTTTGGTGCAAGACTAGATTTGGCATGGTACGTAGTGGGCGTTGGGTAGGTTTGACATATGCGTCAGCGGTGGGTAGGTGGAGTGATGGTTTGACCTATGCGTCAACAGCGGAGTTAGGGTATACAGAGGGTTCATCTGTGGATTGCGTGTGCTGGTGGGTACATGGGTGAGAGGTATGAGTTACAGACTTGACTGTGTAGGTCAAGGGCCTGTAGTGCTCTTAAACACATCAATAAACTTATGGAGAGTGGGATGGGTTATCATAGTGTGAGTGTGTGGTCGTGAGAGCGGTACAGCAAGGATACAGTAAGGATGTGGAGGATACGGTGGATGGTCCTATGTAAACGCAGGGGGGGTCAATCGAAATCCTATGGAATATATGGGAGTTGATGGAGATGCCAGGTGACATAAGACCTGATGGTCTATGGCGAGCGTTATCTGTTGGTGGTGACAGGGTAGTGAAGCAGGTGTTCGATGGAGGGGAGGAGGCAAGACCGATATGTCTAGGTCTGGGTGAGGGGTGAGGATGGGTGGGATACGAGAAGATGGTAGATGGTGTACTGATCAAGTCGACAGGCAGATCGGTGGAGGAGGATTAGGGAAATAGCTTTCGTCACTCCCTACCACGTCAGTAAGCACGAAAATGAGTAGATTCTCCCTCCCCTGCTCTCTCTCTCTCTCTCTCTCTCTCTCTCTCTCTCTCTCTCTCTCTCTCTCTCTCCTCCTTCCCTCCCTCTCTCCCTTCACCCCCCCTCTCTCTCTCCTTCCTTCCCCTGCCCCCCCCTCTCTCTCTCTCTCTCTCTCTCTCTCTCTCTCTCTCTCTCTCTCTCCTCCTTCCGTCCCCCTGCCTCTCTCTCTCTCTCTCTCTCTCTCTCTCTCTCTCACCTAGAAATTTCATAAAGACAGACGGGTATTCATTCCCTCCTCGGCCAGTCCCTACCAGGCTGGCTGGCCCCCGAGGCTTTAGAATTTCATGATGGGTTAGAAATTTAAACTTTCCATGTTTACCCTCTCAAAATTTCATGGGTGAAGTACAAAATTCTGACCCTAACATATCTGAATTTTATGGAAGGGGCGGAGGGCTGCGGATAGGGGAAGGGAAGAGAGAGAGAGAGAGAGAGAGAGAGAGAGAGAGAGAGAGAGAGAGAGAGAGAGAGAGAGAGAGAGAGAGAGAGAGAGAGAGTTGCACTGATACACAGACCACACTGACCCAAGGTCCAAGCAAGGTGTTCTTGCCTTAACATTTTTTAAAGGAAAAAGAAGAAGAAATACAATTTCCTTAAACGCACAGTGAAGAGTTCTGTGTCTATATTGGTAAGGTGAGGGGCGTCTCTGCTGTGTGATCCTCGCGTCTCCCATGGAGTCCAGCCATAGGCACTGTACAAAGCCGATGTTAGCATCGGTGCACAGGCGTTTCGGGGGAGAGAGAGAGAGAGAGAGAGAGAGAGAGAGAGAGAGAGAGAGAGAGAGAGAGAGAGAGAGAGAGGGTGGTGACAGGGGAAGGAAGGAGAGAGAGAGAGAGAGAGAGAGAGAGAGAGAGAGAGAGAGAGAGAGAGATCCCGCCTTTTCCTCCTGCACTGGTGACACAGAATGGCAAGGAAGACTCTCACACAGTGTCAGTTTCCCAAATTGTCTGTCATCGAACAGGACAGGAAAGCGATAAAGTTTCTACAAAGAAAGAAAGAAATAAACAAAAAAAAGATATAGAGCCTAGTGGAAGAGGGAGCGTTCTATCTCGAGGTCATCTCGGGGTCACGTGAGAGACGACGGAGGTCACAAAGGATCATTCGTAGAGTGAACGACTCCCTGAATTGAAACAAAAACCTACACACATATATATATGCACACAACACACATATATACAGCCACACACGATCATGTACATACAAACACCGAGATATACGTACATACACTCACAAATCACCGCACATATTCCGATCCGTAAAAACACAATTCACCAAACACTCACACATACTCAAACGAGCGTAAAACTCCCTCCCACGTATAGGACAACTAGGTAATTGCAGATCGATAATTACTAGCATAATACAAACACACACATACACACACACACACACACACACACACACAGACAAGGAAAGCGGTGGTCATTAGTGACCTCACGATAGCTTTCATCCTCGTCTGCCAGACTATAATCCTTAACAACGTGTCAGTCTCGGACGACGGTGGAGACGCGACGCCACGTTCCACGACCTGCAGACACAGCCTTGGGGGACGAAATTAGGCTGCGTGTGTCTGAGTCGCCCTCTCCACCTTCCAGTCCCTCTCATCTGCGGCGTACCACAGGACACAAACATTATATACACCTGCGTGATAGATACTCCTCCTAAATGATATCCTAATGGATGCAACTGCTTAATGAGAGTAAGTCTATAACATACGTGATGGTCATCCCCAGAAGTGGACTGCCGCCGAACCATATCACATCCAAACCAATGTTGTTATGGGTCACATTGACTTCGATTCCATTTACAGCCACACCTCTCACTGTCTCATTAGGCCACAGTTGCACCGAGGATCATCAGTCCCTTTACGTTTCTACAAGGTCACTCTGGACGTCAAACTAAGACAGAAGGAACCCGTCAATTACGTCATCAAATCCCTTATGGTGTCTACATTCTTCATCAACTTGAGAAACTTGGACTCGCTGCACCTGAATCCAAGAACATCTTCACAACTTGCCTTCGTTCAAAACTTACTGATGAGGGCTCCCTCTGGAGCAACAGGAGCTAGTAGAAAGGGGACGGAAAAAAGAAGTTGCCCTATCCTCACTAGTCCCCATCTTACTTCACCTATAACAAGATTTCTCTTCGTACACCGACCCTCCAAGACCTTTCCAGTTCCCTCCTGGACGTCATCCAACAGTTGGACGAGAAGGTACTGCACCATCCGCGCCTGCTGCCTTAAACATCCCTTGTCTCTGAGCTACACTTCCTCACCAGTCACATCGAACTCCATACGAACTCTTACAGATAGATGGCAACAAGAACAGCTGAGTCTCTACCATCGTAAACGTCTCTGATAGATTATTAGGCAGTCTATTTTGATCTCTATGAAAACCAGCGCATAACCTTTTATAGTCCCATTGTTCATTGTGGCAATGCATGTCCTCCTTATATATTTTTCCACCCATATCATGCGAGCCACTCATTTAGTGGAACAAAAATCGAAGGGAGGAGATAAATGATTTCCATAATCTAAGATTATATATAAGGTCAGGAACCAGGTGTCTGTCGTGGGTAGGTTAGCGCCTCGGCCTGGAGGCTGGACCAATTGGCCTGCGGGGTATAGGTAAGTATTATACTGGGCCGCTCAGGTGATGGAGTCCAGACCCGATCGGCTTACATGGCCGGCTTCACGCCAAGCTCGCCTCAAAGCTTCCACCTCCCACTACAGGTCTCGTGCCTTGGATCATCAATATTGCCAAACGATCGAGTTCCCACTAGTCTCAGAGCCCGCTCGCGACTGGTTTCAGTCCCAGCTTATTGTTAAAGGCTCAACGACAGCTTATTACTAGTTTCGGTCCCAGCTTATTGTTAAAGGCTCAACGTCAGCTTATTACTAGTTTCGGTTCCAGCTTATTACTGGTCTTAGTCCCGGCTTATTGCTATTCTTAGTCCCAGCTTACTACTAGTCTCAGTGCCAGCTTACTGCTAGTCTTAGTCCCAGCTTGTCACAAGCTTCAGTGCCAGCTTACGACTAGACTCAGTGCCAGGTCACTACTTGTCACCATGAGTCTCAGTACCTCGTCAGTCTTCGCCTCATTACAACCTCACGATGGGTCTCATTTCTGCCACTCACAGCAAGACGTGATCCTCTTATCACCCCCAGCACCGCCCCCCCTTAACTCACTGCTATTTCGTTGATCTTCAGTCAGCTCAACGGTAAGCTCACTAACTCGACTCAGTGCCAGATTCATCCACCGACATACCTCTAGCCTCACTGCCTCTCCTTCACCGTGCCTACCTCTAGCCTCACTGCCTCTCCTTCACCGTGCCTACCTCTAGCCTCACTGCCTCTCCTTCACCGTGCCTACCTCTAGCCTCACTGCCTCTCCTTCACCGTGCCTACCTCTAGCCTCACTGCCTCTCCTTCACCGTGCCTACCTCTAGCCTCACTGCCTCTCCTTCACCGTGCCTACCTCTAGCTTCACTGCCTCTCCTTCACCGTGCTTACCTCTAGCCTCACTGCCTCTCCTTCACCGTGCCTACCTCTAGCCTCACTGCCTCTCCTTCACCGTGCCTGAGTCCCCTTGCTAATCTAACTGTTCGGCTTCTAATCTCAGCAGTGCCGCCCAGCTTATTGCCGACATCACAGTTGCGTCATCGGGCCTCTGTGATCGGCCGTTCGTGTAGGTAATGACTTGCATGCCTTTATGAATTGATAGACACAGATATTCGACGAAATATGAAGCAATATCAGTTCATGAAAGAAAATCTTAAGTCTCGCTTTAAATAACTTCATTTCTCTATGTTCAAAGTTAGCTTCAGAACTCTAAAGCACGGTTGATTATGGATAATATCCAATTTCCCAGCGTCCCTTTTCGTTTAATGGATTAGCGCGCGCCAGGACAAGAAGATATTAGCTAGTACAGGAAACTGAATTGCTGTGGGGACCAACGCTGCATATTCTGTGACGATCGACACCCCATTCAGTAGCCAGCCATGGTTCAAGATTCCCAGCTACCACAGGCTACCTCCGCACCACAGTGTGACAGTGACTATATATATATATATATATATATATATATATATATATATATATATATATATATATATATATATATATATGTATATATATATATATATATATATATCCCCCTGACAATCAATTCAACAATTAGAAGAGTTGTGCTTCCCTTAGAAGATCCATTCGAAAAGTTGTTTAAAGAATTCGTGATATAAACAACAAGAGACGAAATTGATGGTTTTCGTTGTGGCTATCTGTCAAGATCTATTGAACTGACAATTGGCTGTCTTATTCAAGTCAGTATTCTTTATTCCTAAACTTGAAGTATTTCTTCTTAAGTTAAGGACACCTCATCCACTCCACCTCATCCAGATTACCTCATCCATGCCGTCTCATTTATACCACTTCACCCACACCACCCTCAACACCTCATCCACAACACCTTATTCATACCACCTCACCCATACCAGTTCTTCCATACCACCTCACCCATACCATTTCTTCCATACCGCCTCATCCACGCCACCTCATCCACAATCACCCCATCTTGTTGCGTGGGTCCGACCTGCTCATAAGCCACATTTTTCCATTACGTAATGGTAATGTTGGGGACGGTAAATACTGAGGTGTGCTCCACATGTGCTCTGTTTGGTAGGGTCGGCGGGTTCTCTATGGTGTGCTGGTGTCATTATTTCCGGACCCTTGCCACGGGTTTCATAGTTCGGGTTTCTACTCTGCATGGGTTTCTAGCCGGTAAGGGTTTCTAGTTGGCAAAAGTTTTCAGCCGGATAGTTGGTTTCTAGTCGTCAAGGTATCTAGTCGGCAAGGGTTTCTAGGAGGGATCTGAAATCAGGAGAAATAAAGTGAATCCGTGACATCTATCACCGGAGGGTTATATATATCTATTCTAGCAGCCGCTGTGAGTGTTGTATAGAGAGAGAGAGAGAGAGAGAGAGAGAGAGAGAGAGAGAGAGAGAGAGAGAGAGAGTAGTCTGGAAATAATTAATTCGCGAGAAAATTTCTTCATATTCGCTGGTGGGGGGGAGGGGATGGGATGGGACCCCCGTGCCCAGAGTGATGTATGAAGAGAAGGTAACGAGGCAGAAAGCTTGTGAGTGGAAGGGGCCCCAGGCCAGGGACGAGAGGAGGTGGTGGTAGTAGGTTGTGCGGCGCTGTGGTGATCACTGGCCTCATTAACCAGGCTAAGTGTTAGACCCCCTGAGGCTAAGGTTAAAGCTGGGCTTCCGTTGGCTCCCCTGCCGTGCACATTTCCGCACATTCGCGCAAGGGGTTTACGACACACCACAGGCGCAAGCGATCAGGATATTCTGATTAGAGAAAGTGAGATGAGATAACTTTTCAGTGTTAGGTGTTAAGTGATGACGTGGTTTGATAGGACTGGTGCGCTGGCATCACGAAAGATACGATGCAATGCTAAATACCAGCATTTAAGGTCAGGTATCGTACGGTGGACACACCTTTAAATCATCGTCCATTTCTAGACCTGATTCACTTCACCGTGGACGAAGATATGTAGACCTGATTCACGTCACCGTGGGCGAAGATAAGCTTTGTCCAAGTTTTAGAAATTGTATGTCATAAAGCTTGTCTCTAGTAGAAGCTAAGGGAGAGACCTGAGCATTATACCGCAAAGGTTCGCTGGAGTTCCCCATCTTCGTTAAGGTGGAGGCCGGAGACGGATGTCCCTTGCAGGCAAGCACGATATTTCACAGCCTCCCGCCCGGGTAGCGTCACACACACACACACACACACAAGGCGTCCACAACAGGCGAGCTGGCTGGCACACCTTGCAGCTTCCCACAGAACGATGCGACAACTGTGATCCGATATTCCTACCCCAGCGAGGGTCATTTCCGTGGTGTACGCGCCACTGGCTCCGCCGGATATGAGAGAGGAGCTATGAGGCCGCCTCAGGTGGTGCCAAAAGAGAAGAGGGACAATGGTGAGTTGGGTGAGTCCTTGTGATGGGCTCTTCTTGTTAGCTGGTCGCCTTTGGCGAGCGTCAAAGAGTCACTCGCTGGTCGCCTTCTCTGAACGTCAAAGATTCACGAGCTGGCTACCTTTGGCGAGCGTCAGGGATTCACGAGCTGGCTACCTTTGGCGAGCGTCAAGGATTCACGAGCTGGCTACCTTTGGCGAGCGTCAAAGAGTCACTCGCTGGTAGTCTTCGGCGAGCGTCAAGGATTCACGAGCTGGCTACCTTTAGCGAGCGTCAAAGAGTCACTCGCTGGTCATCTTCTATGAGCGTCAAGGATTCATGAGCTGGCTACCTTCTACGAGCGTCAAAGATTAACCAGGTGCGATCTTCAGAGATTCACTGGTGTATATACAAGTACGTATCTTTAACTCACAAGTCGACTCATGCTATCATTAACGTGTGAGGGAGTATTCTCTGGATCCAGTGACTGCGCGTTGGAGTCGACGATCTCACTTCATCCTTCAGGACACTTCTGTGTCGCTGTGATGGCGTCGCCGAGGGAGCAACTCACACTGAATATACCAAGACGGTGCGTGTGAGAGAGAGAGAGAGAGAGAGAGAGAGAGAGAGAGAGTATCTCTCTCGCAGTGCAGTAATTACTGTTCCATTAAAAGTTCACTTCACGTTCCATAAAATTCAAGTGATACTCCACGGTGGAAGATGCCTAGTAAGAGACTGAAGTGCTCCCCTGACGTGATTAAGGATCACGGCTGCTGGGTAGATGTCACCCATTATCATTACTGTTGATTGTCTCTCTTGATCATCACCTACATACACATCTAACTAGTCCAACAGCGTAGGTTAGGAACTGAAGAATATATATATATATATATATATATATATATATATATATATATATATATATATATATATATATATATATATATATATATTCCAGACATGAGCCACAGTGATTTATTTTGACTAGGGGAAACGCGTCCCTGGAAAGTCTATTCGTAGGAGAAACTGTTCTTAAAGAGTGATTAGCGAAGGAAACGGCCCAGAAAATGATATGCTAGCGAGGGTAACGAGCCAGAAAGCTTGTGATGGCAAGGGGCACGACCAGAGGTGCAGGGAGTGTGGCGTGCAGTGATCACTGGCCTCATTAAGGAGACAAGGTGCCAGCCTGCCTGCCCCTGGCCAAGCTTAAAGCTGGGCTTCCGTCAGCTTCATGCACACATTTCCACACGTTTGCGCCAGGTTAAAACACCACGGAAAGATTCCCCCATCTTTCCACCATTTCGTATATGTATATATATATATATATATATATATATATATATATATATATATATATATATATATATATATATTTCTTTCTTTCATACTATTCGCCATTTCCCGCCTCAGCGAGGTAGCGTTAAGAACAGAGGACTGGGCCTCTGAGGAAACATCCTCACCAGGCCCCCTTCTCTGTTCCTTCCTTTGGAAAATTAAAAAAAAAAAAAAAAAAAGGGGAAGATTTCCAGCCCTCCGCTCCCTTCCCTTTTAGTCGCCCTCTGCGACACGCAGGGAATACGTGGGAAGTATTCTCTTCCCCCTATCCCAAGGGATAATAACGTGTGATAAAGCCAACATTCGTTCACACTCAGTCTCTAGCTGTCATGTATAATGCACTGAAACCACAGGAAGTAGAGGAGCACTTGGCTGCAGTAGCCAATGGAGAGATAGTCCTTGCTAGCATCAGGGCCTTTACTTAGAAAGGTCCTGGGGGAATGGTTTCTCCCACTGGTAGTGTATCGCCCCCTGTATACCACATTGCTCTAATTCTGTCTATCCCATGCAAGCCTCACACACACATCTCAAGAGTCACTTGTTGTGGAGCTCTACAGTTTCAGTACCGAAATATATCCTGAACACTTTCCTTATATCTCCATATTGACATCACACACACACACACAGACACAGACACACACACACACACACACACACACACACACACACAGGATCTGCTGACAGTATCAGCAGCAGTAGACAAGACTTCCTTGATTACTGCCAAGATTTGGAGAGTGTTTAGCTTTCAGGCCTATTTTATACAATTGAAATAGGAAGGTGATAGGAAGGTAGGAGTGCTCCTTGTTAAGGAAGGTCTGCCTCAAGGGTGTGCGATGTCACCATGGCTATCTATTCCGTTTATGGACCGAGTGATGGAGGTAAATGTGCAAAAGCCTTGGAACAAAGGGTGGGTCTTCGGTATGCTCCAAGGGTGGAGTGGGAATAGGGGAGTTCTTAGCAGATGAATCAGTCGCTGTTTGCACATGACAAGCCTCTGGTGGCATACTCCAGGGAGAAACACCAGAAACTGGAGACAGAGTTTGGGAGAACATGTGAGGAGGAGGTTGGGAGTCGAACGTGAACAATCTCAGGTTTTGGCGTGCAGGATAGCGGAAGGTGAGAAGGATGATGCAGCTGAAGTTTCCGGGGAGAGGAAGCGGTGGAAGTGAAGTGGCTTGGGTGTTTGGGAGTGGACGTGGCAGCAACGTCCGGACCAGTGAGGACAGAAGTGACACCGCAGAGGCTGGAGGAGGAGCAGAGATCCTGCGTGCATCAAGAAGCGTGTGATAGGAGAGGTCATTGTGCGTAGCAGCTAAGATGGTTAGATCTGAAGGTACAGTTGTCCCAAGAACGTTGTATGGGTTGTGAGTGTGTCTTGGATGCTGCGGAAGATAGGAAGGCCTGATGACGGTGTGTGGGGAAGGCTGATCCAGTTATCAGTGACAGTGTATGAAAAGAGATGTGGCAGTAAGCAAGTCTGACTGGAAAGGGTTGACTGAGGTGTGCGGGAGTTTGGAAAGACTTGGAAAGAAAATGAGCAAAGAAAGATTGCGTGAAATGGTTTATTTGTCAAAAGTGAAGGCGCTGTGAATGACAGGCTCTTGTTTTAAACTGTATACATGACAGTTAAAGAGCAGACAGGTGCAATTATGTAAACGAGGCCATTGTGCAAATGTTCGTAGTGCTACTTCGCTAGGGCGAGACAGGCATATATATATATATATATATATATATATATATATATAAAACATCGTCTTTCGTCATCCTCAACCATAAGTGCCTTGTTGCATCCTTTATCGTCTCCTACCCGGTGCTGTTCGCTCTGTTGGATAGAAACGTTTCACTCCCTTCAATAGCTTCCCCTCCCTAACCTACACACACACACACACACACACACACACACCAGATATACTTTTGACACAGCCATCATTTTTGTTACGTCCCTTTCCAGATCCATAATTGCAATCGTACATTTTTCTCTCACCATCAAATCACATGGCTTATTAGCCAGGTACACTTTTATGACACCTTACCTCCCACTATATTGCCTATAGTCTTTGTAAATCCTCTATGCAATACTAACACTCGATAATTTGATTCTTCGTAGCTTTGACATCTATTCCTGAAAGAAATAAATGATAAAAAAAATATGGAGTCACCGGATCCTCCAAGTCCTTTGATACAATACTCTTGTCCTAGATTGAAACACACACACACACACACACACACACACACACACACACATATTGCACAGGAACACTTGTGCACCAGTGGGCTCCCCACCTCAAGAGCTCTCTATTCATTTAGCTCACCCCAGAGGCCTTGCTATGTTTCACTTTCCTTTTCTTTTTTTTTTTCCTGTCGCCTTTGACACTTCTCCGAACTGTATTCCTCAAAGATACGTTCACATCTCCCAGTTTTCCCTTCACTAAATATCTCTCGTCTCTAACATACAACAGCTTATCGTTTTATTCGGTTCATATCTTATCTCTCCCTTTAACCAAGTCTCTTGCTTTCGTCACTTCAATCGCGTCTTTTCTTTAATTGTATGGAATTTGGTGTCTGTCTATCCGTGCTCAAGTCTTCTCTGTATATATACATACTCGATATTCTAAATTATCCTTGCAACTGTTTTTGTTCTCTCTCTTTCTCTCTCTCTAAATATTCATTCTTTCATGCTTTCAAATATTCATTCTTTTATGTTTCATCAGCCACATCTCTCTCATCTTGTTATCGTTTATCCTCGTGATCTCCTTTACTATTCTCTGATTCCAGTATGTCTTTCCTTTCTCTTCATTTTCCCTTCTTACTACAAGTGCAAGTCTCCCCCTTCCCCGTTTTCTAAACCGTTCTTATATTTTGTACTCAACTTATTTAGTCACCAGTGCCCTACAAGCAGATAATTACACAGATACAATAATGATTACGTGTACTTTGTATACCCCTTTGGGAATCATGAAATATATCATCGAGACTTATTTTCGTAGTGTGCGTGTGTGTGTGTGAAGGGAAAAATGATATTCTATTCGCACAATATACCATTTAGTCATGGTTAGGTGAATGTTGCCAGCATTGTGTATAAAGTACTTTGTTTAGGGGGGGGGAGTCTTTTGTATATCTTTTCTTTTTTTTACCTTCTCTATGACAATTTTGTGGTTAACGAGTACTAAACCAACAGAGAAAAATATCGAGGCGTATTGCATGCATCAACACAGCGCTTCCGATATAACAATAGACAGTGAAGGTTTGATGGTACATGATATGACAGAGAATAATAAGGCAGTGTTAGCTTTCCGGTGATTAAAATGGTCATGGGGGTCAAAATCAGAGAGCCAATTATCTTGGATCTGGCGCAACCAGGTATCAGGACTGAGTACAACAGACTCGTTAACGTAAAAGGTTAGTGTTCCATCCCACTTGTAAAGATCGTGCTGATGTGAGGCAGTCAGTCAGTGGTATGCTATCAGAGAGGAAGCTGACATCACGCTACTGTCATGCAGGTGAATTCAGACCAAGTCGTCGTGTTTGTCTGAGCCTTCGAGTCATGGTGGGAGGCAAAGGTTGAATGAGACTGGAGAGGTATATCCACACAGGAGACAGGGTAATGCAGACCCACAATCAGCTGGTCATCAGGGCACAGGGATGAAGATTAGAAGATTGGTTTTAGAAATGCTGGCCGAGTTATACGAATTGCTCATACCAATTACCCAATTCATGATTTCTTACACACACACACACACATATATATATATATATATATATATATATATATATATATATATATATATATATATATATAAAGCGCTGTTTTCTGAGTAAGTTACAGTTCGTAGTGAAACAATTACTGGAACTAGGTGGTAGTGATGTTGGTTGAATAGTTAGCCGTCTGTCGACAGGGGATGCTAATTGCCACTTAGTATTATACCTCCATAATGAGTGGATTCCTCAGAAGTAAACATGTCGCGGTAATTAACTAACTCGCTAAGAATCGGCGGTCCAGTATTTAATTGGTTAAAAAGGTCAGAGGTCAAGCGTGGGTCAACAACATCTGCTTATGTCGAGTTCTGTCCGGTTATTGCAGACCTTATCGTTCGTTGCCCACTCATTATTCTTCCCATATAATTACTGAACAGTCCTTATAAATCTTAGTAATTAAAGTAGGAGTCGCGGCAAGAAAGGGCAACGCTAATTATCACGTCAGAATAAATGTATTTATATACGTTATGGGCTCAAGGAAGAGGAGGAAAGGGTGAGGGGGTTGAGGGGGTGTTTGGTTTCCCATGTGAAATATCCCTTCATCAAAGACCCCATTCCCGGGGACATACTAACACGGGATATCATCCAGAAATTCATATATTTCCGTGAGCTCGCGTGGCACGGCCTGGCGTGCAGAGGGAGAGAGAGAGAGAGAGAGAGAGAGAGAGAGAGAGAGTTTGTGATGGTGGCGGGCGGGACCTGTGAAGATGGCTGAGTTGGGGGTGTGGCGTGCAGTGATCACTTGCCTCATTAAGGAAGCTAAGTGCAGGACTGCCCCAGGCCAGGCTTAAAGCTCTCTCTCTCTCTCTCTCTCTCTCTCTCTCTCTCTCTCTCTCTCTCTCTCTCTTTTCTCATTTTCACTGAGGAAGATATTCCTCGTGAGCCTCACGCGCGCGCATTTCTGCACATGTCCCTCTGAGGTGCATCGTCGCGCTCTTTTTGAAAGGGTGAAAACCCCCAGAATTTCGCCAGTGTCTGGGATAAACTTAACCGCCAACTTAGCTAAAGTGTCAGTAAGGTGAAATATGTTCCCAGTTATCATTCCTACACTGCACATGCGCCGTATATATATAGACTGTGATTGATCTAAGAATCACCCTCAACTTCTGAAGCATCTGTTGAGGACTTTTCAGTCGTTGGTTGTACCTTGACATTGCCGGCCTTACAGACCCTGGCGGTAGATAGGAGGCCTCAATCAAGACCAACCAATCAACCAACCAACAAACCAACCAACCAACCAATCCACCGGTAAGGTTTGAAGGTGTACTATTTTTGAATGGCTTACAATATAATGTTAAGTTTTGACAGTACCGTTTTCATAACTTCCATATAGACGGAGTTGATTTTTAAAGGCCTGTCTACGCGAGCGAGCCTGATCGGCGGGTTTGCCCGTTAACGGGCAAATTCTGGCGGGCCTGCCCGTGAATGTTGTCCACACGACCGAAGTGATGAACAGCCGGGCCTGCCCGACGATGTTGCCGGTAGCGGATGGAGAGCGGTACGAGAACCATGGTGCCTAGCATTTGTCAAGAAAAAGATTTTGTGTTCTATGATGATAGCTGTGTCTCAAGAAGAAAAAGAAGAAAAGGATATGGTGTAAAGATTGGTTAAAGAAAAGAAGTATGTTTGGAAGCACTGCAACAATACTTCATGAACTACAAAGTAGTCTTACCTCATTATCAGATGTTTCTCCGGAAGACGTATCCTCACCATTCCCAGTCTTTTGGCTTGTGTCCAAGTTTGATAATGAAGGTCTTGGATTATCACCGTCATGGAGGAAAATCAGGTCATAGAAGCACTACAATTTAGGTACATAGATATCCTCACTCCCAGCTCCTGACTTCTGTGAATGCTTTGCTTTCTTGCATTCACGCCGAAATTGGTTACGCAGCGTGTCTATTTTCTTTTTTGTCATCCGTCGTAACGGAAGTACCATGCTCTCTCATCTCCGCAGCATTAGCCTTCACTGCTGTTATGCGTTTGTCTCTACTCTTATAGCATTTCAGCTTCACATTCCATAAACATGGATTCTTACGATAAAGGTCAATCAAAGTACTAGTAAGTGCTTTAGACCAAAAAATTGTTGGTGGCTCACTAGAGTTATCCTGGGCTGCCATCGTTAAATGTTCACTGTGCTACTATGCCGTGGGATGTGGGATGAAGGCCCGCTGTGGGTTCATGATATTATCTTGCGTCTGGCAGGGTAGAAACTCCAGCTACCGGGCACCAG
Source organism: Panulirus ornatus (assembly GCF_036320965.1). NCBI lineage: Eukaryota > Metazoa > Arthropoda > Malacostraca > Decapoda > Palinuridae > Panulirus > Panulirus ornatus. The sequence continues at coordinate 68,109,801 of NC_092225.1, read as the reverse complement.
CTCAGTGATTTCGCTCGGCGGGCTTTCGGGCAATTTGATCGTTTGCCCGTCAAATATGCCCGTTAACGGGCAAGCCCGCCGATCAGCCCCGCTCGCGTAGACAGGCCTTAAGTCACAAAGGTCTTCTGAGTTTTATACTGTACTAGGAGATTAGGGCCCGAAGCCCCTTCTTGTTCGTTCCTACGGAGGGCATTGTTCAGTGGTATAACCACTCATTGTCTTTCTTCGTAATTTTTACATTGTCAGCACAACCTTCCCGCTAAAAACTAAGATACTGCCCGTAGAATATATAGACGGCCCTGTCAGTCAACAGTTTATATCCCGGACCAGGATATGAATGAATTAATGGCAGTTTTGTATGGGGGTTACCCATCGTGCTTCCTTACTGACAATTGCAAAGTTTTGACCGCAGCTCAGCAGACAGTTCTTGGTTACTCTGAGACTGATGGTGCAACACGCTAGGAAGGAGTGGAACTAGATCCTTTACATATATCAACTAATCTATGGTCTAACTATATGCCCTAGTGAGCTAAGATCAAAATTCTGAAGTTAGACAAAGAAATATCAAAATGCTTCTTTGTTGGGAGAGTCACTGTGTTGTGATGGATAAGAAAAATTATGCACGTTTGTCAACACGGTCGATCGCATTTAACCTCATTAGCGAACTGGTGATAAATCATTAATTCCGACAGATAACTACTTTTCCTGCTCGTATCTCAGCGGCTTTTCTGATTTTATCACGTACTTGGAACGTTCAATGTCGTGTATAGCTGACCAATAAACATCCCCAAATCACACACTTTCGTCATTTAGTGTCATGATTCAAAGGGATTGATGATGTTACTTTGTACCATCATGGGTGACCAGGGGTGTTGGATGCTTCATATTCACAACAGTCTGATGAAGCTCGTGCCTGATGTTGCGAAATACTCGTGTGGAACATACAGGAAGTCAACGATGTCTCCCTGGCTGATGAAGTTCATCTTAGTCAGGTCTGAGGTACACCCTTGTGATCATCTCTACTGATGGTCCACTTGTACTGTGCTCGCACGAACAATACATTGGACATTCCAGGTCATTCTGAGCGTAGCCCAACAGGTGATTGGAGGTCATGATCCATAGTTCTATTATTTGAAGAAGGAATAGCATCTGTACATCATCATATGAACCTTGTACCACAGTTGGTGCTCTCATTTTGACATCGATAAGTAGATCATCTCGTTATTAGTCCCTTTAGAGATTTTGACTAATTCATAAATTTCCTCTTATACATGCAAGTATATAGGTGAGATTTGACTCACCGTTCCAATAATAGTGACGCTAGATGCCCTGGACGCTTCACATGTCCTGGTTCAGTCCACTGACAGCACGTCGACCTCTGTATACCACATCGTTCCAGTTCATTCTATCCCGTGCGTGCCTTTCACCCTCCAGCACGTTCAGGCCCCGGTCGCTCAAAATCTTTTTCACTCAATTTTTCCATATCCTCTTTATCAACCTTAACACACACACACACATATATATTCCCCTAGATCTATCAGGTAGTTCAAATGCATAATTTTTCTCCGTTCACACCTCCATTCCCTTTCAATACGTTCACAGTTCAGAAATGAAACAAGTTACCTCTACTGTGTGTGTGTGTGTGTGTGACTGGTGTTGGAATCACCGTGTGATGAAAAAACCGCCACATATGCAGTGCTCCTCAGCTGATATACCTGAGGTGGAAGCCTGTTCCCTCCAGTATTCATCAGCCGCCTTGCCTCACGGTAGGAGAGAAGGACACCTAGTGACCCCGGCTATGAAGGCCAATCTTGGTTGCACTTGCTTCGAGTGCGTGGAGTCTCTTGAGGCATCTGGCAACATGCCGAGGGTCGAGACGAAGAGAGTGCATTTGCTGCAGATATTGCCGGAGAATACCAACCATTACTGATCAACCGCCAAATCATATTGGACATTTTCTTGCCCCTGTTACCCACGAGGCGATGGAGGAGACATACTGTTCTGAGAATACTGAAAGGTATAAGTGAAGGGTACAAGTGACGTGCCAGGGAGGGAAACAATATAATAAGGACCTTCGAGAAAATGTGTTTTACAATATCACACGCGGATCAGACTGGTGTCAAATAATTTTTCGTTTTACTGTTGTTTAATTACTGGATCTGATTCCTTTGGTCTCTTGATGCGCGGCTAAATGTCGAACGAGACACATTTGACGAGTGTCGAAGGAATGTGCTGAACTATGAACTTGCAGTGATGGATCGAGTCTCTTAAGTAAATACGTGCGATAGTTTATGACCATGTGATGTATCTGCCATTCTTTCTTCGTTAACGTTACCCCTTAGAACTTACGTTCTTCTTGGCTTCTGTGAGCCAGGGATCGAAACCCGAGCAGAATGATAAAACTGTGAGCAAGATAACAGTACCCACATAGTCTGGAGGATAACAGTGCTTAAATAGTTTGAAGGACAACTAAGAGAAAAGTTTATACTTCTCCATCATGTTGAAGACAAACACTACATCCAGTCAACGCACGTACATTGTTGTATGATACGCTGGCCGTCTGACAAAAGATTGAAGACGGATAGCAATGAAAATAGAAATAAAGGAAAATAAAGAAAAAATATTGATAATGACGATGTTGATATATAATGATGATAAGAGAGAGAGAGAGAGAGAGAGAGAGAATCTTGGCTCCCTTACTGGTCCACGTCGTGACTGCCATGGAGACATCCCTTCCCATGATATACCCACTTCTGCCATCTTCAGTTAATGCTCAAGATTGCTTTTTTTTTTCTTTATTATTAACGTATATCACCTTTACCTCTCAGCAGGAGATGTGCCTCGATAGATATCTGAGAACAACGACAAAAAGTAAGATGTCTCAGTACTTTCTCAGATATCTATTTAAGGGTCAGACAAAAAGCACAGCCCGTCTATCGAGATAGATTATGTCGAATACCATACGCACAAATGTATATTCCTTCATGTTCGCTGTTGTCATCATGTTATTATGATGATGACTATTTACAGCTGTTGTATCGATGAGTACTTTGACTATAGGGAGCATACTGGCTGGGCTGACTGTGAAGGGTTATTGACCCTAATCCCCTTTTGACAAACACCCCCCTCTTCAGGACCCCTCTTGACCTTATACCAGATAGCGAGCGAGCGACTCCTTTGGCCTCGGTGTAGAGATCGTGAGCAGTCATAATAATTCTCAACCCCATCAGTTACTCTAGGAAATTTCTGCAAGAGATTTACGAGAAATAGAGAACCACATCATCTTCTCGTGATCAAAGAATTTGTTTTGCACGTATTCTACGTAGAATGTCTTTGCTAAACACAGTACACCCTGAGACTTGCCTCTCAGATCACAAAAACATTTACCGACTTACGGTTATCCTGGGGTGAGTAAGAGAGACGTACCCTGTGTCCTGGGTTTGACCAGAGTTGCTCCTGTTCTGTATTCTTGAAGAAAGTCTTGGGCCAGGATGGATGTCGAATTCGGTTTGTTGCCTCCTTGCTGATGAGCTCTGCAAAACACAACTGATGTCAGTTTGGCTTCTTGCGGAAGACATTTGCTAGGTTAAGTCTTTACACTGTCCCTCCTCATGCAAGGTTATATTCTCTGAATTATCTGTCTGCCTCTACTTTTACCACACTGATCTGCGAGCTGATATAGTCACAACACACTACATCATTGCCTGCATCTTGATATCAACCTCTCTCCACAATGAGCAGGTTCACCTCGACATGAGCGATGTTGATTCTTAAAGGTAATTTGAAATGCATATCATGGTGTATGACATAGAAAAAGATCATGTTTCGTCACAGTCATGTTGAAGATGTAGTCCTTGAGCTTCACAAGAAGAGGAAAGAATCTGAAAACATAAACAACGTTAAGTCTGGACTAGAAATTGATAGCGACATCACAATCATCGAAATATGACAAATAGTAAAGTCTCAGTTGACAAGTAGGAACTATGAGCAGGTCATCCGTAATTTCTCAAACAGTCAGGTACACCATGAACAGTATTGCCACACCTGGGCTGTGAATTAATTACCCTTTGACTTAAACTTTCTTAGAATTTCTTCTCCTCGATGTCCGGCGTCTTGGTGGCAGTACATTCAAAGACGCTTTCCCTTCCTCATTCTGAGAAAGAAATGTGCTCATCTTTGTGAGTCTCAAACTGACACACTACCATAAATCTAAGCGAGATTTGCAAGTGTATTCCTGTGGAGAAGATAATACCCTCAAAATATGATCATGTCACCGAATAGAATTAACGTATTACCAAGACAGCAAACGTATAGGGAAAACTGTTATAAAATGTATCCATAAGTACTTCACTGCAGGATCTGTCTTAAAGTAGTAATCTACGAGGATCTTCAGGCTCACAGGATACTTCCGTCCTGGACAAAGTTCAGAAATATATATATATATATATATATATATATATATATATATATATATATGATGCCATATATATATATATATATGATGGCATTGCAGTGGAATTTATTAAGAAAGGGGGTGACTGTATTGTTGACTGGTTGGTAAGGTTATTTAATGTATGTATGACTCATGGTGAGGTGCCTGAGGATTGGCGGAATGCGTGCATAGTGCCATTGTACAAAGGCAAAGGGGATAAGAGTGAGTGCTCAAATTACAGAGGTATAAGTTTGTTGAGTATTCCTGGTAAACTATATGGGAGGGTATTGATTGAGAGGGTGAAGGCATGTACAGAGCATCAGATTGGGGAAGAGCAGTGCGGTTTCAGAAGTGGTAGAGGATGTGTGGATCAGGTGTTTGCTTTGAAGAATGTATGTGAGAAATACTTAGAAAAGCAAATGGATTTGTATGTAGCATTTATGGATCTGGAGAAGGCATATGATAGAGTTGATAGAGATGCTCTGTGGAAGGTATTAAGAATATATGGTGTGGGAGGCAAGTTGTTGGAAGCAGTGAAAAGTTTTTATCGAGGATGTAAGGCATGTGTACGTGTAGGAAGAGAGGAAAGTGATTGGTTCTCAGTGAATGTAGGTTTGCGGCAGGGGTGTGTGATGTCTCCATGGTTGTTTAATTTGTTTATGGATGGGGTTGTAAGGGAGGTAAATGCAAGAGTCCTGGAAAGAGGGGCAAGTATGAAGTCTGTTGGGGATGAGAGAGCTTGGGAAGTGAGTCAGTTGTTGTTCGCTGATGATACAGCGCTGGTGGCTGATTCATGTGAGAAACTGGAGAAGCTGGTGACTGAGTTTGGTAAAGTGTGTGGAAGAAGAAAGTTGAGAGTAAATGTGAATAAGAGCAAGGTTATTAGGTACAGTAGGGGTGAGGGTCAAGTCAATTGGGAGGTGAGTTTGAATGGAGAAAAACTGGAGGAAGTGAAGTGTTTTAGATATCTGGGAGTGGATCTGTCAGCGGATGGAACCATGGAAGCGGAAGTGGATCATAGGATGGGGGAGGGGGCGAAAATTTTGGGAGCCTTGAAAAATGTGTGGAAGTCGAGAACATTATCTCGGAAAGCAAAAATGGGTATGTTTGAGGGAATAGTGGTTCCAACAATGTTGTATGGTTGCGAGGCGTGGGCTATGGATAGAGATGTGCGCAGGAGGATGGATGTGCTGGAAATGAGATGTTTGAGGACAATGTGTGGTGTGAGGTGGTTTGATCGAGTAAGTAACGTAAGGGTAAGAGAGATGTGTGGAAATAAAAAGAGCGTGGTTGAGAGAGCAGAAGAGGGTGTTTTGAAATGGTTTGGGCACATGGAGAGAATGAGTGAGGAGAGATTGACCAAGAGGATATATGTGTCGGAGGTGGAGGGAACGAGGAGAAGAGGGAGACCAAATTGGAGGTGGAAAGATGGAGTGAAAAAGATTTTGTGTGATCGGGGCCTGAACATGCAGGAGGGTGAAAGGAGGGCAAGAAATAGAGTGAATTGGAGTCATGTGGTATACAGGGGTTGACGTGCTGTCAGTGGATTGAAGCAAGGCATGTGAAGCGTCTGGGGTAAACCATGGAAAGCTGTGTAGGTATGTATATTTGCGTGTGTGGACGTGTGTATGTACATGTGTATGGGGGGGGGGGGGCCATTTCTTTCGTCTGTTTCCTTGCGCTACCTCGCAAACGCGGGAGACAGCGACAAAGTATAAAAAAAAAAAAAAAAAAAAAAAAAATGATGCCTTTCCTATACCATAAACCAGGCGAGGTCACACTGTGCTGTGGACTCATTACCTCGTGTCACATATCCAGTGTGAGGACCCTGGAGTGCAATCATCACTGCCCTCATTAAGATGGCTTCCCCCGAAGCTTCACGTTAAAGCTGGACTTCCGTCAGCTTCGCGCGTACATTTCCGCAAAGTCGCAGTGAAGGATGAGACATCCCCATCGGAGGGAGTTCCTCTTCCCGCGTTACCTCAGTCCGAGAAGTGAGGTTATCTGGCCAACAGGGCCGTTAATAGTGGTCCAGCAGTTGTCAATGACTCGGTCTGTGGTATACAGAAAACCCTCGTCTCTCGTCCCTTCCAAATCTCACTAACCAACAGGTCAAAAAAAAAAAAATTTTTTCCCTCTTTTTTTGATAAGGAAGAAACTTGAAGACCCAAAGAACGACAAAACAGAGGGGATAGAAAAAAAGAAGACCCTATCGTACCATTCATTATGCCGGGTTTGAAAGGTCTTCGTGTTGTGTCAAACAGCGTCCACCACTCGGTGGTCGGCTAATTACGACTGCGTCTCGTTGCAGCTTTGGGCGCCAACACGGACAGACTTGGGAGGAAAATGTGCGAGTTGAATACGAGTCTATAATGGCTGGATAGATACGAATATAAGATAAGCTTCTTTGAATCACAGAGTGAATTGACAGTTGCTATGTAGTTTTATCTACAGATGAATGAATAGACAACGAGGTGATATATCTATATCTATCTATATTGGAAAGGACCACAATTTTGCGCGTGATCGAGATATTCTTATGAGTCCACGGGGAAAATGAAACACGGCAAGTTCCCAAGTGCACTTTCGTGTAATAATCACATCAGGTGAGACGCAAGAGAGAAATATAACAGTCAGTTGATATACATCGAAGAGACGAAGCTAGGACGCCATTTGGTAAACATGCGATTGTCCCAGACAGACAACGAGCGTTCATAAACTTATCATTTTACAAATTTTATCAACAATGAAGTTATCTAATTTGTATATACCATCACTAATATTAGATTATAATTCTTTGTGTATCTAATAGAACAATCAAAGATATATCTCGTGGTAATAGAATTAGAGTTAATAACTAAGATGGCATTACTCTAGTCAGTGCAATGATCAGAATTTTTAACGAGATTAAAAAGGCATTCGATTCTTGTCCCGTTCTTATATTATATTTATGTTGCTTAAGTCTAACAGAAAGATCCTTAGCAGTCTGCCCAACATAAAATTTGTCACAATTTCCACATGGCACCTTATAGATGCATCCAGGAGAATTTTCTGGTGAATTCCTGATTAAGATATTCTTTATAGTATTAAAGTTGCTGAAGGCAACATTTACATTAAAGGATTTAAGCAACATGGAAGTAAAGTAAAATCATTATATATATATATATATATATATATATATATATATATATATATATATATATATATATATAAATAATAACGAATCTAACTCAGTTATGAAAGTAATGGTCGATATAGAGCACTGTTGTCTAGGTTATACTGCGAGAAGACCCGTCATAAATAATTGAAATTATCTTAGGTCTAGAATGAGCCCAGGTTGATCATGATCAGTATTATTAATCAAAACATAGAAGTAACACAAAATCACAAAGTAACAGAGTATGATTACTAATTAACCAAATTCAATCAACAATGAATCCGTGAACCACATCCCCATGAATAGAAAAATATTACCACAAATCAAATGAAAAGCAATTTCTCAGCACACAACATAAAACTATGTTAACACAACCACAAGTGCATTTAACCACAAAGGCAGCTTAACTTATATAACAAAATCGTTCTGTTCCCCTACCACACCACCACACCTCGAGGAAGAGCCACTACACCTCAGGATGCCGTCTGGAATGAGACTACCGTGGAAGGCATCGGCACCGATATATAAAGGGTTGGTATGAAGCCCGGCTTGTCTCAGTCAAAGTGAGACGAAGCAACAAGGACTTGAACTAATGAATCCTAACGCAAAACGATCTGGTTCCAACGTGGCAGAGAGGCAGTGGTGCGTAGTATGGAGAACAAAATAATATAAGAGTTTTAATTTAAACAAGATCTTAGGAGAGTACATGATAATATATATATATATATATATATATATATATATATATATATATATATATATATATATATATATATATATATATATATATATATATGCAAAGATTCGAACCCCGTACCATTTGCGTGGTAATCCAATACCCTTAAACAAGATCTTAGGAGAGTACATGACAATATATATATATATATATATATATATATATATATATATATATTGTTGACTGGTTGGTAAGGTTATTTAATGTATGTATGACTCATGGTGAGGTGCCTGAGGATTGGCGGAATGCGTGCATAGTGCCATTGTACAAAGGCAAAGGGGATAAGAGTGAGTGCTCAAATTACAGAGGTATAAGTTTGTTGAGTATTCCTGGTAAACTATATGGGAGGGTATTGATTGAGAGGGTGAAGGCATGTACAGAGCATCAGATTGGGGAAGAGCAGTGCGGTTTCAGAAGTGGTAGAGGATGTGTGGATCAGGTGTTTGCTTTGAAGAATGTATGTGAGAAATACTTAGAAAAGCAAATGGATTTGTATGTAGCATTTATGGATCTGGAGAAGGCATATGATAGAGTTGATAGAGATGCTCTGTGGAAGGTATTAAGAATATATGGTGTGGGAGGCAAGTTGTTAGAAGCAGTGAAAAGTTTTTATCGAGGATGTAAGGCATGTGTACGTGTAGGAAGAGAGGAAAGTGATTGGTTCTCAGTGAATGTAGGTTTGCGGCAGGGGTGTGTGATGTCTCCATGGTTGTTTAATTTGTTTATGGATGGGGTTGTTAGGGAGGTAAATGCAAGAGTCCTGGAAAGAGGGGCAAGTATGAAGTCTGTTGGGGATGAGAGAGCTTGGGAAGTGAGTCAGTTGTTGTTCGCTGATGATACAGCGCTGGTGGCTGATTCATGTGAGAAACTGCAGAAGCTGGTGACTGAGTTTGGTAAAGTGTGTGGAAGAAGAAAGTTAAGAGTAAATGTGAATAAGAGCAAGGTTATTAGGTACAGTAGGGTTGAGGGTCAAGTCAATTGGGAGGTGAGTTTGAATGGAGAAAAACTGGAGGAAGTGAAGTGTTTAGATATCTGGGAGTGGATCTGTCAGCGGATGGAACCATGGAAGCGGAAGTGGATCATAGGGTGGGGGAGGGGGCGAAAATTTTGGGAGCCTTGAAAAATGTGTGGAAGTCGAGAACATTATCTCGGAAAGCAAAAATGGGTATGTTTGAAGGAATAGTGGTTCCAACAATGTTGTATGGTTGCGAGGCGTGGGCTATGGATAGAGTTGTGCGCAGGAGGATGGATGTGCTGGAAATGAGATGTTTGAGGACAATGTGTGGTGTGAGGTGGTTTGATCGAGTAAGTAACGTAAGGGTAAGAGAGATGTGTGGAAATAAAAAGAGCGTGGTTGAGAGAGCAGAAGAGGGTGTTTTGAAATGGTTTGGGCACATGGAGAGAATGAGTGAGGAAAGATTGACCAAGAGGATATATGTGTCGGAGGTGGAGGGAACGAGGAGAAGAGGGAGACCAAATTGGAGGTGGAAAGATGGAGTGAAAAAGATTTTGTGTGATCGGGGCCTGAACATGCAGGAGGGTGAAAGAAGGGCAAGGAATAGAGTGAATCGAGCGATGTGGTATACAGGGGTTGACGTGCTGTCAGTGGATTGAATCAGGGCATGTGAAGCGTCTGGTGTAAACCATGGAAAGCTGTGTAGGTATGTATATTTGCGTGTGTGGACGTGTGTATGTACGTGTGTATGGGGGTTGGGCCATTTCTTTCGTCTGTTTCCTCGCGCTACCTCGCAAACGCGGGAGACAGCGACAAAGTATAAAAAAAAAAAAAAAAAAAAAAAAAAAAAAAATATATATATATATATATATATATATATATATATATATATATATATATATATATATATATATATATATATATATATATATATATATAACTGTATATGGCAAACCTTTGATATTCTACGTACACATTATAGTTAAGCTTCACTTTTCTGTGATAATCAACTGTGATTCGTTAAATCGTGAAATTTTGTTACATGGGAATAATTTCTAAAGTGTAGATTTAGCTGTTGTAATTATCAGTGTTTATACATAATCTTTACTGTCATTTTTTTTCCTTTGCTATTTTTGTTAATGCCATCATTACTTGCAACATTAATATTTTGATCATCTTATTTATTATATTACTATTATTATTATTATTATTATTATTATTATTATTATTATTATTATTATTATTGCTTTAATGAATGACACCATCACGTCATCATCTTATCCTTCGCTTTACCATCTTCATTCTCCCATCACTACCCATTCCATCTTATCCTCCAAACCCTTGGTCCCCTCCGTATGTGCCTTCCCTATGCAAAACGCCTATTCCCTTTATCATCTCTCTCTCTCTCTCTCTCTCTCTCTCTCTCTCTCTCTCTCTCTCTCTCTCTCTCTCTCTCTCTCTCATTCCTTTTTCCTCCTCCAGTGGTATGGTTTTGGTCTGCACGGCGCACCAGAGTTGGCGCAAGTCCACTCAAGCAACACACAGTTTGTCGTAAAGTGTTGCCGGATATATAACACTAATGGATCTGCTCTTATTGTGTTTTACGTGACCATTATTACAAGTTTACTTCCATTGTCCATTACCTCTATGTTCCTTCGTTCTATTTTCAGTCTGCTTTCTGCTGCTCTTAAATGTTCCTTTTCATAGGAGTTCATCTTCTGTTGCAAAATCGATTTCGTATCTAGAATTGTATATCAACTGACTGTTATATTTCTTTCTTGTATCTCCCCTGATGATGTGATTATCATACGAAAGTGCACTTGGGAACTTATCATGTTTTATTTCCTCGTGGGCTCATAAGAATATATATATATATATATATATATATATATATATATATATATATATATATATATATATATATATATATATATATATATATATATATATATATATATATGTATATGTATATATATATTTGGTAACTCTGTCTGGGGTCATGCGAGGTCACACCATGCTGTGGACTCATTACCTCGTGTCACATATCCACATTCAACAAGTCTTCACAACACACCCCACAGATGCGACTCAGTTCTATTCCTAAAACTCTCTTAAGTATTTCTAATCTTCTACTTCCCGAGGTATCTGCCACACTATCTTAGCTCACTACCCTAAAGTTACTTAATTAAGTACACCTATTTTTAAGGGGTGAAAACTGGTTTTGCCTCGTTTCTCCTTATTCATTGTACCGCTTCTTCACAAGAGTTGTATTCCTGCGTACTAGATCCGATAGCCCAGTTCCATCTCCTGATACATATTTTCCAGTTTATTCAGGACGTAAAGAATATTACAGATCTTGCCTCAGCTGTGATTGCAACATTTGCATAGACATCAGTCCATCTTCCATCGAAATGACGGAACCCCCCACAGCACCAGTTCTGTCAGCTTTACGCTCAAGCTTCTGTCAGTGTACAGGAACACTCCACCAGACTACGTAGTTTTAAAGGTGTTGGTGGCAAAAAGCTTTATATGTCATTCGTATCATTACAATCTTTAAACAAGTAAACAAGTGTTGCCAAACTCTGCTTGTTTGAGGTTATACGTTGAAGGAAGAGTCACTTTTGGCGAAGGTGTGTCATAATGAGTTGATGAAACAGAGTTCCTTCACGTCAGATGAAGTTCTTGCTTCGAAGGAGTCGATCATGTTCCTTGTGGTCAGTGCAGAGGAGCCTCGAAGCTTGGAGCCTTAGACGCCTTTGTGAATGGTGTTCTGAATTTGTATGACAGTGATAATAGTAATAATGATAACAATAATAATGATGATAACAATGATAATAATGATACTACTACTACTACTACTACTACTACTACTTCTACTACTACTACTATTACTACTACTACTACTACTACTACTACTACTTCTACTACTTCTATTATCATTGTTATTATTATCATTACCATTATCATTATTATCATTATTACTGTTATCATATGAAGCAGCTAGGGAAAACTACGAGAAGGCCTGTGGGGGGGCCTGGTTGTGAACAGGGGACTGGGGGGTTTCGGTGCATTAGACATAACCACTAGGAAAATGACTGTGATCTCGTTTGTTCCTGGCGCTGCATCGCAAACACAAGAAACAGTGAGCAAGTATTATGACGGTAATGACAATAATGCTAACGATAAAACACACACACACACACACACACACACACACACACACACACACACACACACACACACACATAGTATGGTGATCTTGCTAGTGGTGTATTAAGTGGCAGCAGCAGGACCTCCACTAGTCACCCGGAGGAGGAGAGATGGCTTTGAGATTGATAGCATCTTCCCTGATTCCCGACACTTGCGTCAGACCCGTTCTTCACGCAACCTCTGAGGCGTCATTCCCGGGGTTACAACTTACGCATCTTATATCACAACCACACAGTCTCCAGCAGGTGTTAGAAAATGGCAAGGAAGGCCATTTGTTTAATACGTTGGTGGTGATTCTATTTCCATGAGCTCCTTCTTAGAGGCAGGAGACGACTGATACTTCGATCAGTCTCGTTGGTCTTGACTGAGCGGTGATGGAGTTGTAGGATCACTCCCTCGATCACAGAGCGATGATGGAGTTGTAGGATCACTGCCTCGATCACAGAGCGATGATGGAGTTGTAGGATCACTGCCTCGATCACAGAGGCAAGACAAGGCCTTCTGAGGCCTCATCCTCCTCCTCCTCCCCCGAGACCCCTCCGCCACCATGAATAATGACGTAATCAACGAACGTAATGCAAGTTTACGAACTTGTGAAGTCAATGGTCCCTTCTCTCTCTCTCTCTCTCTCTCTCTCTCTCTCTCTCTCTCTCTCTCTCTCTCTCTCTCTCTCTCTCTCTCTCTCTCTCTCTCTCTCTCTTATGAACGGAGAAACACTGGGCAAAAAAAAAAAGAAAAATGGTTGATTCCTGGACGCCGGGATACGTCATCAGGAAATAAAATCTGGAGTTCCGTGAGCCTGGAGGAGGTAAGGACCTCCCCTGGGAGCGCATCAGGTCTGCCTGGCGCCGTGAGGGACCTGGGCCAGGCAGGCTTCTGCTGGTGTGGCACGGAGTCAGGCATGACACTGAGGTGCTGCTGGCTGTCTGTGTATGTACGTCACACAGACAGACAGACAGACAGACAGACAGACAGACACACACATATATCTATCTATCTATCTATCTATCTATCTATCTATCTATCTATCTATCCATCTAACTATCTATCTGTCTATATATATATATATATATATATATATATATATATATATATATATATATATATATATATATATATATATATATATATATATGTAAGCCAAGGCCGCTGGAGATAAACAGAGAAATAACGCCCAGCCAACAACGCAGAATATGATAAAAATATAATAAAAATGTACAACTCCCGCGTTGTGATATGTTACCATTTGTATACATAAACCCACATTCTTCATGGAGAAGGAAAACTTAATTTCTGAAATACTAACGACGAAAAGGATACTCTCTCTCTCTCTCTCTCTCTCTCTCTCTCTCTCTCTCTCTCTCTCTCTCTCTCTCTCTCTCTCGCTAAAGAAAAAAGCAGATATGTGTTTAGAATGATGATTGCTTCGTTCTACTGTCGGAATCATATCAGAATCCATGCTTGTTTAGCTTTACTTCTGAAAATACTTCCCCTACTTCGATATCAGGTTTATTTTTTTCCTACCACCTCAAAAGGTCAGAGACAGATAGATAGATAGATAGATAGATAAGAGAGAGAGAGAGAGAGAGAGAGAGAGAGAGAGAGAGAGAGAGAGAGAGAGAGAGAGAGAGAGAGAGAGAGAGACTCTAGAACACCGTCCAAAAGTCTTATAATCTTTTTTCCCTATTTCATCTCAAATTCTCGCCACCCTATTCCTCCGAAACCTTTAAATATCCAAAAGGTTTAAACCTCCCCACGTTTTTTGTTTACGTATATGCCTCCCCTTTTTTTTCCACCGCCCAGACGTAGGGATTTTTATAAGCCCCTTTTTTTATTTTTTCCCCTGATGATATTTCATTAGGGCCCAACAGTTCTTTACGTCTTGAGGCTGGTACCTCGAGAGTTTTTACGGGGTGTGAATACGTGCATTATAGTCCGGCCTAAAGAAAACGTGAAGCGGTGCCGAACGGTGGCTTTTCGTCTCGGTTTCTCCAAAAAGTAATATTCCTTTCCTTTTTTTTTTTCCTCTGGTGGCTGAGACGGCATGGGCAACTGAATGACCTAATCATTTCACGTAGGCTATATCAGGTACCCAATACATCCGAGAGAAGGATGAAGAGCGGGATCGACTGTGGGCCGACTGCCGTACCCAAGAGGGATCGATCCTGGCAAGCTCGTGAGCTTAGGGAGTCGAACTCTGTCTGTCACATTCTGTCAGTATTTATGTTATTTACATGATGTTCATGTGCATACATGAGGCAAGTTTTATCAGTACGATAACACGATAAGACTGGCTTCAATAACTCACTTCTATTATGTATGAAGAGGGATAGCTTTGTGAAAAATCTAAGCTGCCTATTTGTTCTGCAACCTTGCTCCCTCTTTTGGCAGCAGAGTTTTAAAAACTCCTCGTTTATTATTGATAGCCTCCACAAGGGAAAGGTAGAAAAGGATTACTTTTAAGGTAAAAGAAAAAAGAAACCTTTGGTAAATAATTGGGATCGTCATACTTTAATATGGGCTATTTCGTTTTCATGTTAGTACAAATGTGTATCTGTAATTCCACTTCAGGTGGCCACTTCTGACTGTTCGGCGTTTTGGGGTAACTGACGCAGACTCCACGTCATGGAAGGTCACTCTGCCTTGAGGTGAACTATGAATTTCAAATAGTTGGGAAGCCTCATGAAATATTTCCACTGACAGAAGCGAGATAGTACTTTCTTCATACTTTTTTTTTCTCTCTCTCCCAGTGTTTCAGAATTTGACAGAGGTGTGCAGAGCGTTTGCAGAATGTGTGAGAAGCGAGGTTACCTACCTGGTTCCTCTATTTTACCTCCAACATGAGCAGGCAATTGTAGTAGTTCTGTCATGAATTTCTCTGAAGGCTGAGCGAACGAGCAACAGTTCAATTTCGGACAATAATTGTGGCAGTTCTTGTGAAGGTATTCTCTGGAACAGAATCCCTACGAATGCAATATGTAACCACCTCTTCTCTCGTACGCCACAGACGCCACCAATGCAAGGAGCTGCTCTCGCTGGGACAAATCCTCCTCATTCAGTTTCATGTAATGCAAAACAGATTTTGTTCAAGGGATCACCATAACGACTTCTTTACAAAGATTTACTCGTGACTTTGAACGTGGTCGTTGTTCTGTATCATATCAAGACAGAACTGCTGCAGATCCAGTTTTTTTTCCTTCTTTCCAGATATTAAGTCGAGCTTTTTACTTGACCTTTAAGCCATGGCTTAATCTATGGGCAGCAATGAATAAATTTCCTCCCAATATAACTTCACTATGGCTTTAAAACTTCACAATATCTAGATAAGCCAGGTACGTGGATCTTATCTGATAAATGGTTTGGTGGCGCCAACACCAGTAATGTCCAGGTCCCAGAGTTTGAGCATTGGTACAATCGCTTTCTCTATTACATCAGTAACTTTAGAGGAGGTATGTCTTCCCACAGCCTGACCACAATGACAGTCTGGATTTCTGTTTGGATTTATAGGTCGGTCATTTCCAAGGTGACCAGACAATGAATAACTATTCGAACTTCTGTCTATGGTGATGTGACAATAAATAAAGTCTCCATCGTGGTTTGCAAGCTCCACTGTGCCTATGACGTCGACTGTCTCCCTCTTCACCCGCTTGTCAGCTAACTTTAGCTTATAATCTCTCCAAGTTCTCCATGAGTCCGGGAGTGTTAACCTCTGTACACAGACGGTAGACGATCACAGCTAATACCTTTCCACTTATTTCCTAGACAGGCCAGAGAACGTATCACCTTACCCTACTCGTAATAAGAAACCCGACACTGCTAATTTGGCGAGCTGGCTATTTTTAGATTTAATTTGTTGACTAAGTCTCCAGTCATGAGGATAAATCATGAGTCTTGGTCAAAGAAAGCTCTTGTTATCATAAGTATATTTTGCCTTGGCATTTGAAACCTACGTAGTTGATGAAACCAAAAATTTCATGTCCATCTGTCTTTCAACAACCATAGCTGAATGATGAGAGTTCACCGTGTCTGCCATTCTATTTCAGGGGAGCAACATTACTTTTTTCTATTTAAGAAGAAAGTCCTATATTGGGTGTCATTATCGCTCATTTTCAGTGTTGTTTCAATGTGTTATTGCACTCACGAGTGGGATACTTGGTGCCAACACACATGGCACAGAGGTCTAAGTCTTTATATCTGTCTTGCCTCGATTTTCAGATGGTAAATTTAAGGCAGTCACTGGCGTAATGCTCATGGTGGCGAAGAAGTACAAATGTTTTGGCTCATGACCAGTTGTACCTAACTGGTATGTGCCAGTGACATTTCTTCTGAGGACACTGGTAGGTTTCACAGAAGAAAAGGTGGTGTTAATTACCCATCTAGGTAACTTTTGGCTAATGAGATGTTCAGCAGCAGCTATGTGCTCTGAGGCAAAAGGCAGAGCTTGAGGTAGGGACTCTCTCAGAACTTGTCTATCCTTGATTAAGTAGAGATGTTGGAGAGCATTCGTGTCGCCTCATTCAACCTCATTCAATGAATGATTCCTTTCTTGTAGATCTGCAAGCATGATATCGTCGGCTTCAGTCTGGTTTGGTAATATATGAAGCAATATGCCTTTGAGTAACCGGTTGGCCTTATCAACATTGCTCACGTGTGTTTGTCTGACATTTCTAATGATAGACTGGTGGTCGTCTTCTCAGGTTGGAAATCCTGGCAGGTTGTATACTGGGGCTTAAGGTCAAACAAGAGAGAGAGAGTAAAGATCTTGCTTGAATCAGATCCTTATCTGATTATCTTGCATATCTCTCGTGGAGAGTAGCCAGAGTGACTTTGTAACTCGTATGTGAAGTTTGGGAAGTGGCAGAAGAGTCGAGGGTTAAGCCTCTGAGGCAAGAGTGAAAGTGTCGTACATTAACATTCATCATGGTCACCACGATGAGCGACCAACCTCTTAAGGAAATCCCAAAAGGAGTCCAACTTCTACAATTTCTCCCTTAGGATTTGAGGAGTTTTAAGTTAACGTAGTTTTGGTTTGGGCAACTTTTCCCACACTGGGATTTGATGTTTCACAACCGCTAACTTTTAAGTTAATTTCTGCATGAAGCTATTTAATACTCAAGTGTCGTCTTCCTCATACATGAATTTCAGACTCTTTCCTAAAGCCTTCCTCAGTTTCATTTATCAGATATTGGATTTCATAACGGTAAAAAGACCTATAGAATTATTATCCTACTCCCTTTCATGAGGTTTGGGTAGATTTTCATTTTTTTTTCACGTTTAGTTCGTCAGTCAGGTCGACTGGCAGTAACCCCTGACATCTATTCATGGTGTGGGTCACGTGACCCCTACTGGCCACCACGCTGCCTTCCCCTACGTTTCTCATATTTTGCTTTGGGTATATTGTATGAAGGTTCTTGGTCGAGTGACTTAAGCATTCGTGTGACAATTGATATGGCTGGCGAAATGGAGTTGTATATATATATATATATATATATATATATATATATATATATATATATATATATATATATATATATATATATATATATATATATATATATATATAATATATATATATATATATATATATATATATATATATATATATATATATAAATTGCTGCCTTTTCAGATATTTATGATCATTATCATCTTTGAGTTACAATGATTATATAATACTAGAGGCACGAGAACAGTTTTTAATGATGTATTCATCCGGAAAAATGATGTATATTGCTAATCTTAACTAATCTTCGAACATCAAGATTATCTCTGAGCCAGAAGGTCTCAACACCCCTGCAATATTCGGGCTTAAGGAATCACACAAATCTCACAACAGAGCAATATTATAAATTCGAATATTAATATTCTTATATGAATTTTGCGAGCTAGGTCAAAGGTCAGGGAAGCACTGGATGGTATAATTACTGTCAACTATTGATCATTATGGTCATGGGTAACCTTGCTTGTGACCTGTGCCTGTTTTGAATAGATATGAAATCGTATAATCTAAAGATTTAGTCAATAGATAAAATATCGACCAGAATAAGATGAGAAACAAAGAAGAATGAAAATGAAATGAAGAGTAAAGTGTGAAATTAAGAATAAAGGCGATGAATTAAATGAAATTTATGATAACGAACGCCGACTACATGGCAAGTAATGTGATCATGTGAAGATGCACCAAATAGTCCAGAGAAAAAAGAAATACATCAGTCTTTCACATCATGAATATGACAATGATACTAAGTTGCTGTTCACCAATTACGTCACATGTTGCTGTTCACCAGTTACGTCACAAGTTGCTGTTCACTGATTACGTCACAAGTTGTTGTTCACTAATTACGTTACAAGGTGCTGTTCATCAGTTACGTCACAAGTTCACAAGGTGCTGTTCACCAATTACGTCACAAGGTGCTGTTCACCAATTACGTCACAAGTTGCTGTTCACCAATTACGTCACAAGTTGCTATTCACCAATTACGTCACAAGTTGCTATTCACCAATTACGTCACAAGTTACTGTTCACCAATTACGTCACAAGTTGCTATTCACCAGTTACGTCACAAGTTGCTGTTCACCAATTACGTCACATTTCGTAATTTTCCTTCGCTGTCTCTCAGCCTCGGCTTGTGTGATTCATCACGTAGTGAATTATGTGACACACTGTATACCCAACGCTATTATGTAATAAGATATTTATAACAGCAACGTGCTTAGCGCCTACTTACTTTACATATTCTTTTTTTTTCCTCTCTCGCTCGTCTAATATTTCAGAATTTGATTGGGTACGCAGTTTATCAAAGCAGCGAATGGTTATATTCCCAAGTACTCAGGGTAGAGAAAGGAGAATCAGAAGAGGTGTTGGTTAGGTTAGGTTAGGTTAGGTTAGGTTAGGTTAGGTTAGCTTAGGTTAGGTTAGGTTAGGTTAGGTTAGGTTAGGTTAGGTTGATGCTCAGGACGATAGACCACAACGTAGTATTGGAAAGTAGTCAATAATCCCCCCCCCTTGTCACATACAAACATGGCCTTTACTCCTTCCACGTGAGTAGAAATCTTCTAAAATATCTTTTGATAATGCAGAATGTGATTTATGATGGAACGAACGAATCATTCATTCATTCATTCATTCAAGAACCTCAAACTAAGGCAGTGGCATTAGAGTTACACGTGGATCAACAGATAAAAAACACAGAGGATATGTATATAGTCATTGACACAGTAACACAAGTAGACAAAAGAAAAGATTAATGTACACACCTGGTTATTGATCATTGCACATAGACAAAGAGGGCCATGTTAGAAATTCATAAGTTAAGAATAAGAGGCAAATTGGCATCTACTGTATCAATTTGTTTTACAATGTTGAAATGCATTGAATGATTTACAAATATCATGTCATGCACAAGTGGCTGGAACTAGAAGGTGTAAAACAAGAAAGTGTTGTGTTCAAACTGTATCACGATTTCAATATTTTCAAAATATCTATTTTCCAAATAACTTGCTCAATATCAGAAAAATTCTTGTAGCAAATTCTCCACGAGTATTCCCATTACCATCATCATCATCATCATATACACGTGTGAGATCATACAATAAAACAAAATAATGCTAAAAGAATGACCCTTAGATAATGCGAAAAGAATGACCCTGAGAGAACACAACACCACAGCGAAAACTATTCGAAAATCACATCATTTTCAAGGGAGTTCGTGAATACTTGCAAGCATTCCATTAAGATAAGACGGTCTCTGTAGAATGAATAAATAAATGAAAGTAAGTTCGGCTATATCTAAACTTTGGCTCGTAGAGTGGGGGTGAAACGCGCATTAATACCTCAAAGGAGACACCTGACCAATATATCAGAATGATGTGGCAATCATTGTGAGAGTCATGTGGCGGCAGCGGAGGGATGATAGGTAGAGAAATACACAACAGGACCATAATTAATCATGGTAAATAATTTCCCATCCCAATTAGGGGCTAATGGAGGAAGGCTCTGACGTGCTAATGAAATATTACGACCAGCGACATTACCAGATTATTCTTTTTTTCTTTTTTTTTTTTTTTTAATATCGTTGGGTTTTGGAGCGATTTTTCGCGGACCTGAGAATTATACTAGTTGAAAAAAAGAGAGAAAAAGGCGATTATCAGTGGAATTATTCATCACATCTCAGTTATTTTCACTTCTAATGCAATTATTGTACTAATTAAATTTATGGAAAGCTATACAAGTGATCTGGTCTACTACATTAGAGATAAATGGGACATTCTCTTCTGTTCGTAGGTCTGTGAAATGATGGCCTTTGGAATGTGACTGGCTATCATGATACAATGGAAGAATGAACTAAGTTAATCCTTCACCAATAACTAATGCACGCTCGGTCTATAATCCTAAAGAAATCACCATGAAGGAATTAATCACACTTAGCCATACTTTTCTCAATGGCTTAAGTTTTTTATTTACATTAGCTGGAGCGTGTGTCTACCCATAGGATCTTTACAGATGGCATAAATTTCTCGCCAGAGGTAAAAGTTTCTCGCTATTGTCTGAGGGAGTTTTAACTTATTGTCACTGAGTTTAAGGTTGGTGTTCTGCATCGGCTATGTTCTCGGAATGAATAATGACACAACCATGATTACATAATATATATATATATATATATATATATATATATATATATATATATATATATATATATATATATATATATTGCTCTGCCTGTCGGCACGTCCAGTTTCATGGATTTACTTCTCCCCCAAAGTAGTTTATCTTCATCCATCTTCTCGTATCTTCGTAACTTCATAACTTCCCGCGGGCTTCAGGTCGTCAGGCATAGAGTTTCTCTTCCTCCCTGAGAATCCCTGGCACTCATACTTTCCCTGTATCACATATTTTAGCAAACTTTCCCCGTTGCGTTATGACTTTGTGTAAACTCCTTCCCTCTTCCAGCTTACGTAAAACTCCTTCGTTACTTAGATGCTCCTATGTAGCTCATCTTCATTATTCCCTCCCTCTTGCCTACATTTCAGAGGCGTCTCTAGTAATATCCTACCATTTTGCTGTTAAGATCAACGGGTTTGCACCATGCGGAGATATTGGTCAATATCTAAGCTCTTTACCACCCACTTCCTCAGCTTCAATTAAGGTGTCGTGTGAAAGCTGCTTCGCCCATGGCAGTTCAGTCCTTACCTTCGTTGTTACATTCTTCCTTGCAAGGTGTAACGCCTCTTATACTCCTGAAACGTTGATATCTTGAGTTGTTTAGATTTCACTTCATGTTGTTACGTGTCTTCAAAGCTCTTTCTCCATAACGCTCTTCACTCTTGCCTTGGTTACATCAGCTTCCATTCCGATACACTTGCTCTCTAAGTGAAACAGATTATCATTGATCAGAGTTTTTTCTCTGAGTCGCTAACGAGCGTCTTATCACCGGCCAATCTTACTGCTTGAATCACCTAGTTGCCCTCGAACTGTCATTCCTTCATCGATGTCCAAGATATCATCTCCCAAGAGTTGTTAACAAACGAGTGTTCGTTTGAGAACACGTACAACCTCAGACTCACACCCATAAACATACATAAACACGTGAAAACAAATAAAGGAAAGCTCCTCCTAAGAAAAACAACAAATAGCCACACAAATAAAGAACCAAATTCATAGTCAAACGCAAACACTCTCCAAAGATTATAAGACGCCCAGAAAA
>NC_092225.1:68012607-68082607 GCF_036320965.1 Panulirus ornatus | reverse complement strand
AATATGATAGTTACGTTCATATTATGTTCTATCCTCATTGCTTGACACTCGAGTGGAATTTCGTCAACCATTTATCAGACATCAACTTTGGAATTTGTTAGGTCCACTTGTGGACTGGTGCGACCCTCATTATTCTTTACTTCTTTCATGACCCTGGCATCATCCGCAAACAACAGGAGTCCATTTATCAGGCAGGTCATTAACTTATACACCAAGAACCGCAGCGGTTCCAAGACCAAGCCTTGTGGCACGCTACTAGTGACTGCAGTCCATTTCTCCCAACAATGTTCTTCACATCTTCACAGTATAGTAATTTTCTATCCAGTGAAGGAGTCTTTCCCTGACTCCTGCTTGTAGATTCCGCCTCTGATGTATAAAACACTTTCTGGCAGTCCGGGTGTATAACATAGCCAACCCAACCACCACTTTGGTTGGAGATGGACTTCGCTCTAAAGTCTGGAATATTTGTAGTGCAGGACCTCCTGTCCCTAAATACGTGTTATGTCGCTGTTAGGTTTTTTTTTTTTTTTATCTTTTAAACAAAAAGTTGTCTGATCGCATTTAGATTATTAGTGTTTTATTGACCCCACTTGTTAGCGAGATTAGTCTGTTATTCAGCACAGTTTTCCCAGTCACCTTTCTTAAAGATAAGCACGACATTTGCCCTTCCCTCACACTTTAGTGCTGTGCCTTTCTCTAGCGACATGCTGAATGATTCGCGAGGACTAGCAAGCGTCTTTCCATATTCCCTCAGCACATATGGAGTGACTTCATTAACATGAATGAATGTTGTATTTGCGTGTGATGCGAATGGCGCTGACACGATTACGTGTGCGTACTTGTGACACGCAGCGTATGTCTTCTTATGTGTGTGTGTGTGTGTGTAAATAGATAAATACAGAACTCTATATTGAATTTTGGCAGCCATTCGGCTAAAGGTACACAGCTCAGTATTACTGAACTTACGGGTTCATAATAGTAACTTGTAACTAGCCACAGAAGAGCTTAAGATCAAGGTGGGGCTGGGTACTTTCACGCTTTGGATAAGCACATGAGTGAAGTCTGTTTACAAAGTTGAAATGGCAGGTGTATAGGTAGTGTGTGTGTGTGTGTGTGTGTGTGTGTGTGTGTGTGTGTGTGTGTGTGTGTGTGTGTGTGTAAATAGTTAATTGTTTGATGCGATATTGGAGAGAGATCTACAATCGTAAGGCCCAGTTTCTTATAGGGGTCAAAGATGTTTTAATAGAATAGCCTATGTATGTATATATATTATTTTTTCATTACATTTACTGCCTTCTAAGATTTCCTTCACCATTCCATATTGCTGGTACCGGGGCAGACATTCCTCATTCTAAACTTATCATTCGTCTCTTCCCATATACTGTTATTATTTTCAAAAGTTCTTTGCTCTGAATCCCTTTGCCTGATTAGAAGCAGACAGACACCCCAACTAACTCCTGATACCCTTACAGAAAAGGTTTAGATTGTCTTTTGTCTTGTGTATGATATTCTTTTCAAAGTGTCTTTGTAACCCCCTTTCCATATCTGTTCCTCTTCTCCATATCTGGTAGTGTTCGTTTCTCTTTTTCTGATAGTTGTAAAATGTTGGTTGGCTACGGTGTCTTCCTTTACTCCAGAATATATCTTTAACCTCTTGTTGCTACTTGCCATCATTTATTGAGTCATAACTCTGTCTTTTTCGACCCCTCTCCTTTATTTGTATCCAGTGGTTCCTATGTTCTATCTCCACAGTTAATGTCACAGAAACTTTGATATCTTTGGTCTATATTTTGATCATAGAACTCTGTCTCCCAGTTGGGAGCCTCAAAGAACTTGTCATCTCTGTTTAGTAACTTTAACCGTTTCTTTTTCTGTTTCTTGTCTCCCTTCTGTGACCCTCCTCATGTGTCTAACCATATTCACAGTCGAGCGTTCCATTATCACTTTTCCAGTTGGTGTATCATATCTGATGTGATCAGTTTCCATGTTAATGCGTTACTCTGCGTAAAGAGAAGGCTTAACAGAGACAGTTAACAAGCCCCCCTTCTCGTATGCTCATTAATATAATGACACAGCGCACTTTTCCGTATACATTAAAGAAAAACTTTGTTTTCCTATGACCATCTCTCCCCATGAAAATCTAAAGTTTCTAAAAGTTATTTTCTCGTAACTGAAATTCCCCACTGTCAGTACTCCTAGGAGAGGGTGTTTCGCTGCTCCCTAAACCATCCTGATTGCTTCGTTATTGTTTTTCTGGAAAGATTAATTTGGGTGACTCAAAAGTCTTGGGAGCCGGTGTACTACGAGCACCACTGTACTCTTGTTTACCAACGTATTACTCCTATTATTCCTTATGGAGATTCGTGAATTAATTCTGGAGTTCTTTATACCTTCAGGCTAGGCAACTCTTTGGCGACTTAAAGTTCTTGTGCTGACTCAGGAGTTGGGTTTGGAAAACACATAGTGTCAAAGTGGAGGAGCCTCGGGTAAAGTGTGGCGAAGTGATTGTTGATGAGTTGAGCAGCTTCTTCATTTTAACGGAGGAATTAACTTCGGGAAAGAAGAAGGAAGTCTGCTTCTTCACACTTACTCGTGTCTTCCAGGTTCCTATATCATCGGCTGATGCTGGACTGTTGGAAGGAACTGTAACCTAGAAGGGTTGTAAGACTACGTAATATAGACTTGTACGAGTGTCTATAGCAGGAAGACATCTAAACCTACCTGTAACTAATGCTTATTGTGATAAGAATTAACTTTTTTTTTATCCACATTGACCTGTTCTCGTTACTGTCTGTTCTCAGAAATCCTTGGTTTGAAAACCCTCTGATTCCAGTGATTCTCTGGGTTCAGACTTCCCCTGGTTAAAGAACTCGCTGGATTAGAGTTATGACTGTAAGAATTTTCTTAAACCCAGACTTTCCTGGTTACCAGAAACCACCTTCTCCAGGGATCCGTATTTCCGGAGGACTAAGAAATCTAGCATTCTTGAAGTCCAGCACTCACTGGTTTCAGAACCCATTAGTACAGATGATTTAATGGTCTGTAAACTGAGAAATCGCAATTTCTTGAGTTCCTCGTTTGTAATCTCCTGTATTCGAAGGATTCTTTACTTCAATAAAACATTCTTTCCCAAGTTTCAATGATCTTGAGCTTCCATCCTCATAAACCTGTGTGTTTCTCAGTTTCCCAGTATCCTAGACTCATAACACAGTGGGTTAAAACCCGCGTAAGACCAGAGAAAGCTAACCCCCCCTGGGTGCAAAACACCATTGTTCCACATCTCGTAATCTCCAGATCTACGTACATACTTCCTGGGCGATATTGTTCCCAGTCCCATTGTTCCAGACTTCCATCCCACCTAAACACCACGTGCACGCGATGCTCCAGCTACCACATAGTTCTCTGCCAATCAGTCACTCTGCTATGTTTTCCAGGCACTTTGGAACGGGAGTCACGTTCACCCTGCCTCACGCGATGCGACGTTCCTCTCATTTTCTTCTTTCTTTTTATTTTCACGTCCAGTACTTTCCCACTTACGTCTGGGTCGATTTAACAATTGGGTCGTATGTGTAGTGGCCAGGGGTCCAGTATAGGAAGTGTCTGCATTACAGGCCAATTTTGAGAAATGGTTCTATTTCTATCCAGACTTGTCTTACAGTGAGGCTTGAGCGCAGGCCCCAGTATCCAAGAAGGTGAATGAAACACTGGAAGATCTTGATAAAAACGACACTTAACGTATCTCAATCCTGGGGCTTGAGTGTTGAATGCTATTAGATTCCTAAGCTCTAGCAGGCTGACGAAAGTCTTTAACCTTACGTTAAGCTTTACTAATTTGCCTCATGTTTTATCCTCCTTCACCACAAGTCGATATGGTGACACCGTAAGACGTAACTGGAAGGAACATCTGCACACAGTGGGCCTTGAATTATCCTTTCTCTATCCAAAGCGTTAAGAAATGAAACGTTTGTAAACATGTAGTCAAGAGACAGAGAACCATAAGTTGGGCTTGGAGAGAACAGGGGTTTCGCAAGTTATAAGGGTTCATTCTTTTGTTTTCATCAATCGCATCCTGGTTGATTATGATCATTTGATCAGTCGATCACTCAGCAGATCATTCAACCGTGTCAGGGTTCGAAGGTGATAATGAGAGGTCAATTGACTTACTGCGTTCGACTGTGAGGAACTAACTGTGCGAGTTCACTGGCGTCTCACTAGAGGGCATATGATCCATCAAGACTTCCAGTCAAATACGAACAATTCTTACTTACCTGAGGAAACAGCAGTACTTATATCTACCTCATTAAGGAGGTGCTACTTTTGGGGCTTTGAATAAGTGTCAAGGTCAGGGAGTGGGAGGGGAGGGGAGAGGTCAGTGTGGCGTGGACTGACCCAGCTGGGTCTTGGGTCAGCGTGTTCCAGGGAGGAAGAATGAATTTTTCCGTGCGTCCACTTGTCAACGACGTGTTGTTATGGAGACAGTTTATACATGAGTAACAACTGAACCACGTGTCTGTTGTTAAGGGTGAGAAGATGAAAGCTCAGATAAGTCCGTCTATCAGTGAGTCTATCTATCTATCTATCTAGTGCCTTTTTTCTAAGCTGGAGGATCCAGTGGTGGATAGAAGTTCATTTCAAGGCCGAGCTTTAACTGAATCATAACAGGGTGAGGAAGAGTACTTAGAAATTTTGATATGTGGAAAATCAATCTTTTTTTAAAAAAAAAAGGATCGGGTTGTCGTTATTGGGAAAGAGACGAAGGGGTGTAGAGACTTTCGAAGCTTTAAGGTGTATAGAACCCACTACTGGAGTCTGTCTGCCTCTGTCTTCACCATCAGTCATCCACCATCAATCCTTCTCTTCATCCAGCATTTTGTGTACACCCGAGTTTACCTGCGTCCCAGCCAACGTCATTGTACCCAGGTTCTGTGTTTGTTCACGCCTCTACATCAGTGTAACCTGGACCGTCAGAGGATCCATGCTTAGAATGTGTCCACGCCCACATCAGAGTAACCAGGCTCAGCATGTGTCCACGCCCACATCAGAGTATCCAGGCTCAGCATGTGTCCACGCCCACATCAGAGTATCCAGACTCAGCTTGTGTCCACGCCCACATCAGAGTATCCAGACTCAGCTTGTGTCCACGCCCACATCAGAGTATCCAGACTCAGCTTGTGTCCACGCCCACATCAGAGTATCCAGACTCAGCTTGTGTCCTCGCCCACATCAGAGTATCCAGGCTCAGCTTGTGTCCACGCCCACATCAGAGTATCCAGACTCAGCTTGTGTCCACGCCCACATCAGAGTATCCAGACTCAGCTTGTGTCCACGCCCACATCAGAGTATCCAGGCTCAGCATGTGTCCACGCCCACATCAGAGTATCCAGGCTCAGCATGTGTCCACGCCCACATCAGAGTATCCAGACTCAGCTTGTGTCCACGCCCACATCAGAGTATCCAGGCTCAGCATGTGTCCACATACACGACCATTTCGTACCTTGGTGTCGTTCAGCGAGTATCCAAGAGAGTGGGTCGTTAAGTCGTTACGAGGAGATGATGTCGTCCTTTGTAGGGTCGTTAGAGCTCTCATTTAGACCACTACTGCTTAATTACGGCTCCACTCTTTAGATTAAAAGTTTCCTCGGAATTTCTTAGAGTCGTTTGTATTTTGGAAAATTCTTTCTTGAATACTTCAAATTGTTTATGGGGTTTTTAAGACTCACAATCTCTCTCTGGGAATTATTCTGTTTTTTTTTCTGATTTTCTCCTTCTCAGTCTTCCTCCTTGGGCATTATCCTGTATTTCTTCTTCTTCTTATCATTATTATTATCATTATTGTTGTTATTATTATTATTATTGTTATTATTATTATCACTATTATTATCTATTATCATTATTATCATTATTACTATTATTACTATCATCATTATCATTGCTATTACTATTATCATTGTTATCATTATTATCATTATTATCATTATTATTATCATCATTATTATTATTATTATCATTATCATTATTATCATCATTATTATTATTATCATCATTATTATCATTATTATTATCATTATTGTTATCATTATTATTATTATTATCATTATTATTATCATTACGTAAGTCTTTTATCACTAGCATTTGTACAAAGCAGTTTTCTACAAGGTTTGCTTGATAAAACGAGTGAACAGTCTGAGTGCTGCCAGAGAGGAAATTAAACTACAGAATAGAAATGTAATGAAAATACATACAATAAAATACGTATCATATGTAGTATCTGTAATAAAATGTGATATATATATATATATATATATATATATATATATATATATATATATATATATATATATATATATATATATGTTATGTGTAATAATATTTGATTCCACATAGGGAAGAGTATTGATATATGCAGTGATATGATGATATATAACTTACAGTGAATCATTTATCAAACCCTCTCCCTAAGGGATACATTCACACTCGTCAGCCCAAGGAAAATGAAGTCATGGCCGTGTGTGTGTGTGTGTGTGTGTGTGTTGTGGGCGGCGCTGATTGGTGTGATTGTATTGATTCTCTAGTTTGTCCTGGGCGCTGTGCCTCCCTGGCCAGTCCGTCTGTTCCAGCTTGCCCAAATGGAACTCCTCCTGAGTGTTATTTTTTGTTTTTCTTTTTGATTTATCTGATTGCTATCATGGTTCTCGGAATTCGTCCCTTGAAACAGCTTCTGATATTTGTTTTCCCCTATCAGTCCTGTCTTGGTTGGTCTGGCTGTCATGATTGTCATGATTATTTTCATTATTTTCCTGATTTTTTTTGCCTGTTTGGGCTGATATTTCAATGGTTGCCCTCAGTGGTGTAGCCGTTAGCGTTCCCCTCTGACCGTGACGCATTCACGGGCTGCTCAGGGTCGAGCGCATAGGTTCGAATCCTAGTGACGGCAGTCGGTCCACAGTTAACCCAGCTGTTCATCCACCCCGAGGGGTTGTCGATACAATGGGTACCTTGCTCAGGCTAGGGGTGTATATAGAGTTAATGGGATGGTCTTGATCAGCGCCTCATCTGATATAAAAGGAAAATCTATCTTCACTTTCGCAAATGTCCTGACTTTCATCGTTGTTGTGGAAGACAAAACACTGAAGAAAGTTAGCGTTGAAGGAATTCTAACTACGGGAACTGCATTTCTGGAGGAAATTTACATACTGGCAAAATATTTCTTAATGATATATTTCATCTTTTTTGAAGTCATGCTTTGGCTTATACGTAGGGTTCTATATGATATGACGTACATAGATCTATACAAGAGGTTGTAGGTGGAGCCACAACATTCGTATAGCTATTGCAAACAAGTATGTATATGGGGTTATACTTTTAGCGTTTTAGTACCTTGGATCATGGAGGCTAATAATCACCTTCTAAGTGAAATTCTAAGTAACAGATGATTTTATACTTCGCTTACAACCACATCCCTCGCCACGGTACATACCTCAGCGTATTGTGGAACTTCAAGGAATCATCACATTTTTCTTGAAGTTGAACATGATGAATTATACATGCAAGGAAACACCTTCCTTCCATATGCTCCTTCCTCTGTAGACGAAGTGGAAAGTATGGTTCAGGTAAACAATAGATTGCTGATTTATTAGCGTTTGAGTAAGACACAGGACTTCTTACTTACTATTTTGCTTTTAACGTCATGTAATTTGATAAACATGACAAGAATTCCTAACCTTAAAACTGTATTTTTGCATCTTTGTCAATGACATGAATATGAAGGGTCCCTTCTTTTTTAATCTCTCTGTAGATGGAAGAATCTTTCAAGAAACAGAGGAGCTTATAGTCTAGGTGTCGTTATATCTCTGTCATTTGTCGCGTCACAATGTGTGTGTGTGTGTGTGTGTGTGTGTGTGTGTGTGTGTGTGTGTGTGTGTGTGTGTGTGTGTGTGTGTGTGTGTGTGTGTGTGTGTGTGTGTGTGCGTGTGCTTGGAAAGGGGAGGAACTGAGGTTCACCTTAAGACAAGAGTAGTTTGAAAGGCCTCTGGAGGTGCTGGAGATGCTAAAGAGTTACAGGCGAGAGACATGACTGGGGTTGCTCGCACCTTATCTATTGCCTTCATATTGATGGCTATCTGGTATGTCAACGTCATCCAGCCAAAAACCATACCATAAGAGGAAAAGGCGCTTATTCCTGATGCGTGTGTGAGGGAGAGGTGGTATGGGACGGTGCAGGGAAGCAGAGATATCTCAATGAATCTTCAGTAACTGACCAGACTCTAGTGTGGAAACGAATCATCACTACTGATTCTAACGACAACTGAACAAGAGAGTTACTGATTCGGTGAGATTCTCCACACTGCTAAGAAGAACAAAAACTTGCTCTAACAAAAAAAAGTCTTGACGCGGGTGAAGCATGTATGGACAGAGGTGAAGTTGGAGAAGACATGGAAGTGAGTGTTAGATCAGAGTCACACAGCAAAGTACAGGTCTAGTGATTGTGACTGAGAAGAATCATTAACTCGGCTTCAATCTCTCGTCTCCACATAAGCATATTTGATAACACGTCTGGTAGTGTCGTCTGGGCAAGGAACCACTCTGGCAAAGACGTACCACTTGTTCAAATGTTGATAGGGCTCGATCAGGTGGCTGTAACACCTCTTCCTGGTTGTGTCTTTCTTCATTTGTCATGACCTTTATGCAGAGCACCTGAGCCCGTAGTTCTCCGTGAAGAATGTCACTGGCTGCTTTAAAATGCTGTTAGTCATTCTCTGGACTGACTGAATCGTTAAGCTAACAGAGTGAACTGTCTTTTATTTGACGTGAGAGTCCTTTTTTCTTACGTAACCTCATGTACATAATAACACCTGTGGTGTGAGTGTGTGTATATATATATATATATATATATATATATATATATATATATATATATATATATATATATATATATATATACATAGATAGATAGATGGATAGTATGTGTTTGTTTATGGTTATATGTTTATAGTTATGGACGTTATACATACATGGTGATACACGTCTTGTATAGATTTATCTGTTTATGGTCATATGTGAGCAAGCTCTTATCTCACTTCTGAGAGTTGAGAGTAATACAGTTCGCAGCCAATAAAGGAAATGGACTCAGACTAATTCAACAGATGATCAGAATTGTAGATCACTCCGGACGAAGGCGCTGGAAAACTGGACTGGCAGAAAAGGTCTGGTGTAGATAGAGAGGGGACGAGGTGGTGGAGAGAGAGAGAGGGGAGGGTGGGGTTTGGGGGGAAGAACTGCTTGGGTGTGTGAGGGAAGGTGGAGGAGGAGGCAGTAGTCAGTCTGCTGGGCGAGAGTCAAGCTGGGGAGAGAAATGGACGAAGTTTTCACTGTTAAAGGATCACATTTACGTCATGGATTTGGTATTGAAATCTTCAAACACTTTATGATGGATTGATAATGAATAACTGAGTCTTTGTGCTTACTACTGACATATAAATATATATATATATATATATATATATATATATATATATATATATATATATATATATATATATATATATATATAATTACATACATACATATGTTCTATGTACACACGTGCAAGCCTATGCCGATAAGCAAGTCTCAGACTTCCCACATGCTCATATGTATAGATGTTGCACATTGGACACACACCATAACACACATACCTTCTCGAAGAAAGCGACAGAAACACAACAACTTTGCTTGACATGTTTACATTTGCATCTGATGACGAAGCATCATTACTCCCACATCCTTGAGAGAAGAATTTCTAGCATTGTTCAGTTTCCTCACTTTCCCTGCAGATCATCACAACTGTGGCCTATCTCTGTTCAACTTTCAGCTCTACTAGTATACCTTATCTCCTTGATCATTCTCTCCTCTGCTCTCGGCCATTCTATCCCCTATCATTCGTTTCATGTGACCATATCACCTCAAAAGTTTTTCCTCCACTTGTCTTATGCACGCCAAATATCCCCGTCACATAACCATTCTTTGCTTTCACTATCCTCCGAACTCCATCTAATTACCCATATCTACATGCTCTTCCCTATACCGACCCTTCTTAACCTATATAGACTTGAATCTTACATACACATACATCAGTATTCACTTAAGGAATCTCACCCAAAGGGCTTGGACAAAATTACCCGACTTCTTCCCAGTCACCAAAACCTTCAATGTAAATCAACTTTCTTTCTTGCAAGACCTTAGCTTTATCACCATCATCGTCATGACACTCTACTCCCAAATCACCTAAACTTATCTATAATTTCCAGTTCTTACTAATTCAGTCTGATATTATACTGCGACATTCCATCTCCTTTTGAGAAAAGAAAAGCGTAGAAATATTCTCGACTTACGCATGTGAGATGTCGTGTTAACGACGGATGGGGACCTGATTCGCTTCTGTGAGGTCGATGAGAAGTTAGGTAAGAACACAGAGAAAGAAAAAAATGTTGAAACGACTCGACGCTTTTCTTGTTGTAGGATTAGTACCTGCCCCTGCCAGCAAGCGGCGCTAGAAGACTAGCATTACAAACAATTCCTATTGAACGTTACTTTTGTTATATTCTTTTTTACTCTTTTTTTTTTCTATCGACAAGTATAGCTGGACGACTGGATTGCTTATAATCGAGATTGTTATGAAATGAATTTCATAGAGACGTATACAGAATATCGTGAGTGTAACCGTGGCAGTGAGCAGCTCCACCCACACAAACAGTACCTCACCCGCCACCTTGTGACTGCGACGTTAAACCATAGGAAAAAAAGACAGGAAGGGAAGCTCAGTGGGAATGGCTAATAACGCCCGTCTGACAGCGCTGTCTGACGGTGAGGGGGTGAACTACAACAGGAAAAAAACGCCTCTCTATCGATTCAGTTTTATGTATATATTTTTTTTTCTATGGAAATAGTGGCCACACTGTCATCAGATTCATTACAGATTTCAATTTTGATAGTTGGTTGAATATTATCATTATTGGGGTTTTAGGTCTAATCACCTGTCAGGCTCGTTAAAGCCATCAACGTCAAGTTATAACTGCTAGTCGAACAATCTTGTTCACCTATTATGAGGCGTTCAAGATAATTCCCACTGCGCGCTACCTATGTCTTTGCCTCAGCTTTTGCTATTAGCAAACATGGATAAGATACGTTGTCATATTGATGATAGAAAATAGACCAACTACAGATAGATATATCTAACAAGGTATGATGTATTTCTAAACATGTGATATATATTCTGAAGAGAAGAAACACTGCCATAAAAAAAAGTGAAGTAATGTGAAAGAAATGTTAAACTCAAAACTGAAGTAATAGATTTTTTATACATGAAAGGTGTGCGTAGAGAAAGGTTGAAATAAATGATATAATCTATATGATACTAGAATATATGTGAAACTACAAAGACCCTGAATTAATACTACGACAATCAGTAGAAGAAAATTTGAAAAGAGTTTCTCAACTTGAAGAAGGAACCCCTTAGGAATTCTTCAAATAGATAAGAGATATGAAAAACACCAAAGATTATATAGACTCTTTATTCTATGAAACCTTAACAAACGATAACAGAGAAATGCCATCTATATCAAAAAAGTTATTTTCATAGTTATACCCTAACTACACACACACACACACACACACACACACACACACAAACACACACACACACACACTAGCCCTGATTTCAAAAGACAAATCATTATTACCTTAAAAGTCACACATGCACACCCCACTGTTTCTAAAATAAAAAGCTCTTAATGGTATTCAAAAGCCTACCATTCACATCATAAGGAATCAAATCTTCCTTAGTATTTTTCTTACCAACTTAATACCATACCTTTTCTAAGCCTATACATGCCTCATAGACCCCCTCCTTCATCTTTAAACCTTCCCCCACTGCCAAGCTATGTATAGTAATCTCGGCTACATACTTAGCTTTTATTCCTAAATAAGCTCTCGTAGTCAGTCATGTAGGAAGTGTTCATGACCAGGTACAATCCTTCCATACATACATCTTGACTTTTATGTTCAAGAGATTTATTCATCCGTGTATTTCTTACGATAGTTTATTTTTTTTGTTCTCCTTTGCCTTCCAGTGGTGGAACAATCACAGCCTTTGTCTAGTCACCAGACACACACACACACAACTACTTCCCATATACCACCACACTTTTGTGAGTGCATTAAACATCAAACGTCACTTGTAATCTTCACTGCCACACTCACACCACACTGTCAATATTCCAATCTTTTCTATCGTCGAGGTGAGATATTATTATTCCTTTGTCCTCCTCTATAATGTCTTCTCCTCCCTTACTGGGTGCCAATTCAGTTTCTTAACTATGTCTTATTTTACTCCATCAGTAACCATGTCTCTTCATAATCATCTATTATTTGGTGTTTAACATGTATGGCAGAGTTTATCAGACCTACCTAATGAACTCAGGTCTCACATAAACCTCTACTTTTATCACCTTTGCACCTCAGGATGGCGTGTTGTTATTCTCCAAGCTCTCAGTCATTCTTCCTTCTTTCGAGAACCAACTTTGCTTCCCTTTTTATCGATAGCCTCCAGCTATTTTTCGTTTCATCCTTTGGTCCCCCATTCTCCAACATCTGTCGAATGAATTCACCTCTTCTTTCAAATTCCCTTTCTCTTCTCATCTAATTTTCTTGAATCCTCTCTCTCTCTCACTCCATAACCCACGCCTACAGCGACACGCCCCTCTCTGGCAGGTTTCAGACACGGTTTGGACTTTAGGAAAGCAGTGGAAAAACTGAGAGCAAATATCATGTCCAGTTTATAGAATGAAATAAATGGAAAAGCAGGAACACCCGAATAGTATGAAATGAGTAGGTTTATGTGTCATATATGCACGATACATAAGATGGTAATTCCAATAAAGTATGATAAAGATAGTAATGATAGGATGAAAAAAAATATTAGAAGAATGACTTATATTGATACATAAAGATCAGATGTATGATAGATATGCCCTTTACGATGTATTAATGATGATCAGGTGTGGAAATATAGCGTCCCTTATGTGTAGTTTTCATAGGACCCAGCTAAAAGTATTTCTTTTTCATTCTGTCCCACGGAAAATGCCTTGGAAGTGTCTGAAGAATGTGGTATTACAGGAAGACTACTTAGCGCTATCAAAAGTGTGGACACCGTCGGCATAGGCAGGTAGGAGAAGAAACACTACAGGATGTATCAAAATGGCAGAGGAACGAGGATATAGAAGAAAATACAATCCAAATTTAAGAATTACTGAAAATAACACGTCCCCGGCTGGAGGGCCAGAGACTATTTCACAACCGATGTCAGTACGAGTGGATGAAAGTAAAACACAGATCAACAAATACAACGTAGAAGATATTGAATTATGCCAACTTCCAGTGGGGATAAGCTCCATAGCAAGCTAAGCTGCCAATGTTTATCCTCATACATATGTAAGTGTGTGTGTGTGTGTGTGTGTGTGTGTGTGTGTGTGTGTGTGTGTGTGTGTGTGTGTTTATTAGTCTTTTCATTGCCTTTTACATTAGTCTTATGTCTCGTTTCACAGTGTACGTGAGGTTACAAGTTAAACCTGCTTTTCACTACCAGGTAATACAACATGTATTATCACTACAGAGTTACTCATTGCTCAACACTGTGCGCAGTTCATCGTTTTTATAGTTCCCAGTATTATGCAATGCCATCACATCATCTTTACAGGTCGTTGATAGATTTTGAAGAAGGGAAAAAGCCCATATTAGACACATAGTTTGTCGCCACTTATTGTATACAGGAGAATTGCTTCTTCTTGCTCCCTGGGTTGTAAGTTTACGAATGACTTCGAAGGCTGAACTTTCAGTCAGTTCCTATCACCTTGTGAAGGTTAGCTGTAATGGTGGAGGTATTGGCAGACACTCAAGTGTACTCGTGATGAAGGCAGTGATTACCGCTTTGTCTCAAGTGTCCTGAGTACACTAGTGGTTCTTAGGTTTACGCTGGGGTTATGTTCTCTTATGTAATGACTTACATGTTTCAAAGTGTATTGAGATCTGGGCAGTGCTTGTGATTCCGTGTGTTGTTCTCTAAGATGCTGTTTGGTCAGGGTTGTGTTGTGGTCAGGGTTGTGTTGTGGTCAGGGTTGTGTTGTGTTCAGGGTTGTGTTGTGATCATTTAACATGTGTGTATTTTTCACTACCTCTTCTTGTAGAAGCATTGACTAGCTTCGCGGGATAAGCTTGTCGAAGCCGTGCTAATATAACTCACAGGATTTTAAAGCGTCCTTCATTATCACAGGTGAACGGATGAATTACATTGATAGCCTTTAGTAATGGTTGGTCTTTGTCTTGTGTTCCGGTTGCAGATCACTTATTCAAGGTCCTTATAGTAAACACTATTGGTTGTTGGAGTTGACGAGTTGAGTAATATCTTTCAAGTTCCTTTCGTATATCTCACACGCAGGGAAGGCTCAGAGTACAAACACAGACGGTACATGCCATATGAGACGAGGGTGGGTTGGACTAAGTCACCAGCGTCACTCCATAAGAACAGCTTCTCAGAGGAACCATTTATTTTCTTATGGGTTCTCAGTAAACCTTCATGCGTCCCGTGGTCAGGTCTCACACTCAGGTGATGATGGCGGTCGAGGGTCACCTAATCGCATGTATTATTTCAGGTCAGTTGGGGGCTGACGCTGTCGTGCAGCCACGGTGGAACGAGAGATGGTGTGGCGCTACTTTTAGGGAGAGAGAGAGAGAGAGAGAGAGAGAGAGAGAGAGAGAGAGAGAGAGAGAGAGAGAGAGAGAGAGAGAGAGAGAGAGAGAGAGAGAGAAGTGGTGTGTGCTGTGTAGGTGGAGGGTCGTCACGCTATCAGCTCCCTGATTCATGCCTTCCCAATAATGGCTCGCAAAATGTTGACGGCTAGGGTGTGTTTCTCTCTCTCTCTCTCTCTCTCTCTCTCTCTCTCTCTCTCTCTCTCTCTCTCTCTCTCTCTCTCTCTCTCTCTCCGAAAAAAAGGTATAATCCCAACGCTTACCTTTCCCGCCCTCCTGCCACCAGCAACACAGGATATTTCCAAAGCAAGATCCTCCCCAGCCAACAAGGCTAGCCAACAAACACCTCTAAGCTACACTACACCTCTAAAGCAAGACGACCCACCCACCCTCTACCCCTCTCAGCAAGCAAGCATGCAGGCAAGGCTAACTCTCTGCGGCAGACTAGACCCCAACCCACACCCCACAGCAAGACTCGACCCTCCCAAGACTACACTCCCACATCAAGACGACCCATCCCTAAACCCACATCTCCACTACAAAATGATCCTCCCGTAAGACTGCGCCTTCCACGGCAACACACGACCCTCCCCAGCAAACAAGCGAGGCCAACCTCCCTGGGTCGTGGAATATCGAGTGAGGACCACCATACCACACTGCCTCCACGTCAGTACCACCACACACCACCGCCTCCATGTCGCCTGCCACAACACGCGTTGCGCCTCTCTCATTCACACCCAAGATTCCAATGCCTGTTTGAGGGACACTTTCTCATGATCTTGGAAGGCCTGACCACCACCCAAGTATGGCAGTAGAGTTCCACGTGAGTGTAATGTCCTCCAATAACGCGACATTTTGAGCATGAAGGGATGTGATGATGATAAAATCTAATGACCTAACCTTCTCATCTGC
This sequence comes from Panulirus ornatus, assembly GCF_036320965.1. NCBI lineage: Eukaryota > Metazoa > Arthropoda > Malacostraca > Decapoda > Palinuridae > Panulirus > Panulirus ornatus. Next base: position 68,066,914 of record NC_092225.1, on the reverse strand, counting down.
ATAAAAGTGAAATTGTACACACACATTACCGGGCATTTTGATGAGCTGGTTGGTACTGTAATTGTCCCCAGCATGAGAGTGTTTCCAGGATGTTGTTATCCAACCCTCAATTACACGGTTTTTCTTTGAGGATTGGTAACCAGAGAGAGAGAGAGAGAGAGAGAGAGAGAGAGAGAGAGAGAGAGAGAGAGAGAGAGAGAGAGAGAGAGAGAGAGAGAGAGAGAGAGAGACAAATACGCGCCTGCTCTGAAGTGATCATTCTCAGGCACGTAAACGTTAAGTTGACAGAGAGAAGTGAAACAGAGGTTTAAAATCTTAAGAGCGACGGTGGAAGTGAGCGAGGGTGTGTGTGGAGGAACAGAAGCGGCAAACAGGTACAGAATAGCAACACCAGCTCACCTTAGCGCAGCGAATAACAACGGAAGCCGCTACCACCAGCAACCAGTAAGAGAGACGAAGTAAGAAGAATATAAAGCTAGCAGAAGACACCTACTAACAACAGTAGCAGCAACAGAGACGGCAACAGTAGTAATAAGGGTCAACAGCTCTAATAACAGGGAAGTTCTTATCAACAGTACAACAGGAGCTACAAGAAGATAGAGTACCGTTGACGGTTATATATGTGTACCATGAACAGGTTTACTACTACACAATATTTGTTGTTTGTATATCGTACTGTGTATTCCTCCTTCGTATGTTGCTCTCTCTCTCTCTCTCTCTCTCTCTCTCTACCCACCTACCCTATCTGTCTATCTCTATCTCTTGACATTAAATTTCTTTGCTCTAGTTCTGTTATTTTAGCTGCGATTGTAATTTAGTATGCGCGGGAACCTGTCATCTGTGTAAATTGTGAAGGTAAATTATACAGTGTCGATGCCACAAATTGCGGGCGCAAGTGATTGATACTGGCAGATATTTCTGGTGGCCATGTCATGAACACGTTTTAAATAAAGTTCACCGCGTGGGATAGGGAAATTGTTCAAATATTGGAAAGTCCCAGGGGGGAATGAAGAGAGATAGATAGATAGATAGATAGATAGATAGAAAGAAAGGTAGAGAAATAGATAGATATAGATAGATAGACAAACGGATAGACAGTTAGATTGATTGATTGAGAGAGAGAGAGAGAGAGAGAGAGAGAGAGAGAGAGAGAGAGAGAGAGAGAGAGAGAGAGAGAGAGAGAGAGAGAGAGAGAGAGAGAGAGAGAGAGAGAGAGAGAGAGAGAGAGCACATAAACAAGTAACAGCAGCTGAAGGAACTAAGAATCTTTTTTCTCTCTCTCTCTCTCTCTCTCTCTCTCTCTCTCTCTCTCTCTCTCTCTCTCTCTCTCTCTCTCTCTCTCTCTCTCTCCCCCACTTTAGTTCACAATAACTTGCTGACTGGCTTGTAAAAAGTCAAGATTCTTCGTGAATAAACCTATTGTCTTTGCATTCATAGCACTGTCGTCCAGCTCATGCTGGTATACAATAGCACCTACGCTGCAAGGATGGCTCTCCCTTTATCGACTTGAGAGAGAGAGAGAGAGAGAGAGAGAGAGAGAGAGAGAGAGAGAGAGAGAGAGAGAGAGAGAGAGAGAGAGAGAGAGAGAGAGAGAGTAAACCTTATAAGGTTCTTGTTTTGTTCTTTAAGGTATCATCCTTACGTAAGGTTTAAAATTCTCTAATATGATCTTTTTTTTTCTAAGGTAGTTTAGAGGGTAAGGGTTACTGGATGTTCTAATTGTGAGCCGTGAAAGATATCAAGGTGAAATGGTATCTCAGTAGGAATTCATATAAAAGTTGTTCAAGAAACATACCCAGCTACTTAGGTCAACCTCCGCCACATGACACCCCATTAATCACTCGCCCTTTCAACGGTTACTACCAGACAAAACAGACAGTGGTTGGTTGGTCTGTCCTGATTGGTGCTGGACGGCGGAAGTCCAATGTGATGTTGGGATTTGAATAACTATGTTAAGTACTGGCACCTGATGAGGTGGATTGTGTCCACGAAACATGTCCTGCCACATGTGTAGAAAAATTACATAATATGAATAAGATTGTATGAACTCCTACTGAAGTGCGATTTCACCTTCATATATATATATATATATATATATATATATATATATATATATATATATATATATATATATATACACACATATACAATCATTTACTTTTCGACCATGTTTAAATTACATATCCTTGGGATAGAGAGGATAGAACACTTCTCACGTATCTTATGCATGTCCAAAAAGGCAACTAAGACTGGGTTCGAACGGGGAGGCTGTACATTCCCACCCTCATGTATTACCACTGTCAAAAAAGTAGGAACGGAAAATGGGAGCAGCAAAGCAAAGATTTTTTGGTTGGAGATTTTCAGTATGTCGCCGGATCCCGACTGATTGTAGTGTTTGCACATCGAGGGAAGAAGTCATCTTTCTCAAGGCTACACATCACTGTCACTTGACGATATGGAATACAGTCTTGTCTGGGAACATCTCCCTTCTCAGGAATCCGACACTTCCCTGCTACTGATCGTGAGCAGGTAGATAGATGGGTAGATATATGAATAATGTACATGTAAATTGATATCATTACAGATACCACTCAACTCACACCGTTATTCATTACAAACTCTGGAATATTCAACGCGATCTTAGCATTCATTATAAAGTCGAATTTCTATGATTCGATAGATGAGCCAAGAGGAGGTGAGGCAGGTGTCGTGTGCTGATGAGCCAAGAGGAGGTGAGGCAGGTGTCGTGTGCTGATGAGCCATGAGGAGATGAGGCAGGTGTCGTGTGCTGATGAGCCAAGAGGAGGTGAGGCAGGTGTCGTGTGCTGATGAGCCAAGAGGAGGTGAGGCAGTTGTCGTGTGCTGATGAGCCAAGAGGAGGTGAGGCAGGTGTCGTGTGCTGATGAGCCATGAGGAAGTGAGGCAGGTGTCGTGTGCTGATGAGCCATGAGGAGGTGAGGCAGGTGTCGTGTGCTGATGAGCCATGAGGAGGTGAGGCAGGTGTCGTGTGCTGATGAGCCATGAGGAAGTGAGGCAGGTGCCGTGTGCTGATGAGCCATGAGGAGGTGAGGCAGGTGCCGTGTGCTGATGAGCCATGAGGAGGTGAGGCAGGTGTCGTGTGCTGATGAGCCATGAGGAGGTGAGGCAGGTGTCGTGTGCTGATGAGCCATGAGGAGGTGAGGCAGGTGTCGTGTGCTGGATGGCTGCTAAGGTCATAATAACACTCTCTGGAACCATCACTCCGCAACCTTTGTCCACTCTTCCAGGAAGCTGCCTGGGATCATCCTCCACCAGTAATGTACATGCAAATGGATTTCTTCGTCACGAAACGCAATAATAAAAGGAAATTGTTCTTTTTTTTTCTCTCTCTCTCACACATGGAATACTTACAGATAAGGGAAAGTCTCTATGCTTATTTTCGTCTGAATTCTATAGATATGATCACTGCCAGATTTCTGAACTCATCTGTCATTTAATATTACAAAGAAAATATATGAATATTTTCACACGACTGTTCTTCCACATGGTAAAGATAATGCAGTAGATTAGCAAATGTTTATCATTTAATGATACGTAGATTAAGGAATCCAAGGTTATTTCTGGAACTGTCATGATCAAGTTTCCATAAATTTGATAATGTAATCTATTTTTCTTTCGATTGTATAACGACACTGGACGGCGTATGTGACATATCGTCCAGAACTATATATCCTTCCTATATCACGGCACGACTATAAAATTCTTCTCCTTCTGCCAGAGAATATCATGAAAGAATATATGATTTTTATTTGGGCCGTGACAATGGGACACGGAAAATATAATTCCCGCGACTCAAAATTGTAGAAGACGAAAAAAAAAAAAAAGAGAATAGTGATTGAAATGATCATAAGTTACATCTCTGTCGAGTGATTCTCTTATGATTATTGATAAGAGAACTGATTGAAATTATATATACATACACACACACACACACACACACACACACACACATATACACACACACACACACACACATATATATATATATATATATATATATATATATATATATATATATATATATATATATATATATATATATGGATATGATATGTAAAACGCAAGTGAAATATAGAAAACGCTCAGAAATAACACAGCACATAGCACATAAAAGTAAGGAAAAACACTAAGAGCGAAACAAATGAACAATATCATGATGGGTAGTGACTCATACTATCCGTCATGATATTGTTAATTTGTTTCGCTTTTACTGTATTCCCTTAATTCTTATGCTATGTGCTGTGTGTTTCCCGAGTGCTTTATCATGTTTTGTTTGCGTTTTCCATTTCATATCCATGTTTCGTGACGCAATTTTTTTCGCTCTTTTTTTGTTGATATATATATATATATATATATATATATATATATATATATATATATATATATATATATATATATATATATACGGTAGGTTTGCACTCTCAAGTAAAAGCTTTACTCCATTTTCAAGAATGAAAAGGAACCTTTTCACAAAAGACGTAAGAGGAAGAATAAAGCTGACAAGCTTGGACGCTAAGATCTCTCGTCGCCAGGAAAGTTAAGCTGTCCAGACCACAAGGATAAAGTGTCTTAATTTGCGGGGGGCGAGGAATTCGGTCCTTACGGAGAGCGAGCTCAAGGCCGATTTTGTCGAATTAATGTACGTCATTCCTCGGTCCATTAAAACTCTCTTTTTCCGGTCCCTTAGAATGAAAATCCAATCCACTACTGGTGTTGGTTCCATTGCCGAACCACAGGGACGGTGGGTGGGTTCCTATTGGCCGTGGCACTGCGACGTCATCATCTAGATGGTTAGGCAGGTTCCTATTGGACAACACTATGTGACATCACCATTTAGAAGGTGGGCGGAGCTCTTACTACGCAGCGCTGTGTGACGTCGCTATCTAGAAGGTGAGTAGGGCTCCATAAAGACGGTGGGCGGGGCCACCTAAATGGTCATCGCTCTGTGACGTCACCCGTTGGCCAACAGAGTCTGACGTCACCCCATGTTTACGTCTGCGTCTGGGGAGTTTAATGCCTCGCGTCGATACCGTCAAAATGCCGTGTATTTTGAGGTTAGTTCCGCCTCTTCTGAGGTTTGAAATCGATGACAGTCCCGAGTGGAAGCACGTACGGCATTATTATTATCATGAGATGTGTGACAAGAAGGATAATGGTGTAACACAAGCACGACAAGGTACTGAATGGTCCCACACACACACACACACACACACACACACACACACACACACACACACACTCAAAGAAAAATAAAGTTCTGCGATGATGATTTCAAAACTTGCTTCACCACCAAGGTTCTGTCAATGCTAAAAGAGAAGTTCGTCTTCTGTTGCTGAGCTGGGATACATTATACTAAGCTGGGATGTATTACAGTCTACACCTTTAGCTCTGAGGTTACTATGTCGGTCGTGGGGGGAAAGAGAAGGCAGGTGAAGGGTGGGGGGGAGGGAGATGGAGAGGGCACACAGGAGAGAGAGAGAGAGAGAGAGAGAGAGAGAGAGAGAGAGAGAGAGAGAGAGAGAGAGAGATAGATAGAGAGAGAGAGAGAGAGAGAGAGAGAGAGAGAGAGAGAGAGAGAGAGAGAGAGAGAGAGAGAGAGAGAGAGAGAGAGAGGATAGATGCCAACACGGGAAAGTAAATCATAGACAAGCGTTGGGGAAATGGGTAGTGGAAGAGATATAAAAGGAGGGGGGGAAACAGTTCAGGTGATAATGACTGAACGGGCCTGCTTTTTATTGTATAAATCTAGACTATCATTTCTCGAAACTTCTCCAAATAATTCAGGATGAGGTTAATGAATCACACTCACCACCCTCACCTCCTGTTACCTACGATCCCTCGTCCCCGAGTTGCAGTACAACACCACGCACGACCTCCCTAAAGTACCTTACCTACATATCAACTTATGACTTCATAATCTCTACCTGGACGTCCTGAAATGATAATTACATAACCAGCTAGTTTGAGAAGTAATGCTACAATCTGTCCTGAGGGAAGAAGGAACAGAAATCTGGATCTTATAATACCCATCCAAAAGACAAGTGCTCCTTTCCCCTCAACAGCTGCTCAAGTGAGGGGAATATCGTGCAGAGTCGAAAGGGAAATTTTTTTTCATCTCATTTTCATCGATGGACTGCTAATACCTTCAGGGTCTTCTGTAGAGATATTATGCAAATGCAGACATTACCATTTATAGTGAGTGGTTCTGGTTGAGATGAATTTTCAGTAAAAGTCCACCATTAATGAATAAATCCATATTCATACTCGCCGCATTCAGATATCTGTTTATTCATCTACTCCTCCGTCTATCTACCTTTTCATCTACCTGTCTATCTATCTGTCTATCTGTCTAATTATCTATCTCTTTATCTATCATAACTGTCTTTACGTCTATCACCATTTCTCCCTCTCTCTCTCTCTCAAAATGTATATATATATATATATATATATATATATATATATATATATATATATATATATATATATATATATATATATATATATTCATACTACACATAATCGCTGTTTCCTGCATCAGCGAGGTAGCGCAAGGAAACAGACGAAGAACGGCCTATTCACTCATATACACTTATATATACGTATAGACAGACAGACAGTCAGACAGATAGATAGACAGATAGATAGATAGATAGATAGATAGATAGATAGATAGATAGATAGATAGATATACCTGTTCGCCACTTCCGCCTAAATCAGGGAGCGTAATGAACACATCAACTAGAAACAAACATCATACTTGGTTTCGTCTGTTTCTTCTTTCAGGTCGTGCTAATGCAGGAGGGGAGGAGGCTTTTCAATCCCCCATGCATCTGTCCCTCGTGGTCACCCTCTGCCACACGCGGCGGACACATGAATAACACTGTGTCCTTACTGTCACGTGCCAGGACCACTCGTGAGCCGGTTTTATGCGAGCGAAGCAGACGCGAAAGTAGCAGTGTGGGTGAGGACAAGAAGCGCTCTATGCTACTAGTATAATGCTCCGCCACACACTGTCGATTGGATGATTTTCGACCTTGGCTGCAATTCCTTTGAAATTTGCTTCTCCTAAATCCGGATTAGTCTTTTCACATCTCTCGTAGGTCTTCCATTCGCTGATATAGCAAAGTTTTACTAGAAAAAAATGATAGTTTTCCACGTGGGTAAAAAGTATAGATTTCGAAATACTTGTTTCTCGACAACTCACACACACACACACACACACACACACACACACACACACACACACACACACACTCGCAAACTCAAGTTTGAGCAGTTTTCCCCCAGTAGCAACTCTCTCTCTCTCTCTCTCTCTCTCTCTCTCTCTCTCTCTCTCTCTCTCTCTCTCTCTCTCTCTCTCTCTCTCTCTCTCTCTCTCTCTCTCTCTCTGAATGATCCCATAAACCAGAGGTATCATCCTCATTAACCCTATGACTGGGCAGGGGTCGAGCATGAGTTAGTGATGAGGGGTCTGGCGCCCAGGCGTGGCGGGCGAGGAGGAGGCATGTGTGTGTGTGTGTGTGTGTGTGTGTGTGTGTGGCTCGTGCATGTCACAACGCAGTTTCAGTATTGATGGTGACACTCACTCACCCTCGCCGTGGTATCATTCCACAAGACTCCAGCGTTGGCACCCAGCGACACCCTCACACATTTCTGTGCCTCTCGGTCTGATGACTGAGGTCAGGTGTTCATTCCTTCGTTGCACTCACACTGGGATATAAGGATACGAGTTCATTCCTTCGTTCAGTTCATTTTCTTTTGGGGGTGGAGGTGGATACAAGTTTATTCCTTCGTTTATTTCTCTTTGTGTGTGTATGTGTGTGTGTGTGTGTGTGTGTGTGTGTGTGTGTGTGTGTGTGTGTGTGTGTGTGTGTGGGTTGGGAAGGCTACGATTAGGTGTTCATTCTTTCCTTCGTTTCATTTCAGGAGATATGGTCATTTCCTCATTCTTTTCTCGTGTTTGAATTGCAAGATTATGTTCAGGTGCTCATTCTTTCGCTGGATTTATCTTTGGAAATACAAGGGGCACTCAAGAAAATTTGCAAACATGTTGTAAGATAGTTTGATGTGGTTTTGTTTACTTAAAGTATGTTCAGGGGAAACCCTTGTATTGATTTTATCTTTTACACATGATTGACCTTCTCACCTTCACAGGGTAGTGTGAGAAAGACGGCCTAATGTGCACTCATAAACTGTTGTCATTCTTAACCCCTACCATCCATATCCAAACTTCAAGTGGTTTACCCTGATCGCTCCATATTCCCTGGTTCAACCTTGTGATAGCACGTCGGTCCCGATATATCACACTGAACCATTCATTTTTTTCTCTCTCTCTGTAACGCAAGTCTTTAGCCATCTTTGATATTCAAGCTTCAGTAACTCAAAGCCTCTTTTACACTTAATTCCATCTCCTTCTCAGTCTTGCTCCACCCCTGCTTTATAGAGATGTATCATACATCAGGCTCTCTTCACTCATCCTCTCTATATGTCCGAACCACTTCAGCACACACTGGCCCGAGTATCTCAGTCGCCTGATGCTCACTACCACAAACCTCTCTGATCATTGTCCCCGGGCATTGAATTTTCAGCACATCCACCCACTCTCTTCCTTTCAGGAAACAGGCTTTTCCCTCTACACACTCCACAAAGCTCTCAGGACCTTAGCTCTTTCTATCACCATATGACTCATTTAGCCTCCCATGGCCCCCATGTGCTACCATATCCATTCCCAAGTACCTGAGACTCACCTCCTCCTCACACTCAGTTGTCTCACTCTCCTGATGACGTGCATCATTCCCTCACTTTCATTCACTTTAGCCTTCAACTGTTATCTTTCATACACTTTCCTAAACTCATTTACTTGTTCTACAGAGTTTTCGTTGATGGTCCCTCTCAGGGCATTGTTCAGGTGACGATGATGATGAAGGAACTGTGGCCAATGTTTGAGAGCGTGATTCCGGCAGATCACCGCATTGAAGTAGGTGAAATCAGCAAAAGAACTGGAACTTCACATGGCGATCTTGTGACCACATCCCAACGCTGTGGATATGCCCAGAGGTATGGGTAATATAGGTCACTACACACCTCAGTGTTCAGGATCGACGCCAGAGGGGGTTTGTCTCAAGTCACGAGCCGTTTGAACTGTATGAAGCTATTTGACATATTTACGTGCGTGGTTCAACAAACAATCAATCTTTTTCTCCCCCGCGAAACGTAAGCGACGACAAGCGATTGCGTTAAATCAACACCGTTTGATATCATCCTCTTTTTCATTTTCGCGTCCGCGTCGCCAAAACATATCATAACCTTTTGCATTGGACGGATCCTTATGTTATGATGTATGAGTCACCCCTCTCGAAAATCAATAGTTGTTACCAACACGGCAGCATCGTGTGACAATAATAATAACTAGTGTAGTCAAGCTGTTAACAATTTACATTAGATAAGCGAAACGGCAGAGATGTGTCTTTTAGGACATGGATAACTCGAATGTATTTTATAGAATCAACAAAACACTGCCACCTCCTGTAATCTAGACAAAATTAGAGGGAAATTCTCTAGGTATATTTACATATTTATACAATCATTCACGTTTGAATACAACGTCACATTTTCTACAGCCAAGAGATGCGTCGTTTTTTTTCTACGTCAGGTCGATTGAAGAAATCCGTTCATTGCATCTAGCATTTACCCAGCCTACATGCATGAATAGGTACACACACACACACACACACACACACACACACACACGGTTAGCGTTATTGACCATCACGCGTGCACGGGGCCGCCTGGGATCTGTATCCTAGTCGCTGCAGCTGGTCCACAGTCCACGCAGCTGTTCATCCTCCCCAAGAGGCTAGTCGATAGAATGGGTACCTGGCTTTGGTCAGGGTGTGTGTGTGTGTGTGTGTGTGTGTGTGTGTGTGTACTAATGAACACAGGAGTACGTATATACAAGGTTAAGGGATGGGGCAGCCCGAGTGTACAACATAGCATGCAGAAGTTAGAAGTTTATCAAACTGCATGATAGTAAAGGTCATTCATAAGATAAGGCCACACGAATGTAGAACTCTCTCCCCTCCAACAGTACGAAAAATGGGTCAGTAGATAACTACATACACATACACACACACACACACACACACACACACACACACACACACACACACACACACACACACAAACACACACACACACACACACACACACACACACACACACACACACACACATGATGATACCTGTCTACTCTTCAAACAAATCCAGGGACTGTCTTCAGACGGTGCCCCAGTACGCTGGAGAAGAGACTGTGACATCCTAGCGGTTTATGGCTCCTTGTCGTGCCTGTGTGTGCATGTGTGTGTGTGTGTGTGTGTGTGTGTGTGTGTGTGTAGATCATGAAGTGCACTTCATTCATACACTCGGGTCAGTGTCGATTGTGACGCATCAAAACACAATCGTAAAGCCAAAGTCATGAATATATGAAGGGAGAGTTTTTGACAAAGATGGTTTAAGGCAAAGAGCTACTTTTAAGGGAGACTAAATAACTTCGGAGAATCAGATGAGGGGAAAAGAAAATGTCGTCCACAATGGCAGACAGTCTCCAGCAAAATTACGACCCCCCCATCCGAGACTGGAGTGCTTCACTTGAACCGGTACCCAGCTCTCTGCCCACTTCACCACGAGGGCTCTTCCCCTGAACAAAAACTCGGTAAAAGCCTTTCGAGACAAAATTGCAGATTTGTTTTTTCATTATTCAAACACTCTCATGGCGTAGTAGTACCCTCCCCCCCTGAATATGATACATCATGTAACTTTAATGAACTGCTCATCTCAGTCGGAGATTTTTAGAACCCAATGGAATTACTGGGACAAACACGTATTGTCTGAGCATCACGAACATGTTTTTCTTTTTGGGAATGAAGATGTTGAGAGAACCTCTCTGAGAGAGGTTGAGGGTCCATTTCTGAATGCCAACAGCTCCTCCTCCTACTCCTCCTCCTTCTCCTCCTCCTCCTTTTCCTCCTCATCCTCCTCCTCCTACTCCTCCTTCTCCTCCTCCTCCTTTTCCTCCTCCTCTTCCTCTTCCTCTTCCTCTTCCTCCTTCTCCTTCTCTTCGTCCTCCTTCTGCTCATCCTCCTCCCTGCCTCACCCAGGATCTGACATCTGCATCAAATCCACACTGGACATTGAGGGTCTGTCTGACCTCCTAGTTAATATTGCCTCCACTCAACTGTCCGGGTATTGTCTCCTACTATTGGCACCGGCCCTCCCTATTAGGGATCTGAAGTCCAGACGCAGCCAGCAAGCATTCCCTGTGAAGGATCTTGCCTTTAAAACGCAGCCAACACTCCCAGTAGCCTACAAGTCTGGCCTTCACACATTGTCAGCACTCCCAGTACAGATCTGACCCTCACACATTGTCAGCATTCCCAGTACAGATCTGACCCTCACACATTGTCAGCACTCCCAGTACAGATCTGACCCTCACACATTGTCAGCACTCCCAGTACAGATCTGACCCTCACACATTGTCAGCACTCCCAGTACAGATCTCACCCTCACACATAGATATAAGTTTTTTTCGTGGGTCTGGGAAGTGTTCATAACAAAAATAGACCTCTAAATATAACCAGACACCTGAGGGATATTGAATCACACGTCTTAGAATAATCATCAGAGATGATATCAGTTATGAATCCTATTACTTGTAGAACTGATCGTTGATTTTATAGAGTTTAGGTCGATCTGTTGTTTGGATCCCTTTGATATGAAGTTGGTGTGAGGTGCTTCTCTTCGGATGGGGCGCTGATGGAGTCGAGCCCATCATAGCCACGACCCAAGTCATCTGCTATGGTTAGCAGTATTCTCAGTGGGCATCCTGGCCCCGTGAGGTGTGATGGTAAACTAATTTTTTTGCGCAAGACTTGTGAAAAAAAATAAAGTCATAATTTCCTGTTCCTGAATCAGTCTCCATTCATTTTTGACCAATAGGCTCTTTCATTTAACTTTATAGATTTATTCTAGTATGAGATTTCTTGTCGAAATGTTCCCAGTGGGACGTCAGCAGCAAATCTAAACTACCACTGGCTCGCCAGACATAATTTTCCACTTGCATTCATCAGACACAGGAAGAGACCCCGTGGCGTGGAGGATATTGAGCCACTTCCATAACTAAAGGACGTTGGGTCGATGCCAAGTCTCAGGGTTTAGGGGGCAGCTCTTGCTCGCAGACTGATGGTCGAATTAAGACTTGAAATATCAGGGAAAGAGTCAGACTTAATTATAAGAATGAAGGAATTCAACAGAGATACAGGACTGAGAGGTAAGGCAGCGTTGTTCTGACGAGACCTTACTCTTGTGTTTAAGAAACTGAAAGAAACTGAACATAAACGAATTATAGGAATTGGCGTAAATCACTTAAGAGGATTTGAGTAATTTTAGGTTAATTAGGATATAGAACCTTTGGCTTATCCTCCAGTACAGTCTCAGTGACTGCTATCAACATCAGTTACCCCTGAAATGAGCCTCAGTATGTATTATCATCATTATCATCATCATCATCATCATCCCTATCACATGTACCATTATCATCACTGTCATCATTTCTGTAACATCATCATCATCATCATCATCATTATCATCATTATCGTCATCATCATCATCATCATCATCATCATTATCATCATCATCATCATAATTATCATCATCATCATCATCATCATCATCATCATAATTATCATCATCATCATCATCATCATCATCATTATCATTATCATCATCATCATCATCATCATCATCATTATCATCATCATCATCATCATCATCATCATCATCATTATCATTATCATCATCATCATCATCATCATCATCATCATCATTATCATCATCATCATTATCATCATCATCATCATCATTATCATCATCATCATCATCATCATCATCATCATCATCATCATTATCATCATCATCATCATCATCATCATCATCATCATCATCATTATCATCATCATCATTATCATCATCATCATCATCATTATCATCATCATCATCATCATCATCATCATCATCATCATCATTATCATCATCATCATCATCATCATCATCATCATCATTATCATCATCATCATCATCATCATCATCATCATCATCATCATTATCATCATCATCATCATCATTATCATCATCATCATCATCATTATCATCATCATCATCATCATCATCATCATCATCATCATCATCATCATCATCATCATCATCATCATCATCATCATCATCATCATATCATCATCATCATTATCATCATCATCATCATCATTATCATCATCATCATCATCATTATCATCATCATCATCATCATCATCATCATCATCATCTACCATTACTATATTCTAGCACTGGTCTTTCCTCCCACTTAATCCTCCGTGTACAAGTCTGATTCCAAGGCACTCTAACAACGAGCTTGCCTCCCAAATTAACTTCAGGACTTAACTCCAAAACTTTCTCCAGTAATGCATTTACCCCCGTCTCATCTAACGCTGCATTCATCGCTGTGTTCAGTTCTGTCCACATTGTTACTGTCAACGCTTTCTCCTTCAACGCATCATCTAACACAGCATTGTCTCGTAGCTATCTGGGCTAAGGCAACACAATCTCCCTCACGCCTCCAACACTGCCTAGAATAATCCATTCGAAGCTGGATTTATCATAGCCTACAAAAATGATAATAACTTCCTTCTTAATCAAACCGACCCCCCAAAACGACTTACATCATTTCCTTCAACTCTGCCTTCACTGTTATGTCCCACACAGGCCCCCAAAATACCCCCAACACTATCTCTAATACTGCCTCCAACACTACCCCAACACAGCTTCCAACACTGCATCCAGATCTGTTCAAAAATATGACCTTCAACATTGCGTGCTACATCCCTGTAAAAAGCACCTCTGAAAGCATCTCCATCAACACTATGCTTCAACACTAGTATCCAGGAACATCATCAACAAAGCTCCAACATAACTTTGAGCACAGGAGCTACATCTACTTTTCACGATGTCTCCAACAGTCTACCTCCAACTCTGCCAACGTCATTGACTCTATTTGGGCCACACTCCTTCCACCATTGCCTTCCAGCATTCATAGTAACTTCATGGAAACACTATTGATTACTCTCCTTAATTAACATTGCTCTAAAAGGCCACCGAGACTGCCAAGATCACCTCCAGCCATGTCTTCACCACTCCAAAATAATTTCAGCTGTCGACATCTGTTGTTATCTCTTAACCCACCATCTCTCCAACAGCAGAAGGAAGATCTCTCTCTCTCTCTCTCTCTCTCTCTCTCTCTCTCTCTCTCTCTCTCTCTCTCTCTCTCTCTCTCTCTCTCTCTCTCTCTCTCTCTCTCTCTCTCTATCTATCTATCTATCTCTCTCTCTCTATACTGTCCCCAACGCTGAGCACACCTCTTGCCTCGAACACTCTCCAGCATCATCTCCAACACTGACCCAGGTTGCGTTGCACCCTCCATTACTAACAGTAAAACTACCTCCAGCACTAATTTCGCCTAGTGCCTCCTACACTCTCCCCCCCTCCCTTCCTCCAACACTCCCCCCACCACCGTACTTGGTCTCCAGCACTGCGGGCGGTCTCAGACAGTTCATTAAGAGGAAAGATGGCTGCTAAGGCTCGGGCGGTCGACCAAATTAAGGAACGGTAATGGCAGGAATGTGAGAATTAACCAGGATTTCCCATTTCACTTTCCCACTCTTTTAGATTCGGATTTCTTATTGCTTTTTTTCGCGTGGTTTGAATATATGTATTTGTATATGTATATATATATATATATATATATATATATATATATATATATATATATATATATATATATATATATATATATATATATATATATATATATATATATATATATATATATAGTGTGTGTGTGTGTGTGTATATGTATATACTATCCCTGGGGATGGGGAAGAAAGAATACTTCCCACGTATTCCCTGCGTGTCGCAGAAGGCGACTAAAAGGGAAGGGAGAAGGGGGGCTGGAAATCCTCCCCTCTCGTTTTAAATTTTCTAAAAGAAGGAACAGAGAAAGGGGCCAAGTGAGGATTTTCCTTCGAAGGCTCAGTCTTCTGTTCTTAACGCTACCTCGCTAACGCGGGAAATGGCGAATAGTATGAAATGAATATATGCATATATATATATGGACGAACACCACAGCCACCTTTTCATAACCAGGCCCCACAGATCCTTCCATGGTTTTCTCCTGTTGGCTTCACATGCACTGACTCAGTCAACTGACAGCACGTCGACCCCTGTATACCACATCATTCCAATTCATTCTATCTCGTGCACGCCTTTCACCTTCCTGTATGTTAAGGAACGGATCACTCAAAATCTCTTTCATTCTATCCTTTCACCTCCAATTTTGTTTCCTTCTCCTTTCCCCCCCCATTTATGAAACATTTATACTCCTTGTTAACGTCGATTCACTCATTCTCTCCACGTGCCCAAACCATTTCAGCACACCCTCCTCTGCTGTCTCATCAAACTCCTCTTTTACTCCCACACATCTCTCTCACCCTTTCTCACTCAATCGATCAAACCACCTCACACCACATGAACTCTTCGAACATTTCATTTTCGACGAATCCACCCTTCTCTGCACAACCTTATCTATAACACATACCTTGCATTCCCACACACACACACACACACACACACACACACACGCACACACACACGTAGCATAAGCCAATTTGACAACTTTTCTCAGCATTACTGGCTGGCATGTACTTCCCTCAGCCGTCAGCACACAATCCTCATCATGGATCCTGTAAACTAGCATAATACAGGTCGTCTGCTTAGGTTTTAACACCACACCTTCACTAAATCGTGTGTAAATCCAGGTTAAACTCGACTCGGTTAAGTCCTCCTCCACCCACGCCACTCACGAGACTTTTAGAAAGATCTTTTCGTTTATTTTGACCTCAAGACTCTATACCAGGATTCCGTGTGTGTGTGTGTGTGTGTGTGTGTGTGTCTTTCTAGGTCAGACCTCTGGTTAGTCCATTATCAGCCTGTCAGTCTTCATTAAGCTTGTGTTGCTGTCAGGCAAACGGAAGATAGATAGGAGGGGATGATGAAGAAGAAGAAAAAAAGGGAGAATGAAATCAAACATTTTTAGCTGTGGCCTGGAAGCGTTGGCTCAAACCTCACCTCGGTAATACGCAAGCATGCAGGCAACTTAGCTCACGTGGAGGGAGAAGTAAGTCTCGTGTGTTCGTGACTCGAGGAGGAATAGCGAGACATACAAATTACATATCTTCCTGCAAATCACATTTTGGCCCCCAAAGAGAGAGAGAGAGAGAGAGAGAGAGAGAGAGAGAGAGAGAGAGAGAGAGAGAGAGAGAGAGAGAGAGAGAGAGAGAGAGAGAGAGAGAGAGAGAGAGAGAGAGAGAGAGAGAGAGAGAGAGAGAGAGAGAGAGAGAGAGAGAGAGAGAGAGAGAGAGAGAGAGAGAGAGAGAGAGAGAGAGAGAGAGAGAAAATCCTATTATCATCATTGTTTAATTTTCCAACATTCATAATAACGCTGTGACCTTTGGATAGATTCAATAAGAACATGACTGATTAAATAACACTAACAGAAGTTGGTTTAAAGGTATTATTCTTTTTTTTTCGTTCAGAAAACAATTTCATGGCAATTTTCATCTTACTTCATGTATGTCAGAAGTGTTCTTGATCCCAGACGAGGGCAAGATATAGAAAGAATTAAACACTCCAGCCTGCAGTAACTAGCTACTCCAGCCTGCAGTAAGTAGCTACTCCAGCCTGCAGTAAGTAGCTACTCCAGCCTTCAGTAAGTAGCTATTCCAGCCTTCAGTAACTAGCTACTCCAGCCTGCAGTAAGTAGCTACTCCAGCCCTCAGTAAGTAGCTACTCCAGCCTGCAGTAAGTAGCTACTCCAGCCTGCAGTAAGTAGCTACTCCAGCCCTCAGTAAGTAGCTACTCCTGCCTTCAGTAAGTAGCTACACCAGCCTGCAGTAAGTAGCTACTCCAGCCTGCAGTAAGTAGCTACTCCAGCCTGCAGGAAGTAGCTACTCCAGCCGGCAGTAAGGGAGTGCTCCAGCCGGCCGTAAGTAACTAGCAGGGGCGGCAGAAGTAGCACAACACACGCCAAGTAACCTAATAAACCTTTCCCCGCGGCACATTGACCTAACACGCAACACTACCCCCACTGACCAGCGGCGCCACTACCACCCAGCAGCGTTAGTGCCACTCAGGGAAGGCGTCACCCAGCGGTGTTCGTGCCGCTTGTGTCACTCAGCTGCACTAATGCCGCTCAGGGAGGCGTAACCCAGCGGCAATAGTGCCGCTTATGTCACTCAGCGTCACTAGTGCCACTCAGGAAGGCGTAACCCGGTGGTGTTAGTGCCGCTTGTGTCACCCAGCGCCACTAGTGCCACTCAGGAAGGCGTAACCCAAGGTGTTAGTGCCTTTTGTGTCACCCAGCTGCACTAGTGTTACCAATGAAGGCGTAACCCAGCGGTGTTAGTGCCACTTGTGTCATCCAACGGCGCTAGTGCTATATAGACAGGTGTCATCCAGTGGAAGGTGTATCAATCAGGCATGCGGCACCCAGCGCTACTCGTGTCACCCAGTAAGTGTCGCCAATATAGCGGTATAAAGTGCCACTCAGGCAGGTGTCACCCAGCGTGCGTCACTATAGCATTACGCGGGTGTCACCCAGCGGCTCTATAAAGCACCACCGAGGGTGTCACCCAGTGTGCGGCACTATGGCATCACGAAGGTGTCACCTAGCGGCACTATAGAGCATGACTAGGGTGTCACCTAGCGGCACTATATAGCATTGACGAGGGTGTCACCCAGCGGCACTATACACCATGACGAGGGTGTCACCTAGCGGCACTACAGAGCATGACGAGGGTGTCACCTAGCGGCACTACATAGCATGACGAGGGTGTCACCTAGCGGCACTACATAGCATGACGAGGGTGTCCCCCATCGGTACTATAGTACCAAGAGGGTGTCATCCAGCGGCGCAAGTGTCGCATGGTTCAGTCTTGCCTCCAAGGTAATGAGTGTGTGTGTGTGTGTGTGTGGCACGGGTGTAGGACGACGGAGAGGGGAGGGAATTGGATGTGGTGGGGCTGAGCTGGGGAAGGGCTCGTGAGCTTTGCCAAGCTGGAGAGTGGAGCTTTTTACTCGTTGTGTTGAGCCTGGTGAGGAAAACTGGAACTTTCTGCTTCGTTTGGGGCGGGGCTTCGCGGAGGAGTGGAACTTTGTGCGTGAATGGGCTGGTGTGGTTAGGAGATAGAACTTTTTTCCCTTTACTTGAGCGAGGTTGGTAGAACTTTTGAGCTTCGTGAGAGGGTGAAGTACTTTACATGCGCGAATGAACTTGTGGAAGGGAGGGAGGGAAATAGATAGATAGATAGATAGACAGATAGATAGATAGATACATAGATAGATAGATAGATAGATAGATAGAGAGAGAGAGAGAGAGAGAGAGAGAGAGAGAGAGAGAGAGAGAGAGAGAGAGAGAGAGAGAGAGAGAGAGAGAGAGTGTAAAACTTATCATTTCCGCGTGGGTGTGTCATTTGGGAATAGAACCTTCCCTTTGCTTAAGTGAGCTTGGTTGGGTTACAGAACTTTCAGATTTTCTATGCGAGCTTGGTAGATTCATGTTGTTGTTGTTGTTGTTGTTGTTGTTGTTGTTGTTGTTATTGTTGTTGTTGTTGTTGTTGTGGAAGTGCGATCTTGATCGTGTGTGTGCTATCTTGTATCGATTTGATCTGAGTATTCAATAGGATTTCTTTTTTGTTGTATATTTTGTCTGTGGTTGGTGGGGGTAGATGAACAAAAATTGTTCGACTGAAATTGATGAAGGACCGAAATTTTAACTTGTATAGATTGAGCTTGATGGAAGATCAACATTTTTTTCAAACTTCTTTGGAATGTGTGTGTGTGTGTGTGTGTGTTGATGGGCGCCGGGGGGGGGGGGGTGGAGGTAATTAGAAACCCTTAAGTTCACTGAGACAGGGGAACTTTTTACCTGGTAGGGTAGACTTGATTGAAGGGTGGAACTTTTGACATGTTTAGCTGAAGCTGGTGGACTTTGCCCAGGTGTCTTATTGAGGATGTAGAACTTTTAGTTTCTTCTGGTGAGCTTGATAGAGGAACTGGAACTTTTGGGCATTTTGGAAGGCTGGAAAAGGATGTAGAGAGTAGAACTTTTAAGCTGTACGTTAGGCTTATGAGGAGTATGTAACTTTACAGATTGCTGGATTGAACTTAGAAGAGGAAAGAAACTTTATTTTTCGGTTGAGCTTGGTGATGGGTGAGTGGAACTTTCGACATTCTTAGTTGTTTTAAGGGGGCAGAAAGGAAGTTTTATTTGTTCGAGTGTGTACAATGAAACTTTCCATTTGAATTATTGGCTTCGTGAGAAAGTGTAAGCATTTTCCTATTTGAGTTGGTTTCCAAAATGGAAAAGAGAACGCGTCTTTTACTCAAACTGAACTTGATTATGGTGTGGAACGTTCCGTCTACAGATTGAGCTCGGTAAAAGGGTAGAAAGTTTTATTTGCAAGGGTGAGCTTAGAGAAAAAGGTTTGAGTGGATTTCATTTGGTATATCAAGTTTCATCAGTTTCATCATATTTCATAATACTATTGTTTCATTTTGTTCGAGGGTGATGTTTGATATGGAGGAATCTTCTATTCTATTCGTTCAGCTTGTAATCTGTTGTCATAAAACTCATTATGTTTCGAGATTCAATGGGGGATTTACTGGTTTGGTTGTCATGAGTTTTCCCCTCACAGCATTTCGTATTTTCCATTAGAAACCCTAACATACAAACATGTGTTTTATAAGATCGTCCCCTGAAACAATTCAAGGATTAAGAGGAGGATTTGTGAGGAAGTCAAGATAGTAGTCATACTAAGACACTTGCTATGATGAATGCTATGATGCTATGATGCTATGATGAATGCTATTCCTTATTTCTTCTATCATGTTTGTAGTGGAGGAGTCGCCATGGTTAAGACCTAGTATGGGCAGCTAGGGCCTCTCTCCCTTGTTTGCCTCTTCCGTTGTTCTTTCTTCTCCTCGTCTATCATGTCTGTCGAAGGCTTCGGTCGCAGACGAATGTCGCCGTCGGGAATAGCAGAGAAATGGAAAGAGATAAAGGAAGCAGAGATGAAAAGAGAGAATAGATAATCAAGAGAAGGAAGAAGAGAAATGGAAAGATACAATGGTTATCTTTGCTTCTTCCATCTCCTCGCTTAACTCCATCTACGTCTTCGCCCAACATTCTCTTTTATCCTATGTTACTGAAGACAGTCAGACCTGCTCTACTTCCCTTATTAACAACGCCCGACACCAGAGTATGATACCTCTTGACCTGGCTGGTTAACCCGGGTCGTAGTCGTGGTGGTTGGTGGAGGTAGGTGGTTGGGGGAGGTGGAGGAGTGGAGGTCCGGGAGCAGAGCGTGTGTTGGAGAAACCAGCTCGAGTCAAGCCCGTCATGGCGGCTGTTCTTCTCTGTCACGCCACACTGCCATTAGTGGGAGGGAAGGGAGGGAGGGGATCTGCTCCCTCCTGATGTATTTCCTGCATTGCTTCGGTGCTATTGCTTCCTTCGTTGTATATCTGCCACTGTGTATTATACCAATTATACGAGATGAGTTATAACACACACACACACACACACACACACACACACACACACACACACCCGACCGCCGAGTCGAGACGTTCGAAGCTTGGAATGAGACAGTGATACTGCTGAACCGACTCTTCCCCGGCCATGTTTACGCGTCTGTCTGACCCACAATGCAGAGCGGTCGACGGGGGAGTGACGTCACAGGGACAAAGGACGCCATTGCCAATTTGAAGAACGGAAAGAACCATTACCAACTGTAAATTACAGGTTATCAAGTCCGAGGGGGAGGGCTCTCTCTGTCTGTGGTGTAGGTGTAGGGACCAGGGCGTCTCGAAGCAACAGGGGCAGGATCATATCCACGCCGGCGAGATTGGTTCATCTGGGGAGGCATATTGGCACGTCCATTCTCTCGAAGGTAAACAGAGCGTCAGGTGTTCCTCCGACGGACTGATACAGATACAAATAATCCAGCCAAAGAGGAGCATTATGTCCGGGGCTGCAAAATTACTGTAATCTAGACGAAAATTATTATTCCTTGTGATATGTTGATTACAATATCTTATATAAACTAGGATCTCTCACTTTTTTTTCTTGTTTTTCTTTAGGTGTCAACACAAAGGAAGAGTCTTCTAACGTGGACGTAAACAGAGAGAAATGTTGTCGTTCTTGTGAAAAATATTCAAGCGACCTGGGGTCATTTATCACATCCACCCAAGGTTGCAGGGTCGTACACACGCACACATGTGTTTGCATATGTATGTCTGTACGCAGGTAGTGCTCATGTATACGTGGTTATTGTAGGTCTGTATGTATGTAGTGCTCATGTATACGTGCTAGTGTAAGTCTGTATGTATGAAGCGTTCATATACATATATGTATTTATTTTAGGTCTGTACATATGTAGTGTTCAAATATACGTACTTCTTGTATATCTGCAAGTATGAAGTGTTCATTGAAAGGTATATTTGTATATCTGTATGTATGAAGTGTTCATATGTACGTACTTAATATGTTTTATAACATATCTTTGCAATCTGTCTTATGTCACGAGTGAAGGTACACTTCCGGCAAGGCTTTATGATCGTCAGCTGAAGGTAGGGAATACAATCTCGTCATAAACAAATTTCGCGCCATAGGAGACTCTCCTGTGTGTGTGTGTGGTGTTGTGCATAGCAGCACAGACCTCGGCTGCAGGAGCTACTGAAACGAGGGCTCTGGGGTAACACCAGGACCCTTTCAGAAAGGGTTCCTGGGTTAACTATGCATAGGAATTTACTCTTGATATTATTTACACAAACCAAACAGGAGAAACAGTCTTACAAAGCTACTCGTAATGCATTGATCCACTGAATACAGCAGGAGAGTTGTATACAGAGATATATGTTACCTTTGATTACAGGATATGGACACAAGCAAATCAGTGTGGCAGAATACAGTTTACAGCGTTCTCCCGGACACACGTACAGGGTCGTACATTACAGCCATCCATCGTCCATTGTTGGTGAGATGGTAGCGGCAACATGGAGAGAGAGAGAGAGAGAGAGAGAGAGAGAGAGAGAGAGAGAGAGAGAGAGAGAGAGAGAGAGAGAGAGAGAGGTACGCATACGATGGTTCCCGTGATGTTGTTGCTGCTGTTCTTGTCTTAACTGACAACAGATATTCCTACTGTTAGGCTCCTGATTATCTCTGATCTGTGAATTATGGCTAGGGAGGCGGAGAGGCCTCTCTCTCTCTCTCTCTCTCTCTCTCTCTCTCTCTCTCTCTCTCTCTCTCTCTCTCTCCCTGAGCGAGGGGCCACGCGCTAGCTGGCCCTGCCCTTTTAGCAAAATCTAGTCATAGCCAATTGTAGGTACTTACTCTTGTCCATCTGTCTGTATCTCTGTCTCTCTCTCTCCCTCCCTTCTCCCTGAAGTCCTCCGAGAACCACTTAATCCTCACCCATCAGTGGCAAATCGCTCCAGGTTTCGTATTCTATTTCTTTTCCTCACACTCGACCAGGCATAGCTCGCCTCTCCTACTGGTATTGTCTCTTGGAACATACATATTCCCGGCCGTAATTGGAGATCATACTTCACTACAAGTGATTCATTATCGTCCGAGATGTTTATTTAGCACCTGTGATCATACACAGTTGACTACTAAGTTTTGCTGTCAGATAAGCTTACCAGATAAAAGCTTACTATCAGATGGTTCAATGATCGAGTGCAAGAGAGGCACACATTCTTGAGGGACTGAGGCGCACCCCTCTCCATGTGACACGTCCAAGTTACTGACGATCTTAACTTTATGACTTTCATGAGCATTGGTAAATGTAAGATTGATTAGTGGCTATAGACTGCAACAAACGTAAGAATAATGATGATGATGATGATAGTAGTAATAATGATAATAATAATAATGATAATAATAATAATGATAATAATAATAATGATAATAATAATAATAATAATAATAATAATAATAATAATAATAATAATAATAATAACAATAATGATAATAATAATAATAATAATAATAATAATAATAATAATAATAATAATAATAATAATAATAGTAATAATAATGAAATTGATAATGATATTAATAATGATAATAATGATAACAATAATAATAATAATGATAACAATAATGATAATAACAATATTAATGATGATTATAATTATAATGATAATGATGATAACAATAACTATAATAATAATTATAATTTTTGTAACATCACCTCTAAAGGAGATTAAAGATGGTCTTCACCAATTAATCACTAGCATCATGTGACAGTCTGCTGGAAAAACATCTTTGTGCCAAATTTCACGAATGCTGCCTCACGTATGGTCAATTTATTGGTGACATTCGAGAACAGTCAAAATCAGTAAAATTATGCAATTAACATTCAAAAAGGATTTATTTTTGCCAAATCTTATGGTAATTGGTAATTGGTTGAAATATGGTCCCTGTACTACAGTAGTATTGGTCTAATGGTAGGAAGATTAGCATGAATATATACGGCTTTAAGTTGTGCGACCTTTGAATGACCTGTATAGATGATTGGAAAAAGTGTCTGAGCACAATGAAGCAAAGTTCACAACATGCCCACCAGGTGTCATGTCAGTCATCTCCTAGATAATGAAGGGATGATGGTAAGAAGAAGAAGAAGAAGAAGAAGAAGAAGAAGAAGACGAAGATGAAGAAGAAAGAATGAGAAGAAGAGGAAAAACGAAGAAGAAGAAGAAGAAGAAGAAGAAGAAGAAGAAGAAGAAGAAGAAGAAGAAGAAGAAGAAGAAGAAGAAGGAGGAGGAGGAGGAGGAGAAGAAGAAGAAGAAGAAGAAGAAGAAGAAGAAGAAGAAGAAGAAGAAGAAGAAGAAGGAGGAGGAGGAGGAGAAGAAGAAGAAGAAGAAGAAGAAGAAGAAGAAGAAGAAGAAGAAGAAGAAGATGAAGAAGAAGAAGATGAAAAGAATTGTAGTCAGCACATTGTGTCTTCCTCTATATACAGAGAGTCATGATAAGTTATCTAATATCTAATTAAGATACACTTGAAAAACACGACCCATCACATTTATCATGAACTCTGACCTTTAAGACGGGAGAAGCATTTCCCCGTTCAGGAAGACTTCGACGAAATTATTCATCAAAATTCTGATGTCTGTTGTTGAATAAGAAGGCAGGAATCTCAGGCGATGGTATGCTGGAATCGAATATTATGTCGAGTTGGTATTCTTATGACTCTTCGCTTCTGAGGCATTTCTAAAGACAGCCGAAGGTGTATAAGTGGACGAAGACCTTCCTCCCTCTAGACCAAAAAAAAAAAAAGAGAAAGCAACCTTGAATACACTTGAGTGAGAAATTGGTACAAGGAGTAGCCAAAATGGTGTTATACAGTAACGCACTCAAAGACTTACGCATTCCATTAGCGATGAGTCATTCATTGCTTACTGGACTTGCAACATTTCATTAGTAGATTTACCGTCTTTTTCCCCGAGAAGAGAAGTTGTTGCAACGAATCAGACACCAGCAAACAGTGGCAGGATGTTAAGAGAAAAAAAAAATAAAAGGAACACTGAATTTTCACGACATGAGTCAGATAACAAAGGGGCCTTTTTACTCTTGTTCTTTCTGTTCCACTAATGCTCCTGGGCTATAAATCTGGCGACGACCATTACAATCTTCTACAACTATGCAGGAGTTGTTGATCTATATGGACTTATGTTTCTGGCTATTCAAGTGGCTACAGCTTTTACCAGTGAGCTTTAGAGTTAGAACGCACACGATTCGTCCAACATGGGTTATTTCATCCATTAGATTCAGTGGTGTTCGCTACAGGTTTGTTATATTTCAAAAACGTGAACGCCATCTTCTCATTCATTACCCAATTTAATCTCTAAAGACCGTTACGAGACATGATTGAACTAAGTCGGTTGGGTGGGTATAATATTCCCTCCTATATTTCTATGGATATCTATGAATTTAGTTATTCCTTTTCCTTAAGACAGACAAGGGCATGTTCAGGTCAAAGGTCAGGTCATTGGGTCGTATTATTGTGTTCGAGGGTTATAGCGTCGTCTTCAGAAGGTCAATCATATACTGGACATTCATCACATATTTCATTCCTAATCTTCTTTACAACACTACAAGTGAACTCATATCCATGACGTCACAAAGATCAAGGCAAGAGAGAACATTTCAAATACTTTTTAAACATTTCATTTTTCCTTCTCGATCTGATTCCCTCTCCATCGTTCCTATATACGTCTCCCTCTCCTTCTCGCACTCCCATCTCCTTTCTCTCCTTCCTTCTTCGTTTCTCTCCCATTCCTTCCCTTTCTCATGTCTGTAAGGTTTTCTCCATCCCTCCACCATCAGCAAAGCCCAATGGTGAAAGGGAGAAGAATGATACACCAGTGACAACATCCTTGAGCTGCCTGAAGCCTCCTAGTCAGAGGCTTCTTAGCGTTGCTTGGTCTTCCTTACGGGAGAGGCAAGCCAAAGAGCCAGGTTTCGCAGGCAGAGACCCCCAAGTAATGTATACATAATAGAAGGAAAGAGAACCAATGATACTTTTATGGGGAAAAGCGAGTCAGGTTCTGATACTCCTTCACGTTATGGAAGAACGCCGAGAGATTCTTCTGCATGTTGCCCACGGAGGAGGCAGAATCTCTCAAGTTATACTGGAGCAGTTTATAAGCCGGACTGATTTAGACTCAGGTCTGATCAGTAAGTGAGAAGAGTCACAGCCTTGCTCTTGTGAGAGCACAGTACTCTATATATAGGGTGGAATTGATCATTTGTATAATTAGTGACATTGAGCTGTCCAGAATAGAAAAATCTTCGGCGTTAAACAGAACTCCGACATACACAGAGACAGAGAGCAATTTGTGTAATGGAGGATTTCTAAGACAGATTACATCGCACAGTGATACTAAGTTTATTGTGTTGAGTGGTAGGATGATAAAGCCTTGAAAGGAAATGTAGAATTTGTGGCAGTTTTAACGAGAAATTAGGAAGGAATTAGATTTTACAGACTTTGAACTTCACTAAACCACTTCTGGACTACTTGGGATATCTTGTCTAAATATGAGTTTATAGAGGTAGTTGGGACGGGAGGAGATGAAGACTTTGCAAAACAAGATGGAACGGAGTTTGGAAGGAGGTAATGGGAGACAGGGCAGAACCCCTAGGAACACTGCATCTGACTGGGGAATAGGGAGAGGGGGAGGGTAGATCCATCAACAGATATGGAGAGAAAGAGAAAAATCTACCAGAGAGAAAGCCAGATATGAGAGAACAGAGTGAAGAATGAAGATCGAAGGAACATTTACTTGGAGAACAAACCATGATGTCACACTATGATAAAAGCTCTCTTGACGTAAAGCAATATAACATAGTGTTCCTCAAAGTCTTTCAGAGAGGATGAACCATCACTACCAACATAGGAAAGGATATTACTGGGAGATCGCGCCTTCAGGAGCGATGTTGATCATTAGAGAAATGAATGTGAGACACAAGAGGGTTAAGGAAACTGAGGAGAGATTAAAAATTTTTAGAAAAATTGTTTTAGAAAAATTGTAACAGTAAAAGTCATATTCTGAATGATTAGAAAGGTCGTCCCTGTTTGGGATTCGATGGATCATTACATATTCCCAAGATGAAGGACAAGTTCTTGGGAAGAGGCGAAAAAGACGAGCAAGCATGGACGCAGTTTCAGCTGTCCAGTTCTTCAAAACACGGGAAGAGAGTCCATTTGATCCATACCATTTGACTTTGTCTAAAGAGAGAATTTCTTATTAGACTAAGAAAATATGCATATGGGGATGGTCATAAGAGCACTGAGAGTTCCATCAGGGAAGAAGAATATTAAAATCATCCAAGATGGAGTTAGAGGAGACTAGAGGACAGAAAGATGGGCCTCTTTTATTCAGTGGAAAAGATAGCTGTGGTGTCGCTGGAACGGGAAAACGAGAGAGACAGAGGTAGGAAAAACACGTGTGCAAAACCTGTCAGTGAACGAAGTGAGGGTGCAACACTTCATCTAGACAAAAATATCTGGATGGAGTTGAAAAATGAATTCCAGTCAAGGAAGGAGAGTTTTCCAAAAGTCGGATACGCCAATTCTCTTTACCTAAAGGCCACAGATCAAGGGTAGTTGAGCTGTGGACTGAAGAAAGAGACGGTATTAGAGGAAGAAATGATGCATGCGTCCATTTCTACAAATGTGCGTCAGTGTCCTATTATATGCTCAATAGAGACAGAAGCATCACCCGTAGAAAGGCAATAATCTTCATCGGAGGGAGAAAAAAATCTTCCTGTTTTACGTAACTGGGATTTAATGGGGAAGTGAAGGAGTGGAGGTGGGAGGGGGTCGAAGGAGGAATACCAAAGAGTAATACATCATTTAGATGTGTGTGGTCAGACTTGACTGATATCATATTAGCAGCTCGACCCCGATGGGTCATAGAGAGAAAATAAATCCCGTGTGTCATAATGCTCTAGCATGTGAGTGAGAGGGGTTGATGAATTGCTGTAGGTTATTAAGACTGAAGAACGTGAAGGCTGAAGCACCCAATCTCTTAATTTGTGTTGCGGGGTTGTTTCAGCCGCACCTTGTGGTGTCCGGTGAGGTCTTCTGAGCAGAGGCTGTCTGCCTGAGAACAAGAGAATGTTAAGGCCTCGTGACAAGTAATTTAAGTAAACAAACGGAAATACCTTAAACTCTGTAGAGTTATGAGAGTGGACAGCTGGGAGACAAACGCTTCATTAAATGACTTAATTTCCGCCTGAATATGATAAAATTATATGATTTCTCGCTGAATATATTCAATGTTATTCCTTCCTGCATACAATCAACTCAACCAAGGTCGCAGATATCACCAACAGATGCATGATCATCAACATTCTGTCGAAGTCATGTCACCCTACGCCGACCATAGAGTACACAGGAAGGATCATATCTACAGGGTTTTCATCTCTCTAGTATTACCTCGGTTTCGAAATCATTTGAAATAACAATTTATTCGAGAGCCAGAAGGCACAGGAGCGTTTATAAAACTGGATCATTACTTTCCCTTGATATGAAGCTGTCTTTCATTAGATGTTTACAGTGCCTTGAGGTCAAAGGATACTCTAGCTAGCCAGAAATTCAAATCAGGTCAGACTGAGATCATAGGAAATGTCTTGATATTCTGGAAAATAATCGCTGTGATATTTGTCCTTTTACAGTAGCTAGTGTGGGAATTGCTAAGACTGAAATTGAGTGTAGATAATAACACCACTTCAAAATAATCGAGAAATGGAAATGTGACAGGTTGATGTGTGTTGCGAGATAGATCAGTATATTCGTCTGATGGGTCGGTGTATACCCAAGAACATACTTGGCAGCAAACAAGTGCAAGTTATGATACATCTTGACGGCCACTTGTTGATCTTAACGAGAGCATTGTATAAAGTGCACCACGTCAAGCCTCATCATCAAGTGTTTATGGAGTGTATCATAAACTCTCGGACATTGGCAATTAGCTTATGACTTTTAAGTTCATTATGGACAAGGCGTTTGACGCGATGCCTCTAATTAATGCTATCAATTACGCTAGAAGGAGATCCTTTCGTTTTCTTTTTTTCCGAAGATGTTGAAAAAAGAAAGATGGAAAGATGCACAACTCTCCCAGAATCATTCAGAATTCAGCAAGATAAGAGGCGTGCGTTGGATAGAATGAGATTGATCGACGTGGTATATGGGGGTAGACGTGTTGGAGAGCATCTTAACTTTGGTCTATGAAGCTTCAAAAGCAAAGAGTGAGATAGAGAGTAAGGTTTGGCTGTGGATGGTAGGCTTTAACTCTGATACATTATACTTAATCGTCAGAGATTGGATCGGTTGAAATGAGGCCATTGCTTTTTTGTTCCTGCCCTCACCTCGCCAGAGCAGGAAAGGAAATTACTTGCAGAAAGCTGTTTTCATTATTATTATTATTATTATTATTATTATTATTATTATTATTATTATTATTATTATTATTATTATTATTATTATTATTCTTATTCTTATTATTATTATTATTATCATTATTATTATTATTATAATTATTATTATTATTGTTATTATTATTATTATTTTTATCATTATTATTATCTTTATTATTATCATTATTATTATTATTATTATTATTATTATTATTATTATTATTATTATTATTATTATCATTATTATTATTATTATTATTATTATTATTATTATTATTATTATTATTATTATCACTATTATCATTACCATTATTATTATCATTATCATTGATTTCATTTTTATCATTATTGATTTTATTATCATTATTATCATCATTATTATTATTATCATTATCATTATTATTATCATTATTATTATTATTATTATTATTATTATTATTATTATTATTATTATTATCATTATTATTATTATTATTATTATCATTATTATCATCATAGCAGTAGTAGTACTGTTATCAAAGTTTTATTCTTATGGCCAAAGTGATAATGACAAGAATCATCGCCGTTAATAATGAAATTGATACAATCATTTTGAATAATTTCCTTATCATTTTCATTTCCTTTGACTCACATATCCCCCTCTCCACTCCACGCCTACTTCACTCACTAATCTCATACTTACTCGCACCCGAGGCATCCAGCTATATATTCTCCTCCTTTCCTACACCATTATATCCTTGACAGATGCTTTTCTCCATCGTGAAGCATATCTTTCTCCTGTGGTATACTATAGCAAGTGTATGATTAACATACTCTCTCGTCTCTAGTGTTGCTATATCCCACATCCTAACATCATATCACGTGCATTTCTTAGCTATACCTCAACCTCTCAACACTTACTATTCAACCCTTGTCTTGATCCTCTTCAATGTTGCCCTGATTCCCTATTCCCAATCCCATCCTCAACCTTCATTCCCAAGGACGAGGGATCATACTCCCCAACTCCCTTCCTTTTTCTCCTCCCTGTTGAACGGTTGCGCGATAGCCGTACAATAACAGCTGAAAGTCTCATGATCAGGATTGGGTCATGCACCGGACACTTTACACCCACACACACACACACCCACACACACACACACACACACACACACACACACACACACACACACACAGCACACACGACGTTGCTGACCATGATCCACGCTACTCGTGCTAGCCCCCCCCGCTGGCTGCAGTATCGACTTTTCTACCAAACGGAGGCTTTTGTTCTGGCAGTTTTCGAGACCAGTGTAATCGGAGGAGAGATTAGTGTTTATTGGAAAATTCTGGTCACGGAATACATGCGATTAAGCTCATTGATCCGGGTCTCGTTAGAAGAAAAATTCTCCGAGCATTAGACCGGTGTCGTGAGGTTTCGAAGCCATGATCCCCTGGCGGGCCCAAGAACCAGTCATTAGATGGATGTTTCACTCACCCATCATCTTACTCACCTGGTGTAGTGTTCGAAACGTTTTGGCTTCGCAGGTTCGAGCGAGGGAGCTCAGCTTTAATCTTGCAAGCGACTGATACACCGCTATCGTGTCGATAAACAGTAACTTACATCATGCCACTGTGGGCGTACCGACGCCATCTACCACCATCCCTCCTCCTTCGCCTCCTCCTCCTCCAAAGCAATGTCATTGAAAAGAATGATAACATTCGTTGATTTATTCGGCATAATCCACCTTGCGTCAGGCGGTGTTAAGGTTTGGTTGCCTCGATCACACTAACAGGAGACTGAAAGATGTGCCAGATGTGACAAGGGTCTGTTCCACGCAGCGTCGGCTATGTACGTAGACTCTGGTAATCACATAGTCTAGCAGGAGGTCGGTCTGCCGGCTGGCACAATCGAATGCCAACCGGACTCCTGACGAAGGTCTACTTCAGAAACAAGTGCTCGTGACCTCTCGACCCCCCTTCCTCCTAAGTGGAGACATATTGCCGTCTTACCCGGCCCTACACTGTGCAGATTTACCTCTAACCTTCTTTTCCATCATTAACTACATCAAGAAAACACACGGCTACCACTGCAAGCGTCTTACGTTTTCCCCTTCCCATTCTCCCTTCAAGACAGCAAAACAGAAACAGTATTAATGGAAGTTCCGCCTCCATACTTCTCTCTCTCTCTCTCTCTCATTCTCTCTCTCTCTCTCTCTCTCTCTCTCTCTCTCTCTCTCTCTCTCTCTCTCTCTCTCTCTCTCTCTCACATGCCCTAACTAGCCATTACCTAGAACAGGGTCGTGTCAGAGGGTGCAGGTGGGGTGTCATTTGCTAGCTGGGTGCGGCACTAGCGCTGTACGGGGAAGTTGGCCAGCTGCGTGTCTGGCTAATATACCCAGCAGATTTAAACTCTCATGGAATTACGTGACGTGAGAAGTACTTTCTGCTGGCTGGGTTTACTACTTCCTCGAGGATAGAGTTAGCTTACTTTCCACTCTTTCTTCTTTTTTCTTTCCTCACCTTCTTGGAATAAGGACTCATTGCAGAAGCTACTTTCTGCCATATGATGTTGGTACTTCCTACTCACTTGAGAAGTGCTATATAGAACACGTACTTCCTTCATTATAATGTCTGGATTAAGTACTTTCCTCCGAGAACGGAAAGAAAACATACTGGAAGATATACCAGATGGACGCAGCTCTGCTGGATGGTCCTGGACGTGGAGATCTTCCTGAGACCATAAAGAGACGAATGGAGGGGTTCAGCACCCGGGGGTTTCATCGCCAGGTTATACGGAGGCACTAATGTTGCAGCCATGAGCAATGTGCGGTGAAAGCTATATCCCCAGAGATACCGAAGGTCGAGAGAGGCATCCTCCATAGAAGAGCTGACCAGCACAGACGTGGTCACCACCAAAGTCTTGGAGGTACTTCACGAGGCAAATTCATCCCTTCAGTGCACTTCACTTCATCTCTGGAAGACACTGTCATCATACCACTCCACCGCCTTTGCTTGGCACCATCCGTTCATCCCTCCAGCATACATTTTCATAATGTCACAACCTTGGTTCTAATGAGTTACAAAATTGTGTCGTTATGCCACCATTTCTTTAATCTGACGCACTGCAGCATGACCTAACATCACCTCGACCTCACCTGAGAGTTCAGTGACATGACCTCACATCACTGTCATCTCTATATACAACACACTGTCATCTCTCAAAAGAGCTTTATGACCTCAGTACTTCTGTCCTCACTTTAGCTCACATATCCATTGCCTCACGTCTCACTGACATCACCTCACAACACAGTATGATCATCTCAACTCACATCAACTCAAAACAGTCAATAATGATCCCAAAACGGCGCTATCATCACCTCATATCAATACCTAATGGTCTCATAAGGGCAGTGACATCACCTAATAACAGGCTGTTACCAGCTCACACCACATTATCATCACTCACAATACCCTAATCACCCAGCAGCGCTGTCATGCCGTCACAATATACTGGTTTAATTTTCTCGTTCTCGGCGTGACAGTTAGTGACAAATTTAGAATTACATGTCCCCATTTCTCACTCCTGCTTACGTATTTTGGCATTGTGTGCTATGTTCATACAAAACATACTCTTTGAACTCACGCGTCGTTTGTGTATATATATATATATATATATATATATATATATATATATATATATATATATATATATATATATATATATATATATATATATATATATATACTATATATATATATATATATATATATATATATATATATATATATATATATATATATTTATATATATATATATATATATATATATATATATATATATATATGTTGGATTTTAAACTACATTGTTAAGTAGTTAAGTACTGCCACCTGATGAGGTTGATTATCTCCACGAAACATGTCGTGCCACATGTATAGAAAAAATACATGTTAAATAAAATTGTATGAACTGCTACTGAAGTGTGATTTCACCTTCATACTATCATCACAGACAAACAGACAAGTGTGATCATCATATATATATATATATATATATATATATATATATATATATATATATATATATATATATATATATATATATATATATATATATATATATCAATAATATTACTGAAAAAAACAAGATATAAGATTACCATCAGAGACAACATCTCTGCCCAACAATCCAGAACTCAGTCTATGCATTCATGAAGTGTGAGTTTTTCTTATTCCTTTTCGTCCACTTGGATGTAAAAAAAAAAAGATTCTCTCTCCGCTGTTCTAAATGTTAGAGGGAAAAAACATAGTAAAGTCAAATTTCCTTATTATATGAAGAAGCTTTGAATTTAATACGGTGACATATAATTTGGCAGGGTTTCAGAAATTTTTTTTACTTAGGTCGGTCGGCTCTGAGCCAGACGACTGGAGAGTATTCAGGTGCAAATATTCCCAAGAGGAGAATATTCGACTTGTTTTTACTTTGGGTTTTCCTGGAGGCTTAATTGATGATGTTTGCCCTGAGTTTGCTGTACGTCTTTGAATAGTGATTTAACGTTTTTTTTTCATTTTTAAAGTGCAAGTTCACCGTAAATGCTTTCAGCTGGTGATTTAAGTCTACACTAGACCATTAAGTCATAACTTTAAGGTTTCCTTATTTTTTTTTTTGATATTCTGGTTTACCACATCGATTATGAGTTGGTGATTTGAGTCTACGGTGTGGTTTTTTTTTTTACTAATACTTTAACCCTTGTTTCTTGAGAGTTTTAGTTTACAGAATCAGCTGTGAGTTGGTGATATGAGTTTACTTCAAGGGGCTTTAAGGGAACAGCTTCGTACAATAGTTTACCAAAAGCTCAGTCAGCAGTATCGACTTTGAGTCTGTTATCAGTGAGCTTACTTAGTGGTTTACTGAGGTTGTAGTGTGCAAAATGTGATCTGGACATTTTTTTTTCTACTGTGGTTTACCCTGGTTTACTAAGAGAACTTTTCCAGCAGAAGTTCTTATGGAACATGATACACTAATGACCTACAAAAATCTCCTTCCAGTAATGTTTTTTTATGAACCAAAAGAAGAAAAAAGAACTGCAGAAATATAACGATGAAAAGGAACTTAGTGTTGCAAAAGAGATGATGAATGAATAATCAGATACTCGAAAGTTACGATATCTAATACTACAGAAAAGAACCTTGCACAGGAGAAGGGGAAAAAGGCTAAATAGATAAGAGATTATACTGCTCAAGTCACATAGAAAGCAACAGATAGAGACAGACTACACACACACACACACACACACACACACACACACACATATATATATATATATATATATATATATATATATATATATATATATATATATATATATATATATACATATATATATATATATATATATATATATATATATATATATATATATATATATATATATATATATATATATATATATATATATGTAAAAGTATAAGAAATATTAATAAAAACCCACAAACACAGGCGATTGGAAATCAGGAATTTTCAGAAAGAGTGAAGCCACGGGAAGAAGCCAGAAGGCCGTGGTGGGAAATCCCAGTTAATTCTTACATTCCTACCATTACCGTTCTTTAATTTGGCCGACCATTTTGGGCTTAGCTTCCAGGCTACACTCTGGCGGCGCCTCCAGCAATGTTGGGGGTGTCGTCGGAAGTGATGGAGAGGCGGTGCTGGAGAAGGGGTTTTATGCAAATGGGCTTTGAAAATATACATATATGACATTTTTTTGTTTTTGTTTTTTGTTTTTCCATTGCCGTTTGATCTTTTTTTTTGATCTGATATAGAAAAGATGTTAAGATATCTGTATTATTATTTTTTTGTCTGTTTCAATTTGGATTTTTGATGATTAAAGACGATTTGCTGTTAAGAAGGAGAGAGGCAAAAATCTTTGAAAATAGCAGGTTTGTATTCGTGGAGAGTTTAGATGTCAGACTGTGATAATAATGAGGAATCCAACATTGAAGAGGAATGACGTAAAAGTGTGAAATAAACTTGGCCAAAATTTGAATTTCATGAACAGGTCAGAATTTCAGAAGACTACGAATCTTGTTACACTACTTTTATTTCAATTACTCTCATCGTTTGCCATTTTATTTGACTGATTCTCCCTTGGTACCTCCGTAGCATCGTCCTGTTCTTCAAGGTCGTTCATTTAAGTAACCAGAGCTTTCACACACACACACACAGACAGACAGACAGACAGACACACACACACACACACGTCATCTTCTGTTTTCCTAAAATCTACCACAACCTTTCACACTTGCCTCCACCAAGACATGATCACACACGTACCGTCTACTACTCCACTGAACCAGATAGATAGATAGATGGATAGAGAGAGAGAGAGAGAGAGAGAGAGAGAGAGAGAGAGAGAGAGAGAGAGAGAGAGAGAGAGAGAGAGAGAGAGAGAGAGAGAGAGAGAGAGTCAGTCAACCAGACCTTCCTCGCGCACGAAGATTCCAAGTCAACAAAGCAGAGAGGACCCGTGCCAGCCAGGGCGGGATCCTTCGTGACCCAGGCAGCCACAATATATCCCCCGACGCGCCTTGAAAGGGATCTGCAACACCATGACGTCACGGTATTTTGCCGCGGTGCATTGTGGGTCTAATTGTGGCCTCCCAGTTGTAAACACAGCCTGACATGACGCCCAGTTAGGGATTAATTTTAGTTCCATTCAGATCAAAGCAGTGCACGTCCAGCAATTCGCATACCCCCCCCCCCCAAATTGGCCTTATAGCGAGCTAAAGCGTCCCTCCTTTTCTCTCTAGCGAAAGATAGAGGAAGAAAAAAAAAGAGTTAGATAAAGATAAGATGACCAATGCATGGTTTTACTTCGTAAATATAGTAATAGCGGCCGTGACTTACAGAAAGATGAAATGGAAGCCATTGGTTAACAGTCCTGAAACTATATAACAAAACCGGATCATATTAAGAGCGGAGATAGATAGATAGATAGATAGATAGATAGATAGATAGATAGATAGATATATAGATAAATGAATAGTTAGATAGATAGATAGATAGATAGATAAATAGTTAGATAGATAGATAAATAGTTAGATAGATAGATAGATAGACAGATGAATAGTTAGATAGATAGATATTTAGATAGACAGATAGATAGATAGATAGATAGAGAGAGAGAGAGAGAGAGAGAGAGAGAGAGAGAGAGAGAGAGAGAGAGAGAGAGAGAGAGAGAGAGAGAGAGAGAGAGAGAGAGAGAGAGAGAGAGAGAGAGAGAGAGAGAGAGAAACCCCCGGAATCACAGCAGTGAAAGTAGTAACAGTGAGAGAGAGAGAGAGAGAGAGAGAGGGCAAGTAGGCTGTGATAAATCTGGAGTGTGTGTGTACGGCAGGGAGGGAGGTCATACATAGTGGGTCACAGTGACGCCAGTGTGGCGTGTACACTGGCCAGACGCTGCTCCAGATGGTGGTGCCTCCTCGCCTCCCTTCCCTACCCCTTCCCACAGCTGGTGTATCACCTACCAGCTGATGCCGTTAACGCTGCCCCATCAGCTGACTGCACTTTAGACAACAGATATCATTGCTGGCTCAACTTGCTCCTCTCTTTACATTCTTCGTGTTCGTTTTCCTCCGTCCTCCACATTGTTTCATCCAACTCCTCTTCATACTGTTCCCGTGTGTGTTGTTGAAGCTCTCACACTGCTGCAGCTGGTCATTGCGAGGCTCACATTACTACAGGTGGTATGTGCGCTCCTCATAGTGTCCCAGCTGGTTCAGCACCGCTCCAGCTGGCTCATCTCTTACCGATGGAGCCTTACATTGCTAAGTTTGGTTCATATCTCCGTAATGATAATGATGATGATAATGATGATAATGATAATGATTATAATGATAACAATGATATAACAGTAATAATGATAATAATGATAATGATTATGATAATGATAACACTAATAAGAGTGATATTGATAATGATAATGATAATGATATTACTACTATACTACTATCATACAACTACTATACTACTACTACTACTAATAATAATAATAATAGTAATGATAACGATGATAATAAAGATGATAATGATAATAACGATAATAATAATCATGATAATAATAATAATAATAATAATAATAATGATAATAATAATAATAATAATAATAATAATAATAATTATAATAATAATGACAATGATAATAATAATAATAATGATTATAATAATGATAGTAATAATTATGATGATAATAGTAATGATGATAATACTGACGATTATAGATTTACACATGACTTTATTTCACTCAGGGAAAGAAATCGATTAAGTTATCATACATAGCAGTATTTTCATATGACGTCACGACTCATCTGCTGTTCTTGCAGTTGTCCACATGTGGTCACGTTTCTTGTTCTGATAAATCTAATTTCGTCATTTGTTCCCGAGTGTACGTACATACGTATGCAAGGAATAAAGGATTAACTTTTCCCTTCAAGTCGTGCTCGATTGCTTTTAGTGTCGAACATATCATACACAAATGAGGCACACATTCATTTGCAGGGTCAAAATTTACCGATATGTTTTGAAGTCATTTGCAAAATTCATTTTTCTTTCTTTTAACCTTTGCGTGCCTGCTCGTATTGTCCCACTTTAGCGAGGTAGCGCCAGGAATGGGTCCATACCAGTTCCTGCTTTCAGAAAGTGATAATAAAGTAATAGGTAAGATTCCAGCCTCCCTGATTTTGTCTCTCTTGATAAAGATATCTTACGACACGCAGGAAATGAATATAGCAATCTTTCTCACTCCCCTGTCCCTATTCTATCTCTAGGGATGCACATGGAAAACAGAATATCTGATCTCATATATACAATCACATGTTTACCAAATGGCGTCCTAGCTTTGTCTCTTCGATGTATATCAACTGACTTATATTTCTCTCTTGTGTCTCCCCTGATGATGTGATTATTACACGAAAGTGCACTTGAGAACTTATCGTGTTTCATTTTCCCCGTGGACTCATAGGAATATATATATATATATATATATATATATATATATATATATATATATATATATATATATATATATATATATATATATATATATATATATATATATATATATATATATATATATATATATATATATATATATATATATATATATATATATATATATATATATATATATATAATCCAAGAGTGCGTAGCGAGTCCTTCTTTAAGACAGAAGCTTATGGAAAGGACATTCAAACACTCTCATGTCGTATAGATCTCGGACTAAGTCTGTCCCAGTCTGTACGTCCCTTATTGTTTCAGTTGAGCTGTCATGACGGGCGGGAGAGACACACCCCCATCTTCTGCTCCATCTTGAGCAAATAGCTTGTGATTAACTGCTGCGTCCCCCGGAATGAGATGCTGATAAGATTCGTTATTCAAAACTCATCCTAATGGTGAGACTTTTGGTCTTATCACCCCCAAACGTAAGGCTCATATCGACGACCCGTCTCAGTAATGGTAAAACAACCCCCCAGAACAATAACGTCTCAGTCTACCTTAGCCTCATCCTGGGTGAAAATGACCGTTCCTGGAGGAATTACCCAAACATCTCTCTCTCTCTCTCTCTCTCTCTCTCTCTCTCTCTCTCTCTCTCTCGGGTCGATTTTTGCCGTGCCCTGGCGTGAGGGGGGGAGAGGGGAGAAAGAATACTTCCCACGCATTTCCTGCGGGTCGTGAAAGGCGTCTAAAAGGGAGGGACGGGGGGGGGGGGGGCGGCTGGAAATCCCCTCCTCTCGTTTGTTTCTTAATTTTCCAAAAGAGGGAACAGAGAAGGAGGCCAGGTGAGGATATTCCCTCAAAGGCCCAGTCCTCTGTTCTTAACGCTACCTCTCTAACGCGGGAAATGGTGAATAGTATGAAAGACAGAAAGATATATGTATATATATAATTTTATATTTTTTTGTTATACTTTGTCGCTGTCTCCCGCGTTTGCGAGGTAGCGCAAGGAAACAGACGAATGAAATGGCCCAATCCCCCCCCCCATACACATGTATATACATACGTCCACACACGCAAATATACATACCTACACAGCTTTCCATGGTTTACCCCAGACGCTTCACATGCCTTGCTTCAATCCACTGACAGCACGTCAACCCCGGTATACCACATCGCTCCAATTCACTCTATTCCTTGCCCTCCTTTCACCCTCCTGCATGTTCAGGCCCCGATCACACAAAATCTTTTTCACTCCATCTCTCCACCTCCAATTTGGTCTCCCTCTTCTCCTTGTTCCCTCCACCTCCGACACATATATCCTCTTGGTCAATCTTTCCTCACTCATCCTCTCCATGTGCCCAAACCATTTCAAAACACCCTCTTCTGCTCTCTCAACCACGCTCTTTTTATTTCCACACATCTCTCTTACCCTTACGTTACTCACTCGATCAAACCACCTCACACCACACATTGTCCTCAAACATCTCATTTCCAGCACATCCATCCTCCTGCGCACAACTCTATCCATAGCCCACGCCTCGCAACCATACAACATTGTTGGAACCACTATTCCTTCAAACATACCCATTTTTGCTTTCCGAGATAATGTTCTCGACTTCCACACATTCTTCAAGGCCCCCAGGATTTTGGCCCCCTCCCCCACCGTATGATCCACTTCCGCTTCCATGGTTCCATCCGCTGCCAGATCCACTCCCAGATATCTAAAACACTTCACTTCCTCCAGTTTTTCTCCATTCAAACTCACCTTCCAATTGACTTGACCCTCAACCCTACTGTACCTAATAACCTTGCTCTTATTCACATTTACTCTTAACTTTCTTCTTCCACACACTTTTCCAAACTCAGTCACCAGCTTCTGCAGTTTCTCACATGAATCAGCCACCAGCGCTGTATCATCAGCGAACAACAACTGACTCACTTCCCAAGCTCTCTCATCCCCAACAGACTTCATACTTGCCCCTCTTTCCAAAACTCTTGCATTTACCTCCCTAACAACCCCATCCATAAACAAATTAAACAACCATGGAGACATCACACACCCCTGCCGCAAACCTACATTCACTGAGAACCAATCACTTTCCTCTCTTCCTACACGTACACATGCCTTACATCCTCGATAAAAACTTTTCACTGCTTCTAACAACTTTCCTCCCACGCCATATATTCTTAATACCTTCCACAGAGCATCTCTATCAACACTATCATATGCCTTCTCCAGATCCATAAATGCTACATACAAATCCATTTGCTTTTCTAAGTATTTCTCACATACATTCTTCAAAGCAAACACCTGATCCACACATCCTCTACCACTTCTGAAACCACACTGCTCTTCCCCAATCTGATGCTCTGTACATGCCTTCACCCTCTCTATATATAATATATGCAAAAAAAAAAAAAAGACTGTCACGTCTGTCTGTCTGCACACGCATAGAGGAATTTGCCGGAAACATGATGACTAACCCCCATACACAGTTGCCAATAATTCGTCCATTTCCTCAGCAGAATAGAAACTGCTTGCTGCTTGTGTGATATATTTTTGAGCAAGATACTCTATTACTGAAGGGAAAGGTTGCCTTAGGCATTATGGGAGTTGTGGGATCATCTAAGATGTCTCCTCGTTCTTGTTTTTTCAACTCTTACATAAAACTGATGATGAGGGAAACAGCTATGGATAAAATCATTTATCTTTTTAGAACTGGACCTGGGGAAAGTATCTTTCTGGAGATAGATCAGAGGAAAGTATCTTTTCAAAGATTATCTCACTGTGTCAACATAGTTAAACGTATGTTGACCTCGGTTTTTACATGAGTTTGGACGAGACTCGGTTTTTCCTCTTTCAGAATTTTTTTTTTTTTTCCCTTTCAGTGAATCTTTCATCTTAACTAGAGGAGCAGTGCTAGGAGCTGGCGGATGGTACTTCAATATTCAGGAATTATGATGAAAATGTTCACTGAATTACCGTCCAATTAGCCTCACCTCAATACTCGAAAAAATCAAGGAACCCATTAATGTTT
This sequence comes from Panulirus ornatus, assembly GCF_036320965.1. Classification (NCBI taxonomy): domain Eukaryota; kingdom Metazoa; phylum Arthropoda; class Malacostraca; order Decapoda; family Palinuridae; genus Panulirus; species Panulirus ornatus. The sequence goes on along the minus strand of NC_092225.1, from coordinate 68,025,723 downwards.
TTCTTTTTCCTTAAATCAAAGTGGTTAACAACACATAGTCATTATGGTGACTGTAGCTAGGAAATCTGTCTTCTACTGTCGTTGGACTGATAGAATGAAATCCCAAAAAAGTTAGACGTAAATACACCCATTTGTATTATGTTTTTGAACCTACAAGCAGACTCGAACAATGTCGCAAATGATAGATTGATGACTTGAATAAGAGAAAATGGTGTTGCTTGAGGTATCCATCTGGACAAATGTCGCTGTCAGCTGACGATAATTTAGTGGTACTGAATAAAGGAGCATCTGACTTTTCCCCTAATTTATTCATGGCTCACTCGAGGCGCACTCCTTTTTACTATGCGCATAATTGATGTCATATTAGGTCCGAATGTTAAAGTTTCTGAATTTTTGTTAGAGATTAAAAACCACGATGGAAAAGGTTATCTGAGAATGACAGTAAAATATTTAAGATACCCGACTCACTGTGTTAAACAACGACCAGAAATTGCAATGAGAATTCAGTGCAGGGCAAGTGTATAGTAATATAATCCATATTAAGATAATTTCAAAGAATTACACAGGATGCTTTTGCAGAGCGCTTGAGAACGCTCATGAAATCAAAGTCTAGTTCAGTAAAATCTAAAATACATTGGCAATATCAAGCTACAACTGAAATAGTATTGTTGGAAATCATTTGCTTGATTTTACTATAACAAATATTAAAGACAATACTGAACTTTTGAGGATTGAATGTACGTAAATATCTTGACTATTATAGTTATGATTATAATCTCCAAATCATAGGACAAAGACCAACAGAGACTTGAAAGAGTACATGGGAGTACATGGGAGAGACAGCAAGAAATGGCCATTAGGTCCATGTCTAAGTAATCTTACCTAAACTACTTAGATCTATCTGTTCTTATTCTGAGTGGATGAGGGTAAAGATAGGACGGTAAGACTTTTCTCTCCACAAGAAAAGAATGCATGGGTGAAATAACTCCGCATGGAACTTAACAGGACAGAAGTAGGCAACAGTATTTACTGGGACAATCAAACCAGATTCTATAGCGACCGAAGTTATGTTTCTAAAATGACATAGGAGTTTGATCAAATCGATACCAATACGCTGTCTGATGTGCACGCAGGAATCCAGTGGACGGTTATAACAGAGTGAAGCTCTGATGAACAGGATAATGAACATGAACCGTGATAGACTGCATGATGCAAATCCAATGTTGACCTGGGTTGAAAATCCCTTTCATTGCCTAAAGGTATATGATCAATCTAAGACCTCACAGTGATCACGTGAATATATGGCTTAGGCTTGCAAAACACAGCTGAAGACAAAGAGAGAGACAGACAGACAGACAGATAGACAGAAGAAACAGACAGATAGTCAGCTATATATTGTATTGTTCTTAAGGAAGGAAAAACGAGAGGCAGCAACAAGTGTTGTCTGCCAAACTCGTCAGTACTCATTCCCTCATGTCTTCTGTTATCCTCTTTACCACTCATTTCCTTCCCTCTTTACTTCTCTCTTTACATTTCCTCATCCCTCTCCTCCTCATTTTTACGCACCTCATAATCATTTCTCCTCATTACTCCTTTTCTCGTCTAATAATCGTCTTTCCTCATAATTCCTCTCCTTTCCTCATCATTGCTCTCTTCTCCTCAATAATCCATTCCCCCGCCTCTTACTCACGATCCCATTATCCCCCTCGTAAAACCTCATGTTCCCCCAATTTAACTACCCATTTCCTCGTATCGTTAGTTATCTTTATTACTCATTATCTTTACCTTCCTTCTTATGAGTTCTCTCTCGTTCTCTTATTATTCCCTTCCCCGCCTGTCATTACTTCTTGCTTCATTCATTACTTATTCCCTCATCCACAGTATCCTCTTTCTGCTCCCCTCATCAACCCTCCTCATCTCCAGTTATATTGGCTTTGCACCTCCCAGATTGCCTCTCTCTCCTACTATTGTCTGTGTCTCTCCCACTATTGCCTCTGTCTCTCCCACCACTGCCCTGTCTCTCCCGCTATTGCGTCTGTCTCTCCCACTATTGCCCCTGTCTCTCCCACTATTGCCCCTGTCTCTCCCACTATTGCCCTGTCTGTCCCACTATTGCCCCTGTCTCTCTCACTATTGCCCTGTCTCTCCCACTATTGCCTCTGTCTCTCCCACTACTGCCTCTGTCTTTCCCACTATTGCCCTGTCTTTCCCACCACAGCCTCTGCTTCTCCCGTTACTTCCAGCTCTCCCTTCGTCAGCACCTGTCATTTTCCTCCTCACCACCTCTCGCCCCTCTCCCCGTCAACTTCCTCTCCCTTCATTATCTCCTTCGTCTTCCCTTTATTACCTCCATCCTCTCTCCTCTGTTGTCTCATTCCTCCTCGTCTCATCTTTCCCCATCTGTCGGTCTCTCTCTCTCTCTCTCTCTCTCTCTCTCTCTCTCTCTCTCTCTCTCTCTGAGCCAGTACTTCAGCGGCTGTCAGGTTTCAATCCTTTTCGCTCAGGTTCCTGCCTTTCCCTCTGTGTCAGCCACATGTAGGTTGCTGGCATCTAGCCCACAGAGATGCAGTCTCGCCATCACACACGTAAACACTTGACATCACGTAATTTTCACGACTCGTTCTTCGCAACTCCAAAGTTTTCCTGCGGTGAGTGCGACGCGCTATAGCTTTGCGACAAGTCCTCGTAACTCAATTATCCCCTTCATGCCTCTCCTTCTATCATTCTATCTTCTCCCATTTCTCTTCTATCTATCTTTTGTCTAATACAGCTTTCTCCTCCTCCTCCTCCTCCTCTTCCTCTTCCTCTTCCTCTTCCTCTTCTTCTTCTGCATCGTTAATCCTTAACTGTGACCATCTGTCTCGAGGCTACGGTCGCTAGAGGGATCACGGAGTCGAGAATTATTGAGCAGCTCCACCAAATTGCCCAACGACCCCGCCATTAATTATGAAACAGCTGATCCTGGGACAGATGGTCCTGGAACGAGTGATCCCCGGGCGGGCAGAGGATGCAGGAACAACAGCTGATTCTGGAGTAAGATGATCCCGCAACAGCTGAGTATTTAGATCAGCTGCTGCTCCAGGCTGGAATGATACTGGAAAGCGCAAAAGCCAGTTCAGCGATCATCCTGGAACGGTCTAACATTTTGCAAGGGATTCCGACACGATCGTTGACGAAGGAGATGATTCTGGAACGCGCCTCTGCTCGTGCAGAGGGTTCTGGAACAGCCAATCATTATGCTGATGATCTTGAAATGGGCAATCATTGCGCAGATGAATCCGGAATGGTCTTGGATTAGCTGATCGTAAGGACAGGTGATGTTAAGATTAGTTAATGTTCGGAGAGATGTTCCTGGAAGGAGTCGAATGGAAGACCTGACTACGACCTGTGGGGACGCGGTTGGCTGCTTCTTCCCATAGTTGGTGTGTGGAGACCAGACAAACGAAGACGGGCCGTTATAAAGGCTTTTTTTTTTGTTTCTTCTCGTACAGCAAATTTGTAGAATTCTCTTCCTTCCTTCAGTTTTCTTTCTTCCTATAACCTTTCCAGCTTCAAAAGTCGAGTCTACAAACGCCCCAAAAACCAGAAATTAATCATCCTGTGTATATATATTGTTTAAGAATATGAAAACTGTTCTTTTCAACCGACAGGTCCTTGAGCGGGACCTACTTCTGTCAACTTCCAGTGCATTGAAAAAAAAATATATCAAAAAGAAAATAAATGCTATCATAATAGAAAGAATTCCATCTTTAACGAAAGAAATAGGTTAACCTATATAACTCTTCCAGGATCAACATACCAAAATGATTCTTTTCCTTTGTACCCGTGGGAGAAGGATCTACCAGTAGACGGAAATTAAACACAAGTCACTTGGTTAAACCTCATTTAATATGCGCAATAGAATTTCTGTAATTATATTCAAGCTGTGGAAGAGAAAGGTACGAAATTAATGGCAATCAATATATATATATATATATATATATATATATATATATATATATATATATATATATATATATATATATATATATATATATATATATATATATATATATATATATATATATATATATATATATATATATATATTAAACGATGGATTTTTGAAAAGAAAATTCTTCCAAAATTGAGGCCCAGAAATCCTTTGATACAGGGTAGTACCTGGAGTGCAATGCTGCACAATACACAGATGAGGTCACACAGAATAGTTGACTAGCCCGAATGACGAGGAATATTCAAAACATATTCAAGACATATTCAGGATATAGTCACAGACATAGTCAGAATATATTCACAGACTTAGTCTCTGGAAACAGGGACTAAATCATCCTATGTTTCTCCAGTAAATTCACACAGGACACAAACCGGCTATCTGTGAGTATCATGACGCGACTCAACATGATGATCTTCCCAGAGCTTCGTGATGATCATCTCTTAACCAAATGTCAGGTAAAGTGCTGGATGAGAGATTATATTACATGCACTTAACGTGATCCCGTCCATGACGACCTGTTACGAGACTTGAGTTCTCAAAGTGCCATTAACGTTATTAGGAGTTCCTGTAGTGCTAAGGAGAGGTTCTAGAAATCTTATTTAATCTATAGCTAAGGAGTCAGATATCACAACTGCTACGATATGTCTAGTGGAATTCTTCGGCGAAGATGGCAAAGGACGTCGTGTGGGGGAGCCGCATTTCACAATGTGATCCTTATGTCCCATTCATCTCATATTATCTCCTCTGTGACACCTAGACTGACCCAAGAGTAATACCAAGTTTATACCATCTTAATTGTTATTGGAAAACATATGAGAATTATCATTATTGTTCACTTCATTCATTCCTATTTTTTTACACAGACAATGACAGTATTCGTTTCTTCGCTCAGGATAAACTTCTTTCCAATGTTTCCAGGCAGTCGCCACACCAATTGCATCACAGCTTTTCATTGTTCTATATGCTCTCCTGACTTTCCATATTCCAATTACTTTCCACTTCTCACCCACTGTCTTTATCATTTTTCTTTTTTTATAGATATGTTGAACTTTTTTCAAATCTCTATTTCTGTTTTGTAAATGCTTTCTTTTCATTTACAATCACACCAAAAAGATTCTCTACGGTACAAATATTAAAATATTATCGTCGCTTGAAACTGTGCACAGCTTCGTCAAAATACTTTTCGCTACAAAGGAGTCCATCCTTTCCCTGTTACTGAGTGTAGTGCAGACTTAGAGCTGCAGGAGTTCCTTGATGGATGGTCCTGGGGTTTTATATGTATACATAATGATGTGATTATTACACGAAAGTGCACTTGGGAACTTATCGTGTTTCATTTTCCCCATGGACTCATAGGAATATCTTGATCACGCGCAAAATTGTGATCCTTTCCAATATATATTTATATATATATATATATATATATGTATATATATATATATATATATATATATATATATATATATATATATATATATATATATATATATATATATATATATATATATATATATATATATAAAGGATTCTCGGCTGTAAACGGAAGTACTCGAGTTTGATATACGTTTTATATTTTACCTGAGCTGATACAAATTGAATTAATATAGATGGCTGGATGTATAAATTCAGAGTCGGCCGCCAATAAATCTGAGCCTAATAAGATTTTTATGAAATTTGGACATGCAAAATAGTTCATGCGGCGTGTAATTATCTTGACTGAATTTGATATTAAATTCTCCTGCAACAGCCTTCTGTTTACACAGGAAAAAAAAAAGAACATCGCTTGGAATTTTTTTTTTAGCAGGAAGGATATATATATATATATATATATATATATATATATATATATATATATATATATATATATATATATATATATATATATATATATATATATATATATATTTGTCCCTGTAGCCGGATATTATTAAAAGCCTCTTCCCGGGTTATGGATGCTATAAAAATGCATAGATTGTGAGAGAAACTTTGTTGTGTATTTCCAAGTATCGAAAACGTAAAAAAAAAAAACAGACGCTGATTGAGAATGGTTTAATAGCGCTAAGTGTGATTTGATAATATTCTGATATCTTGTGGTGTACCTTTTTGGTGATACATGTCCACTGTATATCAGATGTAGATTTCACATCCTTCTGGTATCTTGTGCTATACCATTTTGGTATGATACACCGTCTATCATACGTGTATACTAGGTGTGTGGTGTGAATGATGAAGGAAACTGCTTTCGTGTATACTAGGTGTGTGGTGAAGGAAACTGTTTTCACTCCTCTGTCCTGTCATGAGAAAAAAAAAAAGAAAGAAGAAAAAGGCGTTATAAGTAGAGAAAACTCGTCGTCCACTCAGTAATGACCATAATATTCTATGCAGGCTAATGTTTACAGTGTCAGAAGTTATAGATGGCCGGCGTTAATGACGGCTAAATGATATCGTATCTCTAGTTAGCGAGCGTTGAAGGTTACATTAATTATAGGGAAGGGAGACTGGACGATATGTCATTACAAGGTGCCTCACGGGTCATACTTACTTATCCCTTTGTAGGTTATTACTTTAATGACAACCTTTTAAACAATTTCTGAAAACAGGAATTTATCTTTTTTTTTTTCTTCAGTGTTCTGGTGTTATATGTGAGAAGTGGAGGAACTGCATTCTTTTGATGGTCAATCAGCGATTTTATATATATATATATATATATATATATATATATATATATATATATATATATATATATATATATATATATATATATATATATATATATATATATATATATATATATATATATATATATATATATATATACATAAGTTCATGAAAATATATTAAGGAGGAAAGTAAGAGGCAAGAGGAGTTATTTCTACATGTGTAGCTACACAGCACAAGTGATGGAAGCGGATGAGGGAGAGTGAAACTTTCAGTCACTTTCACTTGTGTAAGTGAAAGCATAACTTCAGCTTTATCAAATGGCTCCGTAGGATTCCTTAACAATGCAGCTTTTGTCAACATATATTTTTTCTTTCTTTTTTGAGGGATATCTTCTGTATTTTACCATTATTGCTCCTTGTTCATCGATAGATAGAAGGTAAATGGCACGTAAGTGGCGGGTGTTGTTTGGTGAATGACAAGGCGGCCCTTACTCAGCGGCAGGTGGATAATGCTGAGTAGCAGGTGGTGCGTGCTGAGTGGCAGGTGGTTCATGCTGAGTGGCAGGTGGTTCATGCTGAGTGGCAGGTGGTGCTTGTGGTGCTTGCTGAGTGGCAGGTGGTGCTTCCTGAGTGGCAGGTGGTGCTTGCTGAGTGCCAGGTGGTGTGTGTGCAATGCTGCTACTGCTACTGGTGGTGTCAGGTCTGGAGGGATAAGTGTTTGGAACTGATGATAAATTACAGGTTGAAGAGACTCCCTCACTAGCCATGGACAGACACAGTGCTCCCCACTTCAGCACAGCTCGTGTAAAGGCCATTACGTCTGAACAAATCTTATACTCTTTCTTCCTTTTCCTTGGGCAGTGGATTTCAGCTGTAAACATACCTGTTCATTGAAAGATAAATGTATATCAAATTTGAAAGTACATTCGAAACCTTTCTTCTTGATGATATTTTATTGTATATGTTCCTCGCGTCCTCGATTTTAAAAGAGATCATGAAACAGAATGCCCTTGTGACACTGTGTGTTTTCTCTTCGTTTGATCCTTTTCGTCCACACGAGTCATTCCTTCTACTCTAGAGCTCTGAATGAGGCTGACACAGGCTTTATCTATCTGCGGAAGCCAAAATGATGGAAAAAGTGAAATAAAGAACTGCGAGTTGACCAAGAAATTAGGACAGATGCAACTCGATGTGAGAAACAACAGCATGAGACGTACATTGCTGACAATAGCAAAAGTCACCTATAGCAAAAGTCACCATAAAAAGACGCATGATTATATTCGAGGCGAGAGGTGTCATTAACCAGTCAACTAACTGGTCCATCACTCTCAGACAACGACGATATGGATCGAGACAGTGAAGCCTTGCCAGAGATCTTTAAGCAAAACATTTTCTTGTCCTCATCCGTACTGATCAGTGAAGACGTTCCAGACGACCACAACAGTACCACTGACTGGGAGAAAAAAAGAAAAAAAAGAGAACGTTTGCAAATACGGACATGAAAGATCAAGATGTAATGTCAGGTTTAAACGACACGTTGCGATACGTCTTTTCTAACAACCGTGATGGAAGACCAGAGAGATGGAAGAGAGTTCAAACCCTCACTGCTCTTTCCAGGGAGTCACATGCTGCGGGGGAAAGTTCTAGGAAGTGGCGACCTGGAAGTTTGTCAGCGGAAAACCGATATTCATAAAAAAAGGTGAGACGTTCTTGTCTGGATACTGGCGACCATTTACCTTGACGTCCACGGCTGGTAAACGTATGGGAACCATGATGCGAGGGATGTCTGACGGTCATTTATGATCATCAGAGTTTTGGACGAAATGATTTATGTCTGACAAATGTGCTCGTGATTTCCTGTATGACATAATTCATACGTGGAATATAGGCAAAGCAGATGACGTTCGTTATGCGTCCAGTTTTTCAGAAAGCGTTAGATAAAGTTCTTCGTTAAAAATTACAAGTAAAGTTCATGAGGCCCCCATCTCTTTAACCTTCTCCTTCACTATCAGAGAAATTGTGTGTGTGTGTGTGTGTGTGTGTGTGTGTGTGTGTGTGTGTGTGTGTGTGTGTGTGTTAAAGAGTACGTAGTTGGACGCATTGTAACGTAACCATGGCATTACGTAACATGGGTTATAGGACCTTACGTGAAACCTGATGTGGTTCATATTCTTTTATGCGTTGGTAGGGGACGGATTCGCCGTAAAAAGAAAAAAAAAACTATTTTATAGCACGAGTGATATATTTTGGTTCATAGTGGCGTTCGTGGGAACGATACGTTATGGAACAATTGGCGATAAATAATATGATAAGATTCATGGCGATGTGTGAGGTGATTTATGCACACTATGTGGTAGAATATGTCGGTTATGTGATAGATTTCTGGCCAGGGTATGTTGGGTAAGTGCTGGGCACTGTGGATGTATTTGTGATTTAATTCTTTTTTTCCTACAGTGGCCGACATGGCACGGGCGAAACTTGCCCCAGTGGGAGGCCATCACTGGGGAAAGAGGAAAGTAAGATGAACGCAAAGTGGAAATTACTCATGGCACCGCAGGTGTCTTACTGACCTGTTTAAGCTTAAAGGAAGAAAGGTTATATGAAGATTAATTCACAGGTTATATGACTTAGGAACTGTATAGAAGATTTCCCAATGAGACAAATGTTGCTGTGTATTTTCAAGTTTAATCCTTCGAGGGGTTTGAATTTTCATCTCATTTCTCTTTCTCTAATTCATCACGACTCTAACCCCTTTTCCTTCGATGGATCTGTGGGATTGTCGTCCATCACTACAGTAAATATACATAATCTCACGACAATGTCTTTCCCGAGAACTGTCCTCCACACAGACACCCAAGTCTTCCATCATGACCCAGGGAGTCGTGTTCGCATGATGGAAAAAAATCTGCACTTCGTCGACGTCTCTGGCAGAAGGTATCGAGAGGCTTCGTCTTGTTACTGATACTCTCACACTTGACGTAGCTTCGAACTCCACCTACACATTAGAGAGAACAGAGGATCGAGTAGCGATCCACTACCCTTCCGCGGGTATCGTCATCTACAGTAGGTTCCTGGTTCTCGAGAGCTGGCTGCCTCTCTCCTTACCTAGACCTTGCATTACCGGGCGAGCCACTCCGTTGGCGTAATTACTGTGTGGCCGTTGGGAAATCAAGGATGAGCCTTTGTGATGGCTGTTTTTTCCCGTCTGCGTTTAACCATTGGAACCCTTCATGATATTTTTCCCCGCGTATTTTCTAATACATATGTATATATATATATATATATATATATATATATATATATATATATATATATATATATATATATATATATATATATATATATATATATATATATACATATATATATATATATATATATATGTGAGAAACTGCAGAAGCTGGTGACTGAGTTTGGTAAAGTGTGTGAAAGAAGAAAGTTAAGAGTAAACGTGAATAAGAGCAAGGTTATTAGGTACAGTAGGGTTGAGGGTCAAGTCAATTGGGAGGTGAGTTTGAATGGAGAAAAACTGGAGGAAGTGAAGTGTTTTAGATATCTGGGAGTGGATCTGGCAGCGGATGGAACCATGGAAGCGGAAGTGGATCATAGGGTGGGGGAGGGGGCGAAAATTCTGGGAGCCTTGAAGAATGTGTGGAAGTCGAGAACATTATCTCGGAAAGCAAAAATGGGTATGTTTGAAGGAATAGTGGTTCCAACAATGTTGTATGGTTGCGAGACGTGGGCTATGGATAGAGTTGTGCGCAGGAGGATGGATGTGCTGGAAATGAGATGTTTGAGGACAATATGTGGTGTGAGGTGGTTTGATCGAGTAAGTAACGTAAGGGTAAGAGAGATGTGTGGAAATAAAAAGAGCGTGGTTGAGAGAGCAGAAGAGGGTGTTTTGAAATGGTTCGGGCACATGGAGAGAATGAGTGAGGAAAGATTGACCAAGAGAATATATGTGTCGGAGGTGGAGGGAACGAGGAGAAGAGGGAGACCAAATTGGAGGTGGAAAGATGGAGTGAAAAAGATTTTGTGTGATTGGGGCCTGAACATGCAGGAGGGTGAAAGGAGGGCAAGGAATAGAGTGAATTGGAGCGATGTGGTATACCGGGGTTGAGGTGCTGTCAGTGGATTGAATCAAGGCATGTGAGGCGTCTGGGGTAAACCATGGAAAGCTGTGTAGGTATGTATATTTGCGTGTGTGGACGTATGTATATACATGTGTATGGGGGTGGGTTGGGCCATTTCTTTCGTCTGTTTCCTTGCGCTACCTCGCAAACGCGGGAGACAGCGACAAAGCAAAAAAAAAAAAAAAAAAAATATATATATATATATATATATATATATATATATATATATATATATATATATATATATATATATATATATATATATACGACCTGTCCTTCATGCAAGAGGCGCAACATTTCATCTTACATATTTTCAGGAATTCATTGTCTATTCTTTTATTTTTCCTTTATATTTCTATTGTCTTTTTCTTTTCCCCGTCTTTCAAGGTCTGTCCTCAGTGAAAACGTCACTGGATCACAGTGAAAGTGGCCATAGGACATGGGGCATATTTCGCTGTCCCTGTGACCCAATAATGTCAGACTTAGCAGGTTGGTGCCCAGCTGAACTGTTGTGACCTGACGTGTTAACCAGGTATGTGAGGGGATCCTACCCAGTCGACCTGTTACGACCTGGCTCGTCAATTTTGCTTCATTTATGCCCCATTTTTGACCTGTCTCTCTCGTGTATGTATTGTGCGTTACCTTACCTTTCTGTCAGTTTGCCTGAAGATGTGACAAACGAAAGACCTTACGACTATGCCTTGATTTTTAATGTAGTTTATATCTGTTATGCACAAGATTGTGTCTTCGATATATATATATATATATATATATATATATATATATATATATATATATATATATATATATATATATATATATATATATATATATATATATATATATATATATCTTTTCTTTCATACTATTCGCCATTTCCCGCGTTATCGAGGTAGTGTTAAGAACAGAGGACTGGGCCTTTGAGGGAATATCCTCACCTGGCCCCCTTCTCTGTTCCTTCTTTTGGAAAATTAGAAAAAAAAAGAAGAGAGGGAAGGATTTCCAGCAAGCAGTGGTATGCTGATTGTAGAGCATAGGTTCTATATACCTATATACGTACATGGCAAGGGCACGTCGTCCGAATAGCAAAATTATATATGAGTCCGTCCTCATGTGTGGATTAGCGTTATCATTCCCCCCTGGCCACTAGGACACCACAAAGGTCAGTAACCCGAAAGTATTCTCTTAATGACAATAACAGTTCTGCTGGCTCCATTTCATTTAACTGCTCATCCAAATAGCTCCATAATGGAGACGATAATTAGAATGCTGCCCTGCGCAAACATGGACACATCGCTTTAACACATTCAAAATTGCAGATCCCATTCTCGAATGACGATATTACGCATGCTCCGATATTTTGTCCCAAGTGATTATTCAGCAAATATACCTAAACGACGCAAAGAATTGATGTCACTTAACAATCCACACACCATTTTTTTTTTTTTTCAGCACTTTTTTTTCCCCCGGGGGGTCGGGAATGGATTTGGGGCTGGATGGCAATGAGCTGCGATTATCTGCATTTCGATTAGGATAGAAATTGTGATTTTTGGTGATGGTGTGGTGATGTTCCGACTTTATCTTTGTTTTATCTGGCTGCATTGTTTCTGGACTGTCTGTGTCTGTCATTGCCAGTCTGGCTGTCTCTCTGAATGTCTGTCTGTATGTCTGGCTGTCTCTCTCTCTCTCTGTGTATATATATATATATATATATATATATTTTCTTTTTCTTTCAAACTATTCGCCATTTCCCGCATTAGCGAGGTAGCGTTAAGAACAGAGGACTGGGCCTTGAGGGAATACCCTCACCTGGCCCAATTCTCTGTTCCTTCTTTTGGAAAATTAAAAAAAAAAAAAACGAGAGGGGAGGATTTCCAGCCCCCCGCTCCCTCCCCTTTTAGTCGCCTTCTACGACACGCAGGGAATACGTGGGGAGTATTCTTTCTCCCCTATCCCCAGGGATAATATATATATATATATATATATATATATATATATATATATATATATATATATATATTTTTTTTTTTTTTTTTCTTTCTATACTATTCGCCATTTTCCGCGTTAGCGAGGTAGCGTTAAGAACACAGGACTGGACCTTTGAGGGAATATCCTCACCTGGCCCCCTTCTCTGTTCCTCCTTTTGGAAAATTAAAAATACCGAGAGAGGAGGATTGATATATATATATATATATATATATATATATATATATATATATATATATATATATATATATATATATATATATATATATATATATATATATATATATATATATATATATATATATATATATCCTTTCTATCTCTGACTCTAGGTGTACATGAG
>NC_092225.1:67970107-68007607 GCF_036320965.1 Panulirus ornatus | reverse complement strand
TACCCTATAATGATTGATTACCTCCTCAAGTCACTCAGTTGATTAGTGACTGTTGATAATGAGAGATGGAAGGAAGTGGCTGGTTGCCAAACTGATTTTGGACACAAAGAATATAAAAGTCTTTTTCTTTAGCTTAATAAATGTGTTGTAAACTTACAGTTTCTTAAAAGTCAGGTATACATTACTTATTTTGTCTGTTAACCGTCATTAAACATTATCTTTCATGTGACTGTAAGTGAATTATCTTTGCTTTCATGGAATCAGTGTATTGTAGATGCATCTTTTAATGCACTGTGGCAGAAACATCGAGTGAAATGTGTGCATGAATAAAAAGTGAAATGTAAAATACTTATCTCTCCCTGGCGCATCATAATGCAGGAAACTTGCTCTGTCAATCACACCTTAACAAAATAAAAAAAGAAAATGACATAAAAGAAATATCCTTATATATAAATCTTCTGTCTCTCCATCAATCACTTCTACCTGCATTCCCAGTTAGATGAACCAGGGTCACATAACCTCAAGATTCACCAACACTGATTCTCAATCATTAGGTCCAGGTCTGATAAAGAGTGAGCCAAGGGCTGTATATACAGTGTGAGCGAATATGAGCTTCGAGGAATCTTGAACAACTGACGAAGGAAGGTGTTTGCGTGCTCTCTCGTTTGGTAGACACAGAATGACGTTGACTGCTTGAATGACCAAACGACCCTGACAGACTATCGGATTAACGTCGATATGACCTAACCAAAGTGAAGTACACAAAGGGCTTTTAAACTACCTTTTTAACAATACATTTTGAGCAGCAAGTTGATCTTTCACGCAGGATTAACATCTTCTTTCACACCTTCAACATGAAAATGAAAATATTATACATTGTTAACAGTTATATATATACTCTGTATTCTATCATCTCTAGTTCTTTGTTTTCACAAGCTCTGGCCTAAGGAAATAAGAGCTTTACCTGTGTGTGACGAGGTTGGGACAATCATTCCACTATGCATGGTTTTGCGTTCCCTCTACACAAATTCTTCTTTGAGTTTATCTTCAGTTTCAGCTTGTATTAAATCTACTCTCATGACTGTACAATCCCCAGAGACTCTTTTCTTAAAGGGGGGGGGGGGTGAGTTCTGGGTTTGTAACCCCATGAGTCTATCTGGAGGCTCCCACAGCTCGAAGGCTGCGCTACATTTATTAGCAGGGTCTGGGTGGACTCCTTTAAAGTGAGAAGCTTTTTCTTCATGAGAGAGAGAGAGAGAGAGAGAGAGAGAGAGAGAGAGAGAGAGAGAGAGAGAGAGAGAGAGAGAGAGAGAGAGAGAGAGAGAGAGAGAGAGAGAGTACATAAGAAGCCAGTCAGACAAACAGGTGAAAGTGCCGTTGCGCGATGGGCAAGAATTCCTCCCTCGTCTCGTATCTCCCCTTGTGAATGACACACGACCACTGCCCATAAGGAAATACCGTGAGTCCCAGCTCCTCACTCCCCTCCTCTGGTTCAGGAGTGTGTACAACAGTAGTGTGATCAATCACCGTTGGTCTCCTTCGTGGCACAGGGAAGTGTTCCGTGACTGGCGCTACCTCGCTGCTCCATACATAAAACAGTGGTTATAGATACACACGCCCTTTCTCCCTCCTCCTCCTCCTCCTCCTCCTCCTCTTGCTGCTGGTAGCGTGCAGCTCCGACGTTTCTTGTAGGCGGACAGCCACGTCGATCTAGCACAGGAAAGTGAGGCATTATTCATCTATATTTTTGTGGGATTCCAAGACACAGAATAGATCTTAGAAGGCCTTTTTTTTTTTTTTTAATATCTATATTCCTGCTGCTGTTACGCATTCCGCAAATCCTAGCAAATAGGATTATCTAGGTTGGCAATGGATAATCTTATTATCTGATTATCTCCAGGGGCTTTTGCTGATAGTATACACTCGTCCTCCACTTCCAGGAACGTATCGATGTCTCATAAAGACAATAACCATTTTATCAAAGTCACGTGATCCTAATGGCACAGACACGCAACCTAATGTTCACTTAATTACTGCCGATCGTTTCTGGTCGATAGATTCGTCCAAATCGTCTTCCTGACTCAAAATTTAAACTGCACGGTAGTTCTCATATTCTTTTATTTAGCACCAGAACCCAATATTTTTGGGGAGGGTTCTTACAGGTTCAGGTCTGCGCTCTGCGACGGAGCAGGATAAGGTGGAGTTCTTTGAGGCAGGAAAATCGTCGATGAGGTTATGCTTCTTCCGTTCGTTATGTTAGATTCAGTCATGTCAGGTTAATCGAGGTCAAGATAGGTTAAAAGTTGCTAAAATTAGAATTGTGAAGTTAGGGTAAGGTTTAGCTAGGTTAGGTAATGCCTAAGAATAGCTAAGTTAGGTTAGGAAATGCTTAAGAATGGGTAAGTTAGGTTAGGGTTTAGTTGGGTTAGGAAATGACTTAGAATAGCTAAGTTAGGTTAAGGTTTGGTCAGGTTGGGCAATGACTTAGAATAGCTAAGTTAGGTTAGGGTTAAGTTAGGTTAGGAAATGACCTAGAATAGCTAAGTTAGGTTAGGGTTTAGTTAGGTCAGGGTTTAGTTAGATTAGGAAATGACTTAGAATAACTATGTATGGTGGATCAAACTAGGTTAAATGAAGCATGGGCGCCTCATGGCTTTGGTGGATTAAGCTAGGCCAGATTAAGGTATGAACACCTCATGGCTTCTTGAGATGAGATCATTGGACGAACCACAACACTAAAATACCGTCGAAGGACTACTGAGGCAAACTCATCATACGTCTTCCTTTTGCTGTCATTCACCTTTGGGTGGAGGGGCCAGCAAAGCCAGCAAGCAAGAAAACACGTAGTGAATTTATCACGAGGAACGGAACAGTCTCATTGGCCAGAGGGTCTCTCCGTTTATAGAAGGAGCCACATGGTGACCTTTCCGTGGAAAAGGTCACGATGATCACTAACCGATTCGGAAGCCTTTGTAGTTAAAGTCCAACAGCTGTGAATTATACACATGGGTCATGGGATTGCCTCCTCCTCCTAACTCGCTTCCACCGTGAAAAATCTACCGGGATAGATGGGTTGGTCGATACGTCTAATTGTCCAAGGGCTATGGATGTCCCTAGATGTCCAGGGCCAAGGCTTTTTTTTTTTTGTAGAAATGGAGGAGGCTCGTGTATTCATTGTGTATGTGTGTGTGTGTGTGTGTGTGTGTGTGTGTGTGTGTGTGTGTGTGTGTGTGAGCCATGAATTATAATACAGGAGGAGAGGTTCTCCTCAGGAGAAACTTGGGGCCTAGCAATTACCACAAGTTTGGTGGGAATGATCCTTGTTGTAAGGTCATAACTAAGGAATTCAACTTAACTTTGCTCATTATTCAACACAAACTGGCGTAGTTGGATTTTTCATATTAAACGTCTCTCTCTCTCTCTCTCTCTCTCTCTCTCTCTCTCTCTCTCTCTCTCTCTCTCTCTCTCTCTCTCTCTCTCCTGAAGGCTGGCTGCGAGTTGGGCCTGCACTTCAGTGGCTTTCAAGTGTCACACCTTTGCCCCAGGTGACTGTTCATTCCCTCCGCCTCACCCACATACGCTTGACAACGCGTATGTCTAGATTTCCCTGCGGTGAATGCTACGCGTTAGCCCTGCGATTGAACAACATCTCGTCGTAGGAATCTTAATGATAAGTACCGTCATCCATCTAAGGTTTAGGACAATGGCATTGGTCACCAGCTGAAAAGAAAAAAAAAGAACGTCGCTTAGTGAATAAACAATAGATAATTGACTTTGTTAACGCAATAACATAAGACGAAGGGGAGGGGGTGGGGGGAGAAGATAAACAAATATATAAACATTGCTCACAAGAGGAGCATCTGAGAGCAATTATCATTCCCCACAAAACGGACCTGAAATAGTAAATAAACTGTATTCCAGTGAGGGAGGAATAAACTGAAGGAAATTACTGAAAGAATTACGCTGCTAACGAAGGGGATAAGAGGCCTTTGGATACAGGAAACATACATCAATCATCTTGTATCTTGCTTGAGTCACACACTGAAAATGACTTATAAGAACGTTTACTTATAGTGATAAGGGTAATAAATACATATATATATATATATATATATATATATATATATATATATATATATATATATATATATATATATATATATATATATATATATATATATATTTTTTTTTTTTTTTTTTTTTATACTTTGTCGCTGTCTCCCGCGTTTGCGAGGTAGCGCAAGGAAACAGACGAAAGAAATGGCCCAACCCCCCCCATACACATGTACATACACACGTCCACACACGCAAATACACATACCTACACAGCTTTCCTTGGTTTACCCCGGACGCTTCACATGCCTTGATTCAATCCACTGACAGCACGTCAACCCCTGTATACCACATCGCTCCAATTCACTCTATTCCTTGCCCTCCTTTCACCCTCCTGCATGTTCAGGCCCCTAACACACAAAATCCTTTTCACTCCATCTTTCCACCTCCAATTTGGTCTCCCTCTTCTCCTCGTTCCCTCCACCTCCGACACATATATCCTCTTGGTCAATCTTTCCTCATTCATTCTCTCCATGTGCCCAAACCATTTCAAAACACCCTCTTCTGCTCTCTCAACCACGCTCTTTTTATTTCCACACATCTCTCTTACCCTTACGTTACTTACTCGATCAAACCACCTCACACCACACATTGTCCTCAAACATCTCATTTCCAGCACATCCATCCTCCTGCGCACAACTCTATCCATAGCCCACGCCTCGCAACCATACAACATTGTTGGAACTACTATTCCTTCAAACATACCCATTTTTGCTTTCCGGGATAATGTTCTCGACTTCCACACATTTCTCAAGGCTCCCAAAATTTTCGCCCCCTCCCCCACCCTATGATCCACTTCCGCTTCCATGGTTCCATCCGCTGACAGATCCACTCCCAGATATCTAAAACACTTCACTTCCTCCAGTTTTTCTCCATTCAAACTCACCTCCCAATTGACTTGACCCTCAACCCTACTGTACCTAATAACCTTGCTCTTATTCACATTTACTCTTAACTTTCTTCTTCCACACACTTTACCAAACTCCGTCACCAGCTTCTGCAGTTTCTCACATGAATCCGCCACCAGCGCTGTATCATCAGCGAACAACAACTGACTCACTTCCCAAGCTCTCTCATCCCCAACAGACTTCATACTTGCCCCTCTTTCCAAGACTCTTGCATTTACCTCCCTAACAACCCCATCCATAAACAAATTAAACAACCATGGAGACATCACACACCCCTGCCGCAAACCTACATTCACTGAGAACCAATCACTTTCCTCTCTTCCTACACGTACACATGCCTTACATCCTCGATAAAAACTTTTCACTGCTTCTGTATATATATATACATATATATATATACGCAGCAGTATGGTGTAACAGCAGCCAGTTATTGAGAGCAGAAACCTAACTAATCAATATAGAAAAAATGAACAAACAGCACAATACTTGAGAAATATTTTTGGATTTTGGAGGTTAGATTGGGAGAGCTGATAAGTCAATATACTTTAGACTCAACTCGGTCGATTAAGTATTTGGGTTTAGATCCTCCAATTAGAGGTCTAAGTAGCGCTTCATACGAGGATGGACCAAACCCCTGTATAAACGAAGTAACAGACGAGAAGAGGATATATTTCAGTAAGTGAACACAACACTCACAGTATATTTAGGGGCAGTTTTGACTCTGTGCAATGTCATGCTTCGTGAGTCGAATTTGATGTTAAAAGTGATGCCAAGTTTATCTACTACATCGACTGATAAGACCATAGACCAAGTCAAGGAGATGGAAAATTTGTAACAAGTTGTACAAAGAGAACTGAAAAGAACTAAATTTTTTTTAAGCGTTGACTTACTAAATTTTCTTAAGCGTTGACATTTTAGTAACAGACAATAAAGCAAACACGTGAGCAAGATTAGAGGCACATCCATCCAGATACGAGGAAAAGATGCCATTCAGCCTGTAAGACTTCATGGAAACGAGGGACAGCTATAAATGCCATTGGTAATGGGAAAGAACAGGAGAGCTGGACAGACCAAAGTTTGTTAGAGGAACCTTCCGTCAGAGAACAGAAGATGATCCTGACGGTGAGGGAAAAGTGGTCCTGTACAATACTTCTGAGGGGAGGGGGAAAAAGGAATTCTTCAGAATACGACACAAATAGATTTTCAAAGATTTCGAGTTAAGGGGGGAAAAAAAAAGATAGACCAAAGGTGAAGGAAAGAGACGCCATTCTAAGCCCAGTACGCCACATGCCTTGTTATAGTGCTGTGTGAACAGGGGTGACGGAAGTATGGCTGGGGGAAAAAGATTGTCTCAGAGGAAGAGGAGATAAATACTCCAGTGGCCACCACCAAGGACCTTGTTTGTTTATACGTTCAACACTGGACAGAAGCATTGCCTATGGAGAGGCAGTGGTTCCGTGAGAGAGAGAGAGAGAGAGAGAGAGAGAGAGAGAGAGAGAGAGAGAGAGAGAGAGAGAGAGAGAGAGAGAGAGAGAGAGAGAGAGAGAGAGAGAGAGAGAGAGAGAGAGAGAGAGAGAGAGAGAGGGAGAGAGAGAGAGAGAGAGAGAGAGAGAGAGAGAGAGAGAGAGAGAGAGAGAGAGAGAGAGAGAGAGAGAGAGAGAGAGAGAGAGAGAGAGGAGGTGGGTTCTTGCATGTGAGTCCAATAAACTCTCGTAAAGAAATTTAGTTGACGTGGAAAGGCTGCAGTGAGAGAAGTCATAGAGAGTAAAATGTGAGCTGAATAATAATGATAATGATAATAAAGATAATGAAAAAAGTAATAATGATAATGATAATTAATATCAATATCATAACAATAGAAATGATTATGATAATAATGACAATAGTAATGACGATAATGATAGTAATAATGACAATGATAATGATGATAATGATAATATTAACGATAATAATGATACAATAATAATGATAATAGCAATGATAACAAAAATGATATCGTGTGTTCTTCATACGTCACCACTACAGGAATTTCTGAAAGTAACTAAGATGTTATCTTTTTTTTTTTTATCTACAGATTTATTAGGTAAGCTGCAAATTATGTGGGTAATAATACATGAATCGGTCGAATGTCAAAGACCTAACTCTTCATCAGGTATTCTCAGGTGAATTATGATCGTCGTTAATCAACCTGGAAATACTGAGCGGATTATTTCAGTGGAGCATTTGTACTTATACACACTGCCAGTATTATGCCATAGATATTTCCCCTCTATTTTGAGAGAGAAGTAATTTCCGTTTGGAGGAGGAGGAGGAGGAGGAGGAGGAAGAGGAGGCTTGCATGTAGAATAGCATAACATATGTGTGGAGAGTATGGTGAAGTGGAGGATGTGGTAGGTCGATATTTTGGTATGTGGTGGATGTGGTGTGTGAGGTATGCGGTGTATACTGTGTGGAGGGCGTGGTTTGTGGAGGATGTGGTTTGTGGAGGATGTGGTGTGTGGAGGGTGTGGTGTGTGGAGAGTGTGGTATGTGGAGGGTGTGGTGTGTGGAAGGTGTGGTTTGTGGTAGGTATGGCGTGTGTGTGTGTGTGTGTGTGTGTGTGTGTGTGTGTGTGTGTGTGTGTGTGTGAAGGACATATATTTTTTTTGTGTGTGTGTATAATATAAGGGTCTGGTATACTTAAATTATTCATGTGATGTGTAGTAGGGTCTGGTCTATATAGGTGGTGTCTGTAATTGCCTATATTACCATACGTGTGTGAGGCAGGAAGCTATACACATTCACTTACTATCACAGTTCGTCTCTTGATTTTATTTTTTTCTTCTTTCAGTATGATGTCCATCATCCAACCTTCACGGCGTTGCTTGTTCTAGGGTTTAAATGCAAAGGCAGTTTCTTCAACTACTGTTGCATCATGTGGGTATATCTGCAACATTACTAAATCGATTATCACTTGTGCTCTTTTCTTTCCATAATTCTACCATCATCAGCAAACATATCTAGGTATGATGTTGCCTCGTTTGGCAAATCATTTATGAATCTCAGAAATGCTGGTGACCCTTAGCCTAACCCCTGGTTGACGCCACTTGTCACCCTCGTCCAGCTGGAGAACCTTCCCCTGATGTGTGTCGTCTGTTCTCTCCCAAATAGGTGGCTGTGCCACCGTTTTGAGAAGACCTCGTCTAAGTTCAGCTGGGATGTACAGCTTCATCCCGAGTCTTCTGTGTGAGTGGGGGCGCCGACATCAAAGACCTTCTTGCACTCTAAAAAAATATGCAGTCCACCAGTCCATCCTCTTATTCAACGATTTTATTTACTGTCTCATAGAAATTCTAACGGATTTGTCACGAAAGCTCTTCCGACCTCTCTCTTCACTAACATCAACGCTGCTCCGAATTTACGGTGTATATATATGGTCGGTGAAGTTCATCTTATGCTTATTGATGATTTTCTCTGATGTTTCACCATCCTCTTGCTCGTTAAGTTCTACGAAGGAATAGCCAGAGAATTAAAGGCGCGGGATTTTGACGTATTAATGATATTTTAGTTTTCACTTAGTTGTCTCTATAGATGAAGTCAATTTCCAGAGGAGAACGACGCCTTACTTTCATATGACTCTCTGGGTAAACAGTGGCCTAATAATTAACAGACGCAGAATAAATATCTAAAACATGAACCCAAAAACGAACGTTGCCTTTGGCTTATGTCAACATGTTTCCTCATTTATCTTGCCAACAAAAACTCAGCTGACGGATCAGCTTAGCCGCAAGCAGCTGCGGCGAAAACTCCAAATACACGGGAAATGTTTTAGGGGAAATAGAGAAACCTCTTTTATGACATCGAGAGTCTCCGTTATGTCAATATTTGAGCGCGAAAAGCAGAGTCGGGCATCTAAACCTGTTTCCACCAAAGTGATTATATAAACCATGAGTTCCAATCCTCTTCGAGATGAAAAATTAACAATGTGACCCCCACACGATTGCTCTCCAGCCCTTCGCATGGGTTGCGGTCGTGTCACATAGTCAAGTTGAACAGTACATACGTTTCAGCACTCCACACCCACGCCTCACTGGTGAAGCGTGTGTTCGGCTGGTGACAAGTTTGTCGTGTTGGAGTTACTGATCAACAGAAAGTCATCATACATCATGCTCACCGCCGGACTTGCCGAGCAGATCAATGGATAAGTGTGCAAGAGCCTGTTTCCCTCCTGTTAACTCCTGCCTCGTCAATTTGCATATGAAAGCGTGTGTAAATATGGATATAAACTGATGAGTTACAAACATTCGCTGATCAAAGGATGTGCTGTCTTCCTCGGTATCTGGGACGACAGTATCGCCCCAGCCTTGAGGGCTGTGGTCCTTCAGAGGTCGAAGCATAAAACCACCAAAGCTTCGAGCGAACCGTGGTCTTTGCTCAGCCAAAGTGCGAACAATTACCATAAACTTATGAATAATGTATTCATAATTACAGGGCAGTTGTTGATGTCCTTATCGTCCCGGGTTTGTACGTTTGATAAGATAGAAAGTTGTGTCCAATGAGGACTTGTGAATACCTTGCTAAGTCCCGAGTCTCGTCTGATTATTTACTTACGATCATTGGTTTTGGTGATGACTGCCATAAACACATTACACATACTGAAGTGAGACTTCTCATTGCATCAGTCGTGACACATCAACAGACCGCTGAAGTCGATCATTTCTTTTTCCTCGAAAAGATTTCAGGTGTTCCAATGGAGGATTTCTGAGAACATTTTGCCACTATCTGTAATACAAATATCTAAGTAACTATCTTTGTAACGCTGGGTTTAGTCTGGGTCTTGTTATTCACAAAGAGTATCGTAACATTATTCGCTGTGATCCTTGTCAACAAACATTTGGAAATCCAGAATATAAAGCCATCAATAAAACCTATTCAACAGCGTCTTCGTTCATATTCCTTCTACTCACTACTACATCTAGCAGGTGAGAGGCAAGACTGATCTAGTCAAGGTGAAGAGCGGTAAAAGACAAACAAACGAGAGAGGAATTGATAAGTATAGGAATAAAGGAGGAATTCAAACAGCAACAGACCACTGAGTTCGTACGAAGCTCAATACCACATGTCAAACAGTTAATGAACATAGAGACACGCCGTTGGAGGATATCTGGGTGACATAACTGGCAACCATCACATGAAGGATAATACAAAGTAAGAACGGACATATCAAGATAAGTAAGGTGGAACAGAGGAACCTTAAATAGAAAAATAGATCAGGGACAACGCTGAAGAAAACTAAATTATTCACAACCCCCCCACCAATCCCCCATGAATTTATCTGAACTGTCGCAGCTAATTAAGCTAAAGGGTTCACACCGGACGAGCTGTGTGGGGACGACGACGAGGAGATACGAGAGGAACTAACGGAACGAGTTCATCAGTGTATGTATCCACAGCAGAGAAGGACTCCACAACCCCCAGCGTCAGCGAGACGGAGAGAGAGAGAGAGAGAGAGAGAGAGAGAGAGAGAGAGAGAGAGAGAGAGAGAGAGAGAGAGAGAGAGAGAGAGAGAGAGAGAGAGAGAGAGAGAGAGAGAGAGAGAGAGAGAGAGAGAAAAAAACTTGGAAGTCATCTGCATTTAGAGAAACGACATAAGCATAAACACACTTGACCTGACCCTTAAAGGCGAATATATGCAAATGCATATACGTACCAACCATCCAAAGGCCACACCAAGAAATAAAGGTAAAGAAGACTTGAAAGACATGATGTCAAGGAGTGATCATGTAGTATGGATGGAGTAGGCTGAATGGAGAAACTGTGAATGCCGACGGCACACAAGGGAGTCAAAGGAAATATGAGAATAGACGACATTGAAGAGATGGAGTCCCACGAGTGTAGTTCCCCATACAACACAACTGAGTAATTATAGATTAGTAGCTACACACAAACACCCACCCACCCACCCACACACACACACACACACACACACACACACACACACACACACACACACACACACACACACAGAGGTAGCCACATATCGACCAGCCCTAGGGGGGAGGGTCAATGTGAACGTCAAGATTAGCATGTATATGTACACGTGAATGAGCCCACAAATGTGCACACATGCAACTGAATGTGTATCTATTTGTAGCTGTGTGTGTTGTGTGTGTGTGTGTGTGTGTGTGTGTGTGTGTGTGTGTGTGTGTGTGAGTTTCTGTTTTCATGTCTTGCTTATACACAGATGAATAGGTTTGCGTGTTTGTCTAGCATTGTTTTTAGATGTATGCATGTGTCTATGAATACATGCATATGTGTATGAATGCTTGCATGTGTGTATGAATGCCTACATATGTGTATGAATGCTTGCATGTGTGTATGAATACCTACATATGTGTATGAATGTCTGCATGTGCGTGTGAATATGTTCATATTTATATAGATAAGCGTATTAGAACCAAAGGTCTCGTACATATTACATAAACAGGAAATAAAAAGTTTAATTAATTTGACTCGTAAAATGTAATAACTCCATTCAGTGCCCTTCCCACATAGAAACAGAATCAGAGAAATATATGTAAAATCACACCAACACATTATTGATAATGTACAAAGCTACACAAACACACAAGCTGATATACGTAGGTCAATGTAATGTTCAAACTAGCATTATTATTACAGTAAAATGCAGTCTGTAAAAACCCGGAAAAAAATGTTAGATACACACATGAAGAAAAATATGTAATACGCGTATGTTTTGTGTAAAAATCTGAAATAGATATTAATACACATGTGTGGAAATAAAAAGAGCGTGGTTGAGAGAGCAGAAGAGGGTGTTTTGAAATGGTTTGGTCACATGGAGAGAATGAGTGAGGAAAGATTGACCAAGAGGATATATGTGTCGGAGGTGGAGGGAACGAGGAGAAGAGGGAGACCAAATTGGAGGTGGAAAGATGGAGTGAAAAAGATTTTGTGTGATCGGGGCCTGAACATGCAGGAGGGTGAAAGGAGGGCAAAGAATAGAGTGAATTGGAGCGATGTGGTATACCGGGGTTGACGTGCTGTCAGTGGATTGAATCAAGGCATGTGTATGGGGGTGGGTTGGGCCATTTCTTTCGTCTGTTTCCTTGCGCTACCTCGCAAACGCGGGAGACGGCGACAAAGCAAAAAAAAAAAAAAAAAAAATATATATATATATATATATATATATATATATATATATATATATATATATATATATATATATATATATAAATATATATATTCTTTCTTTTACACTATTCGCCATTTCCCGCGTTAGCGAGGTAGCGTTAAGAACAGAGGACTGGGCCTCTGAGGGAATATCCTCACCTGGCCCCCTTCTCTGTTACTTCTTTTGGAAAATTAAAAAAAAAACAAACAAGAGGGGAGGATTTCCAGCCCCCCGCTCCCTCCCCTTTTAGTCACCTTCTACGACACGCAGGGAATACGTGGGAAGTATTCTTTCTTCCCTAACCCCAGGGATATATATATATATATATATATATATATATATATATATATATATATATATATATATATATATATATATATATACCGAATTGCCTTAAAATTTTGACATATTTGCCACGTATATTCGAGTGTTTTTTACGCGTATTCCCATGATAACCATCTTAATGTCGACACGCCAATTAATCTATAGTGCTCTAAGAATGACTGTGATATGATTATTAGAAAAGTCATTGTTTAACAGAAATGCCATTACGCCACTGGCCTGGCCTTGATATAATGTAATTCGAAGCATTGATCAGAATCATGGATTGACATCACGAAGAGAATCTCTTCATGTTAATCATGATTATCATACTACCAAACTTGCCTCTGAATCAGCGTTACAGTGAAAGAAAAAGTGTCTTCTGAATTCCCTTAAGCTCTTTAGGGTGTCCTTTCATGTACATTGGTCGAAGTTAGGCAGAAAATACATTCTGACGCGTGTATTGATACGGGAGGGCTAAGTGCTCATTAATTTCGTTATCTGTTTAATTAATGCATTACTACAATCGGAATCGGATTATGTGTTCGTTATATTTTCTTTTCTTTTTTTTTTTTTTGGGTTTTGATCGTAATGACAATGTAGTTGTACAATTGTTGTGAGGAGAGGTGTTGTAGTGGGTATGTCATGTACCTGTGTGTGTGTGTCTACATCTCACGCCATGTGTGGAAACTTATTCTCTCTCTCTCTCTCTCTCTCTCTCTCTCTCTCTCTCTCTCTCTCTCTCTCTCTCTCTCTCTCTCTCTCTCTCTCTCTCCATTTCTCCTTTCACCTGAATGACTCGTGTGGCTACGGATCAAAGGAAGTTCTATAATGAGGTGAGTGTACGATAGTGTTCCGAGACACAAACACTGCCAATCTAAACTTTTGCGAACTGAGTAAAAAAAAAAAATAGAAAAAGAAAACGGTCGAATGTATATACGTCACTGAGAAAAAAAAAATTAATCATCTCATACATCTCACTGTATATTGTCCAGTCATCAGGTCATACTTGTTGCTCATATATATCACTCATCACTCGATGTATTGAATGGTCAGGTCAACAGGTATAGTCAGGTCAACAGGTCGTACTTAAATGATTTCCTTCGTCTCATGAGGTCTTGCTGAATATGCGTCTTGGTATTTATTGAAGGTTAATTCCTCCAAATCGTACGCTGTCCAGACAAAGGACAAGGATGACCAGAGAGGAAAGTGGAGTTCGAGGAGGAAAAAGAGACAAAATACTAAGGTATTAAGAAGGTATTAAGAATATATGGTGTGGGAGGCAAGTTGTTAGAAGCAGTGAAAAGTTTTTACCGAGGATGTAAGGCATGTGTACGTGTAGGAAGAGAGGAAAGTGATTGGTTCTTAGTGAATGTTGGTTTGCGGCAGGGATGCGTGATGTCTCCATCGTTGTTTAATTTGTTTATGGATGGGGTTGTTAGGGAGGTGAATGCAAGAGTTTTAGAAAGAGGGGCAAGTGTGTGGACGTGTATGTTTATACATGTTAATGTGGGTGGGTTGAGCCATTCTTTCGTCTGTTTCCTTGAGCTGCCTCGCTAACGCGGGAGACAGCGACAAAGTAAAATAAATAAATAAATACTATTAAAAGCAATATCATCTTATATGTAATGTTACCACTGCAGATGGAGAGTTACACTCGTCCATTCAGTTTACCTCTACATCATACGAGCTCCTTCGAATAAGAATATAGAGAAAAGTTATAGTTATACCTTCGCTGGGTCACAGTGCATCTTATATCCTTATCATATTATACGGGTATGTGTTTTTCCTAGATATATCAGTTCTCTCACTGACATTTGAAAACAGAAAACGGGAAAGGCTTCCTCGGAACTTTAGCAAAAAGGTATTTTACCCACAAAACATTTTCTATAACATTCTGCTGCTAAAGTTCACTTTGCCCCGAGAATTCATTTGACCTTTTTGAAGAATGCAGAGAGAAGACTGAAGCTCACGCTGTTGAACGTTTTCTTAGACCCAAGTGGGTGTACACGTCCATGACTGATCTATGACTTGAATGATTTCTTCTGTTTGAAAAGAAAACGGAGATTTGTTTTGTTCATTGATGGAAAATGTCTTTGTGTGGTTCATCCTCGTATCCCAAATTGTTTCTATAATCTTATTGTTCGTCATATTCTATATTCTTTTTTTTGATATTGGGAGTAAGAACGCTAGCAAGGACACTCTATCAGGAAATGTCATTTTGCAGTTAATTCACATGTAATTCGTCCCTGTACTCTTCATAACGAATTTCACCTTTTCTTTTTTTTTTTACGTATAAACTCGCAACAGAAATGGTGAGCGGAGGAGGAAGGCACGTCAGAACTCTAAAATGCCTGAATTAGTTTGTGTGGGAAATGTCTTTTCTCTCTCTCTTACTTCATCCATCTGTTCTACCTTACAACTCGACTCTCTTACGACTCGACTCCCATACGACTCGACTCCCTTACGACTCGACTCCCATACGACTCGACTCCCTTACAACTCGACTCCCTTACGACTCGACTCCCTTACGACTCGACTCCCTTACAACTCGACTTCCTTACGACTCGACTCCCTTACGACTCGACTCCCTTACGACTCGACTCTTACGCTTCATCATATTTTCTTTATTGCTTTATATCGCTGCCCCGCATGAGTGGTGGGGGAGAGATACTGTGGTCTTGTAATTGTCTCTAGTACCTGGAAGTGTTAAATATTCATTTGACAAGCGGGTGTAACTTGACGGTGTGACGGCGTTGTTAACTCTTGTCGTCAACTGATAGACATCTGAACTTAAGAAGTAACTAACCCAACTAAACAACGTTATCATTTTTCTTTATTGTTGCAACAAGAACATGGACTCAAATGGTCGAGGAAGAATCTCTGGACTATAAATTCTCCCGGGGATAAATCCCCCACGGGGGTTGTGAGAGACCTAGATAACCCGGGCAAAAGTAAAGCATTGCCTTAGGACGTCTGTGTAAGAGGCTTGTCGGTGACTGTAATCCTTATCATCGGTGAACCTCTAAGCCTCTGTGGCTGAGTGCCATTCGTTAAGGATTTCCTGAAATAGCCCTTTTCTTAATGGCCTTTTTCGCTCTCTTTCAGATGGATGGCTGATCCCCCGCCCAGATAGTTTGGCTGTTCCGGCTAATTGGCTAATTGTTTGGATAGAGGTTTGAGTTGTAGGGATAGATTGCGAGGAGCCTGGATAGATGGGCTGGACGTCTGGGGTGGATAGGGGTCTCTTAATGGTAAAGATTTTGTAGGTAGTTTCCTGAGAACAATAACTCAGGCTTTAATGTTGGTTATTTGGCCAAATAATTGGGAGATCTGCTATGACGTCTCATGAGTTAGATTTGTCTATATGCTAACGCCATCACTTCTGGCTATGGGATTGTCTGTAAGATTATAGAACTGACTATAATACGATAACTTGGCTAATCTGTTGATTCTGCTGCTCGATGATTCGATGAATTATTTGATTATTCATCATATTGTTTCTGCAGATGGTGACTGAAAGTTGCTTGGTAAACGATGGTGAGATGATCTATATAAATGGATAGATGAATACAGGCTTATAAATGAGGTTATCATAGGATAGTGAATGGCGTTATTATGGCCTGATGAATGGGGTTACCATTGGTTAATCAATGGGGTAGTTACAGGCTAGTGAATAAGGTTACCATAAGCTAATGAATGGCGCTGTCATTAGCTAATGAATGGGGTTGTCAGTGAGTAACGAATGGGGTTGTCATAATGGGCTAAGGAAGAGTGTTGTCCCTGGTTAATGTGAATGGGGTTATCACAGGCAAATGAACGACGTTATCATAGGCAAAATAAATAGGGGCTAAAAGACCGACGCTGATTCTTAGAATAAACCCAAAAGCAGGAAAGTACAGAGAAGGACGTGGGAAAGACTTGTATGTACTGCGCGTCTCTCCTGCCTGGTCTTTGCGCTTCCTACTGGGACGAAAAGGCGCGTCATACGTCGCTTCTGATTTACCTTACGAGTCGTCTCCCTGTGGCGGAAATGCCCGGGGAAGCGTGACCGGAAAAATGATTGCGATTGCGACGCGGTGTGCGAGGCGCAGATAGAGGCGCGCTCCTCCATCACCCTGACCACTGTTGGCGGAGCTGGGGACGCTGGCCTGACGGAGGTGACCAAACACGTCCGCTGACCATCGTGTGGTAGGTCACAACGTGATGCATGTCTGTGTCCTCGTTCATGCTATGTTTTAGTAGATATTGGATTCGTCCATTTATTTTTTGTGCTTTTATGATGCGTATCATCTGTGTGAACACACACACACACACACACACACACACACACACACACACACACACAAATTGGAGATGAAAACAAGAAGGGTGAAAGGCGTGTACGGGATAGAGTGGCATACAGGGGTCGACGTGCTGTCATTGGACTGAACTAGAGCATTTGAAGCGTCCGAGGTAAACCGTGGAAAGGTCTGTGGAGCTGGGTTGTAAATAGGGAGCTGTGGTTTCGGTGCATTACACATGACAGGTACAGGATGGATGTGAGTGGATGTGGCCTTTCTTCATCTGTTCTTGGCGCTACCTCGATAATGCGGAAAAATGCGATCAAGTCTCATCCAAGAACTTACAAGGAGGTTCTGCATGTAACGCAGCCTCGAATCTTCAGGATCCCTATGAAGGAGTCCCCTGGGGGTAAGTATGATGATGATAATGGTGATAATGATAATGATTATCGTGACAATTATGATGATGATGATGATAATGATAATCCATATATAAATAGGTATCTATCTCTATGTACTTGCCCGTTTATCATTGCACATTTGTGTATGTGTGTGTGTGTGTGTGTGTGTGTGTGTGTGTGTGTGTGTGTGTGTGTGTGTGTATTTATGTGTATATTTTCCCCTCTGTAGACCCAGCAATGACAGTTATACCCTCTGTGTGCAACAGAAAAACTTTAGTCTCCCAAAAGTTTGCCATTAAGAAGTTTTGCGCCATGAGAAATCTGGATGAGTCGTCCCTCAAGGATGATACTCCTACCTTGTGTGCACTAACTTGTGGGTCTTATTCCCTCTTGATTTGAAGCATGTGTTCTCTCTCTCTCTCTCTCTCTCTCTCTCTCTCTCTCTCTCTCTCTCTCTCTCTCTCTCTCTCTCTCTCTCTCTCTCTCTCAAAGGATATGCGAGAAAACGCCTGAAAGATAGACGATGGGTCTTATTTAGGCGTAGAAAGCGACTTATCACTCCGTCTTGAACCCTCTTGCTTGACCTCGCTTCAAAGAGGATCAAATATATAATGATCACGAAGGGAAATAAACCCACTGTGCAAACTCTGCGTATATCAGATTAAAATCAGCAGATGTACAAGGAGTAAAGAGAGGCGCATGAACTGGGAAAAATGAGACATTTCTCTTTCTATTCAGAGAGAAATACAAATACAGTATTGGCTAAGAGGAGGATTCATCCCAGAAAAATGATAAAATGTGTAAAGTTATAATACGATACGAAGACGACATACACACTCAGGGCTGATTATTACTGCAAAATTTTTGTAAACATTACTTCATTCAGTGATATATATATATATATATATATATATATATATATATATATATATATATATATATATATATATATATATATATATATATATATATATATATATTGACTTCATGTGTATGTATACCTATCTTGGGTACACACACCTCTCATTCTATCATAATAAAGATGGCGATTCGATCAATATCATATCTTTTTTTTTTTTTGGAAGAAGAGTTTTAAAACCCTCGGTATTTACGATAGTTCAGAAGCTGTTAAAACGTTTTTTTTTTTCATGAATGGGAGGGACCAAAGCAATTCCAGAAAGCATAAAGGCCAAGAACATTAAAGAAAAGAAAAATCGAACGTATCGAATGAAAAACAGAAGTATGTCACGATAGTTAAACTTTCAAATTGGTCGAGCGAGTTCTTCGCCTTTGCTAAGCTACTGCAAGACCCTGGCAGCCGCTGAGGACAAGAAATGCTATTGTCTTACACACAACCTTTGTGAAGACCTTTCAAGAATAGGACCCTGGAATGATAGCAGATGATACATGTTCAACAATACGAAGCACATGATATCGGCGGGTCTATATCTTTTACGGGAAGAGAACTCAAAAGAGAGAGACCAATGGTTAACCTTACGTGATGTTATTTCCTCTTCCCTCCAAACGCACACATTAACGCTACCTGTCATCCTTTTTCAAGATGTGATCGGGAACAGCATCAAAATTTCATCCTCCGTGGACACAGGAAGTCTGCCAAGAGCTATCAACCCAAACGTGTAGGGAGCTCCCATGTAGAACTAAATTGCTCAGTGGAGGAGAAGGCAGAAAAGAGATATATATGATCATGTACCAAGTGGGCGTCGGGAGCGAGGCTGATCGTTATGTGAGAGAGACAACACTAAAATATTCAGGAATGATGACTTCAGATGACCTGATGTTTAGAGAACAAAGAAGCTGATTAAAAAGATAATGGCAGGTTGGATAATGAGAATTTTCAGAAGGAGAAAAGTTGGATACATCATAATACACCCGTGGAAAACTTTGGAAAGGTTAGTCTATAGCCTACAGCCCCCCCCCCCCCCACCAAAAAAAAAAAAAAAATATACCTAATTGCTGGAATGACTCACACTAGGTAGATGTTGACAATCGTATCTCCCGATGAGGGAGAGTTTCCTTGAGAAATGCATGGAGGAATGGCACGACGAGAGAGACACGAGTCTCTTTAAGCAACCACCAGGAGACACATGGGACATCAGGAGAAGAGCCTTAGGCTTCTTTACAAGGAAGATGAGCATCATCCTCAAAGGTGTACCGGCCCAGCCGCGCTGCATGATATATAAGGTATTGACTGGCTGTAACAAAGAGGGTGGCTGATGTCTTAATTATCCTTTTTTTTTTTTCGCTGCACGTGCTCTTTCTCTCTCTCTCTCTCTCTCTCTCTCTCTCTCTCTCTCTCTCTCTCTCTCTCTCTCTCTAAATATGTATATATATATATATATATATATATATATATATATATATATATATATATATATATATATAATTAAGATTCCCGGAGACAGATTTATCGTCAAAGCCAATAATTCAGTTTGGGATATTGGAAGATCAGGATGTTGAGCCTAAAATCGTCACAGATGATATCGTGATAATGAGGCGCCAGGAAGCAGAACTCCGCAAAAGACAAGGTTTAAGGGATCAAAGTATGTGACTCCGTAGCTAAAGAGGGTTAATGTGTGCATACCCGTAGCTAAGGGGATCAGAGTGTGATACCTCGTAGATGGAAGAATAAAAGTGAGTTACCCACAGGCAAAGGGGATCAGGGTGTGATGCCGGTGGCCAAAGGGGATCAAAGGACGTTACTACGTAGCTAGAAGGATCAGAATGTGTCACCCATAGGCAAAGGTGACCATGGTGTGTTGCCACGTAGCTAAAATAGCCAACTTCTCGGGGAGTAAATACGGTAATACCAGAAAGAACACAACAAAAAGATGGTCTGTTGTCAATGGACAAATAGACAGTATCGACAGATAGATGTCTGATGGAACTGATGCACAAGCATGAATAAGATACACTGATTCAGAGATACACCCGACGTGACATAACAGATTAGACCATCGGTATGATATATAACAACGATGGTTATACCACTGATATGTCTATTGTTAAGAGAATCTTCGCTATAAGTGACAGAGCTACTGATGTAATCTTATGTATTTGTCGGTGAGAAAAATTCCATATTCTATCAATCACTGGGGAAGATTAAATGCTGAGTATGGCCAGGTGCCGAGACATGCCTGGTGCAGCCCACTGAGCCACAGTACTTGCAGATAACATACCAGCATCAAGAAGGATATGTAGCAACAGAACAAATAAGTCTGAAGTAGTTGGTGAGTCACTGTTGAAATCTGACATTACTCCTGAGGCAGAGAGGAATGCGGTAGCCAAAAGAAGGTCTACATCATGCAATACCCAGTAAACTTGGTCAAGCTTCTTTGGCTTTGGTGTAGGAGTTGAAAAATCTAAATGGAGCAAGAGTCAAAGGTTTACATAACCATAATGGAGAGAGAATATGTGAGATTTATTGTATGTCAAGCGAGGGCTGTATATAAGGTGAAGGTAAAAGAAAAGAAAATTAGCTTTTTAAATCGTGTCCAGAGGAGTTCGTGAACAGTGTTAACTGGTCGAAATAGTACCAAGGTATATGAAATTTTTACTGCACGAGTCTGTACATAGTAGAGTTGGTTACACTGTGCCAGCAAGTGGGTGAATTATAAACCACGTGAAGAGCAGCAGTCTTAAAACGATGACCAGAAGTTC
Organism: Panulirus ornatus; assembly: GCF_036320965.1. Lineage (NCBI taxonomy): Eukaryota > Metazoa > Arthropoda > Malacostraca > Decapoda > Palinuridae > Panulirus > Panulirus ornatus. The sequence continues at coordinate 67,986,732 of NC_092225.1, read as the reverse complement.
AATCTACAGAGCAGCATTTGAACCCCTAAAAAAGAGTAAAGACATCAAGTGAAAACGTCAGGGCAAAGAGGCCTCATTATTCTAACATATCATGATGATTTATCCATCTGATTATCATCCCTGGAGGGAGCTGGATATTTTATAGAACAATCCTACAGTAGGGTCAACGAACAGAAGAAATAACACTCCAGACAAACATTCAACTATATTGAAGAAAAAAAAAAACATATATTCGTGTGAAGATAATTGAAAATTTTGAAACCTGGGACATGGTATCAGATCTAAACTGCGCATATGACATTCACAACAGAGAATATTGACACATTGCCTGGGTCAATGACTTGTTTGTTCCCCAGAAAAGTGAGCTCGGGTTGGATGTTCAGTTATACATGAGTGTGTCAAACAAACTCTGGTTCTCTAAGGAACTTTTTCCCGTTGAATCTTTGATCGTGGTCCTCGACATCTCTAAACCATTTGATGGAATGTGACATTTAAACGTATGCTTGCTCAGCTTCCTTTCCATGTAGCTTCTGTTTTCACCTTCGTTCTGTTCCCTGATGCAGTCGAGTTTCCTCTCTTTTCCTGTTAACAGGTGAGACCCTTAAACTCATTCCTATCACCAACGCTTCCAGCTAATGCCAAAGGAATTAGCTTATTGAGGCGGAGTCTTGACACTTCTTTCCAGACACTAACATACCATTAACTGGAGAGAATTAAATGGAAAACATCATGTCCCTTTGGAAGCAAAATTGATTGAGACGAATTGATTTGTTTTTGTTTCTTTGTTCTTCCGTTTTTTCTTTCATTTTCACCCATTCCCTTTATTTTCCTCAATTTCTTTCTTTCTCTCTATTATCTTAGTCCTTCTCCCTTTCTCTTTATTTCTCTCCATCTCCCTTTTCATATTTCGTTCTTATTTTCTATTTTCTTTCCTTCTTTTTCTCTCTCTCTGCGTCCTCCACCGCCCCCGCTCCCTGCCGGCTGTCAGTACCGTAGGGTATAAGACACAACAAACCCCCTTCATTAGGTTCCAAGACTTACCTTGTTATTTGACGTGGCCAGCAAATCCCTCCCTCTGGTGCTGCTTCCCACGTCATTAAGGGAATCAGCGAACTGAGCTGCAGTTTTCGGGAGGTCTGTATTTCTTCCTTTTTGTCGTAAGCTGTCGTCCCAATACGTGTCCTTGTATTACGAGACCTCGTGGATGTGTTTCATGCCGTGGTGCAGGGTATTGCAAGTGTGTTTGTATCAGTATTTCAGAGTTTTGTAATATTTTCTTAATGCTAAGAATATGATGTATATTTCTTTTTCAGAAAGAAAAGTAAGAGGATTTTGTTCAGTTACCTTTCGGTAAATAATATCAAAGTAGCGAGTAAGAACTTTTTGTTGTGCTTTTGTTCACATACTATAGGGTTTTATGTATGTATGTATGTATGTATGTATGTATGTATGTATGTATGTATGTATGTATGTATGTATGTGTATGCATGTATGTATTTATGTATGTATGTATGTATGTATGTATGTATGTATGTATGTATGTATGTATGTATCTATTTATGTATGTATGTATGTATGTATGTATGTATGTACGTTAGACTAGGCTCTCCAATTCATCAATATCTTTCAGTAATCTCTTTGTACTTCAGTACCATCCATCAGCTCCACCATTACAGAAATCCATTGCCTTCGGCACAGACCATTCGCTTCCACATCAATGATATAAAAAAAAGATATACCCTCACATCCATTTCTCTTTTCCCACTTCCTCGCCAATCTGCTGTCCTAACCCCATCTCCTGCAGCCCCATCCACCTCCATCTGTTTCCTTGGTTCCCATCTCGCTCAAAAGGTTTCCTATTCACCTTCCCCAGCCCGACCCTCTCTGGCTCTACGTATTAATCTATCTTCCCGGCCGACATTATGCATCATCCTGTCAACAACGCACACTCTCTTGAGGCTGTTAGTGCTCTCATCTACAGGCAGGAATCCCCCGTCTTCCCTTCAAGAATAACAAAAGGTGTGTGTGTGTGTGTGTGTGTGTGTGTGTGTGTGTGTCTGTGTGTGTGTGTGTCTGTGTGTGTGTGTGTGTGTGTGTGTGTGTGTGTGTGTGTGTGTGTGTGTGTGTGTGTGTGTGTGTCTGTGTGTGTGAAGGAAATCTGGCCACAGATCTCTGATTTATAAATGATAGATAAGATTGTTTTCTGATTATTACAAGAGTTCTATTTCATTTAACTGCTAAGAGCTAGTTAGACACTGAATTTCTATGTGCTCATGCGGTCGTAGCTAGATGACAGATATTCATGTGTGATATGTATATATACATATGTTGATCTAAACATGAGCAAGAAATCAGTGAAAATATCGACGATGGCCAACACTATAATAAAAAGGAAAGTTGAATAACACTTGACGTACTAGAAAATATGATTAGATTTAACGTAAGGTATTCAAACCCCAAAAAATGATAATGGTTAACACACAGATCAGATGCATATGAATGAAAATGATTACTAAGCATCACCTACTGATTATATTACTGATCATTACGGTGACGCATTTATATATAGAAACCTGGATATGTATAAAACCATATATACAAAATGATATATTTTTTTTTCACCACATGACGTTCCACGTAGCCATATTTTGGTATATGGAAACACACGCCAATCAATTATCCTAATGTGTTTGAGTATGGGAGGGGAAAATATACATAATTCTATATACATTATATATAATATGCATAACTGTATTCCAATGAAATTAGTTATGTGAACTTTATGTCGACTGAATGAACCATAGATTTCAGAATATACTTTGGCACACATTTTGTCTCATTTCATAAATCCGAATGAAGTATAATTTCGTATATTCTGTGTCACTATATAAGCTTTTGCTTCATATTGATTTTTGCGAAACTGCAGGAACACACGAGTTGAAGTAACTTATCAACCCTCACCATAAGTATTGTATGTATGCTGTAGGGTTGAACTAAATTCAAGGAACGAGAATAGCAAAGGTGGGTGGGCCGTTTTGATAACTGTTTCTTTCCCTACACTCCGGAGCTTTTGGAATTCTCGACCTTCTTGTGTTTTTCCCAATAACTATGACCTGACACATTTCAAAAGACAGGTTTTTCACTTCCTTTAAAATTCGTAAGTACTTCCCCATGTCTCTTTTCTTTCCTTAACCTCTGTATATTTCAATTAAAGCTCGTCCTTGAGGTGGACTTTTGTCCGTCAGTGGAACTTGCAATGTAAAAAGAATAAAAAGAAATGAGAATTCGTACCATAGTATATCAAACACATAAATTACAATATTCAGTTGTTTTTAGATGTTTGGTTGTGGTGTTGGTTGTTGGTTTGTGATTAGACCTTAGGCCTCTCAATTGCCAGGGTCGTTAGGGCCGTCATCGTCAAACTACCATCGGAAAATCTTAAACACCTCCTTCAGGGGTTAAGGGTAATTCTAAGACCACATACACTCTCACTCGGCATATAACTCCTAGCTATGTCTTCGGTATATAAGAAATATTGATCTTAGATGATATTCTGTGTCACTGGAGAGTTTGATTTCATAATGATAATGAATTTACATAACTATCCATTATGTATTTGCCTTCACACACACACACACACACACACACACACACGCACACACACACACACACACACACACACACACACACACACACACACATATATATATATATATATATATATATATATATATATATATATATATATATATATACATATAGGTTTCGTTAGATCTGAACCATCACATATATTCTCTGAGTTGTTCAAAAGTGATATTGAACCACATAAAAGAAACCATTAATAGGTATTATGGATCATACTACTAAAAGCCTTTTACGGAGACGAAGAGAGGGAGTCTCTCGCGAACCTGCGGCGCTCCCGAATACTTAAGATCTTTTATCACGAATATCCTCAGAATATCGCCTCACCCCCTGCGGACTCCCACCACACGAGCATCACCTTAAAGTATAACCTCGAGGCTCCGTCTCACCTTACTGAGTGTGCTCATCTATATTCATGCAAACCTGAATTTTCCACAGCAAGTGTTATAGAAGTCCCAGACTTTATGTTCTAATATCCTGAATCGATTATTGATTATAGGACACGTTCTGTATTTTCTGTAGCAGTAAACAAAGCAAGGGGAGGGGGGTTGTTGAGGGTGGGGTGGCGTATGTCTCAGCTTTAATGGGAGTTCCACGCGGGAGGAGAAATATGTGTGGCTGGGCGTAGTAGGCAAGAGAATGGGGAAGGAAAACTATTATTAGTAGAGATGTTGTCGTAAAGAGGTAAGAGATAGAAAGGGAAGTGAGAGGGAAATATAGACGTATAGATAGACATAGCCATTGACAGATATGTACATAGAAAACATAGATATTATATATCATATCTTGTGGGTTGAGTGCAGGAATATACGCAGGACTGTAGTATAGTTCTTGAGTGTCTTCAGAGACGAATTTGCATTTTGGACGCACGGGATCCTGTGATGTATTCAGTCGATGTTTGTCTTATCGGGATGTGGTTGATTTCATAGATGCAGACGAGACTGTGACTCGCACACGTCTGGAGAGTGCAGTTTCAGACGGGTGGTGTGTGTGTGTGTGTGTCTGTTGGGGTAGAGGTCATGATTGGGGTTGAGAGAAGGTCTTGGTTTAGAGTTTGTCGAGTCAGTAATGAGAGAGAAGATGTTTTGCCGACGTTGTGTGTGTATGGTGTGAGAGAGTAAGACCTACAAGATTGTGAAGTGTGAGGTATGGAAGAACATAATTTTTTCACCTCTTCATGGAGGGTATGTTTGCGAGTTACCTCCCTTCTAAAGAGACCTAAGGCGAGAGAAATGACCAGGGGGTGTAACTGAATGACGTGCAAGAGAGAGAGAGAGAGAGAGAGAGAGAGGGAGAGAGAGAGAGAGAGAGAGAGAGAGAGAGAGAGAGAGAGAGAGAGAGAGAGAGAGAGAGAGAGAGAGAGAGAGAGAGAGAGAGAGAGAGAGAGAGAGAGAGAGAGAGAGAGCGTTGTGAGGCGACCTGGACAAGAGTGGGTTAGTGAGATGCTATCAGGTAAGGCTTCGTTTGCGGATGGGAAAGGGTCATCGTTGCTCCTGTAAGCGGGATTCACGTGGGTCCCTCTGTATGGAAGGTGTGAGATCATGCTTCTGATGGTTCTTCACACACGGGCAGAGGCGATACACATTAGAGGATGTATAAACCTCATCTATTTTACCTCCCTGAAGAGCAGTATTTACCCGAAGCTCATCTGGATTCGTGTCCCAGAATCCGAACTCAACCCAACCCTAGAGAGAGAGAGAGAGAGAGACAGATGGGGAAAAAAAAAAGACGGTCGTGTAGGTGCAAGAGGCAGCTAACCCTCGCTGTTGGCTAGACCCGTTCTACCTATCCCTTAACCACGAGAAACTCGCCTCTGAGACCCCTCTGAGGATAGGGTCGAGCTCCCATCTGCAGCCGGGGCGAGCACTGCAAGTGATGAGGAGATTTGTAACCTAATGACGATCGTTTCTGGAATCACAGCGGGAGAACGGCTTCCCATTACGGATTTTAACATACGTTTTCCCTATCCAAGGGGCTTCAGAGGGAGGGAAAAGGAGGAGGAGGAGGAGCAGGAGGAGGAGGAGGGGATGATGGATACATCTTACACTCACTTAACGTCCTCCAAATGAAATCACTGACGTCACTAGCGTATATAGAGGGTATTTAGATTTTAATTGAAGACCGGATTGGTCGATCCATCTCCCGAGTCGACTCATATTTTCGTGGTCTGTGTCTCGCACATAACTCAACATTCAGTGTGAGTTGCTTTGTCAGTCAACAAAAGTTTTTTCTTTTTTATATATATATGATAACATTAGAAAAGCAAATAGAAAATGGTTTATTTACAAAATTTCAAATGGAAACGATAGATAGATTTCAGAAATCAGAAATATTTCTGATTCAGTGGATGTTTCTTATGCTCACTGTCTGTCACGCAAAAACAACTTTTAGAACGCTTTTTATTCACCTCGTAGCCCATTCCATTGTCTTTCCTCACTGATATATGAATGATTGTATATATCCTGGCATGTATGCATGTGTGCATAAAAGCGTGTGAATTTTCATACATACACAACGCATGCCTGAATATTATATATATATATATATATATATATATATATATATATATATATATATATATATATATATATATATATATATATATATATATATATATATATATATATATATATATATATATTTTTCTTTCTTTCAAACTATTCGCCATTTCCCGCATTAGCGAGGTAGCGTTAAGAACAGAGGACTGGGCCTTTGAGGGAATACCCTCACCTGGCCCAATTCTCTGTTCCTTCTTTTGGAAAATTAAAAAAAAAACGAGAGGGGAGGATTTCCAGCCCCCCGCTCCCTCCCCTTTTAGTCGTCTTCTACGACACGCAGGGAATACGTGGGAAGTACTCTTAATCCCCTATCCCCAGGGATAATATATATATATATATATATATATATATATATATATATATATATATATATATATATATATATATATATATATATATATATATATATATACATATATATATATATATATATATATATATATATATATATATATATATATATATATATATATATATATATATATATATATATATATAGGCAAGGAAACAAGTTTAAGTTTAGCATATACAGAAAACCTACCAATGTATTCTCATATATCCTTTATTACTCATCTCAACATGACAGAGTTAGATTATCATCATTTCAATCTATGTTCCTTAGGGCATTACGTATTTGCAGTCCAGAGTTTATTAATGATGAGTTTGAGAAGATTTATTCTATTGGATCTAAGTTAAAGTACCCTAGATATTTCACTGATAAATCCCTTAAGTTACCAAAGGAATCATTTTATAGAGTTGAGCCCAAACCTCCCATTGACACCAAGAATCTTTTAGTTCTCCCTTTTGATAATGATTTTACTTTACTTCCCATGTTGCTTACAGCCTTTAATTTAAATGTTGCCTTCGGCAACAATAATACTATAAAGAATATCTTAATCAGGAATTCACCAGAAAATTCTCCTAGATGCATCTTTAAAGTGCCATGTAGAAATTGTGATAAGTTTTATGTTGGGCAGACTGATAAGGATCTTTCTGTTAGACTTAAGCAACATAAATATGGTATAAGAACGGGACAAGAATCAAATGCCTTGTTTAATCACGTTAAAACTATGATCATTGTATTGACTGGAGTAATACCATCTCAGTTATTAACTCTAACTCTATTACGACGAGAAATATCATTGAATCTTCTATTTTTAATTACACAAAGAATTATAATCTTAATATCAGTGATGGTCTATACAAATTAGATAACTTTATTGTTGATAAAATTTGTAAAATGATAAGTTTATGAACGCTCGTCGTCTGTCTTGGACAATTGCATGTTTACCAAATGGCGTCCTAGCTTCTTCTCTTCGATGTATATCAACTGACTGTTATATTTCTCTCTTGTATCTCCCCTGATGATGTGATTATTACACGAAAGTGCACTTGGGAACTTATCGTGTTTCATTTCCCCGTGGACTCATAGGAATATATATATATATATTCCTCTCAGAATCTGAATTTCATCAACAGAGATGACACAGGCAATCTCGGTTATCCATATATCCTGGGAAAGCATTAGGATGAGTGACAGAAGAGGTTAAGCATAGCTGCCGTGAGATCCTATTGTGTGTATCTCAATCTTTTAACAATTTCTTTCAATACCTTAATCGGTTACTGACATCTAGGCGAATCATACGTGTTCTTTGATATATCCTTTTCTTACATATGTTTATATGTAACCGTAACATATGTAATTCTCATTTAGATCAATAAATGCGGATGTAGATTCGCCTTACATGGGTAACAACACAAGGCACAGTTACATCTAGAAGCCTGGAAACACTCTCATCGCTTATACTGCAAATGAGGAACGAACAATAAATGCCGAGGACAAGAGAGTGGGACAGAGAGAGAGAAGCAAATAATAAGCGAGAAGATATGGCTATTACAGAGGAAATGATTGAATTTGAGGAGAGACAAATGAGGGGAGAAGAGGTGGAATTAGACAATTTCTATGCAGGGTGTGGGTAGGGGAACCGGATAATGATGGGATATAGAATGAAAATGAACTACCAAGTAAGTGATGAAGAGAAACGAGGCAATATTGAAAGTAAAGGGGTATTTAGACTTGATGAAGCGAGTGGACGGAGGGAGAGGGAGAAATGTAATGACGGTGGCAGAGAGAGAGAGAGAGAGAGAGAGAGAGAGAGAGAGAGAGAGAGAGAGAGAGAGAGAGAGAGAGAGAGAGAGAGAGAGAGAGAAAGAAATTATACTTTGTATATAATCTCAACTAAAGTAAACTTTCCATAATTTCCTTTAAAAGTATCATCAATTTTCCTTTTTTTTTTCCCAATTAAAACAGATGATGTTTAGATCCACTGTCCTTCCCCCACACCATTTCATTAGCGCTTGCATTTCGTACTGCGGAGCCGCCATCACTTGTCATCGTGACGCAGGGCATGACGCAGGGCGTGACGCAAGGGCATGACGCAGGGCGTGACGCAGGGCACGACGCAGGGCGTGACGCAGGGTATGACGCAGGGCATGACGCAGGGTGCCGATATTGCCTTACAACGGAGTGGATAAGTGGGGAGGAGGGGGGGAGGGGAGGGTGGGGTATTATCAGCTTATCATATCCCGGAGGATCAGAGACGCAGCGATGCATCCTGTGTCATCCCGCGTTGCGTTGGAAATTCCCTCTCAGCGTTGGAGACTTAAATCTCGTCTCATTTGCCTCGGTCTTATAGTCATCAGTAACTGCACAGACACAGACACACACACACACACACACACACACCTAGGGCTAATGAAACCGAAATTTATGGAGGTAATTTGGACAAAACTTAGAATGGAGTTAGACTCCCATTTATTACACCCTAAAGCACGACCAGCACTCAGGAAGAAATGAGAGGCGAGTCATTGGATGAGCTTTGATCTCCCACCTCACGTTGGGTTGGTCGGTCCTCCTCGTGTACAGTCAGGTGGACTGGCTTGAGGGAAGGGGAGGACCAATTTGGTCACAGGTGAATGAACTCCGGGAGGTGACTAGACTGTTGTCATTCTATAAGGAATATCATCTATTCATGATTGCCTCAGGGTCCCTTTCTTGAAATGATGGTGATATTACTCCAAGATCCTTTTTTTTCCAAGAGATACTGCAGCTTTAAAGGCTGTGATGCTTCCAGTAGCAGAGAATTTCCTTTTTTTTCTTCTCATTTATGTTAACTGAGACGTCACAGGCAACTATGCTAGCCTAAGCCAGGGAATTATTTAATCGACGAACCCAGATTGGAGGATGAACAGCTGGATTGACTGTGGACCGACTGCCGCAACCAGGTTTCGAACTTGGGCGACTCGTGAAAGACGTCACCGTCATCAATGCTACCGTTACACCAAGGGAGATCCATAATATAATGTCCTTGTGTGCAGTTCTTCGACGAGACATAGACTCCTATTCGTCAGCAGACGATGATACAGCCTCACCGAGGGTGACCTTTCACTCGCGTTACGCCCCCACAGGCAGGCGGAGTACGGTAACACCTAAGAGAGACACAATAACGGGATGTATATATGACGTGACACGTTATGCCTCACCGTCAAGAGTTCATTCAGTTATTTTTTTTCCTTCCCTGATGATCAGGATCAAATTTCCAATTATCATAATGAGCGAACAATTAGAGTGGTGTGGGAGGTAACGAGCCGAGGCCTTTAACGTGATGATAACATTCTAATGATATAATCTTCATTGCAGTAAGAGCGCTTCTTGGGGTTAGAATCACCATCGTCAATGTAGGTACTGTGGGCATAGAGGATTGGAATGTGTCAAAGAGGAATTTCTCTATCAAGCTGTTACTGACGACAATCTAGAATCGGATATTCAAAGAGAATTTGTTTTCCACGAATAACTAGGATGTGGATACCATAAGCTATGGCACTTCGCTTATGGAGGAAAGTCTTTACAAGTCTCGGCCTTCCTTTTTTGGTCAGTAAAGAACTGGAAAAGGGGGGTTAATATAAGGATATCCAAATGCCAAAAGGAGATACATATAAAGTAGCTTTGTAGGGCTAATTCTCAAGGAAAGTAAATCGTGATAGAAAATGGTGTCACATAAGGTGACAGGCAGATGGGCGCCTGAATGATGGCGGAAAAAAGAGACGGTGGAATGGAGAAGAAAGAGAATCAGATCCACAGAAAAAGCCAATTGGACAATAGAAGTAGAGACACACTAGTTGAGAATTTGTACATGACAACAGCAGCTAAGCAACGGCTGAAAGCTATGAGAACATGGGATGAGAACAGTATAGTGAGGAAAAGTGGGAAGATGAATCTCGTTGCAAAACATTAGGGACGAGGCACAGAAAATCATAAAGTGTTCTATAAGTACGTCAGGAGCAAGAGTTCTGTCAAGGGATAAATAATGAAAATGAAGACCTCAGTGGGGAAAGGTTGTTCAAACTAAAGAGCATATGTCAAGCGTTCTGTTCAAAAGATGAGAACGTGCTATTCCCAGCTACACTGACTGAGTAGGGAAGAAACCATGGAAGATATGGATATCGCTGAACGTGATCTGGATAGACGTAGGAAGGATCTACGTTAGCATACGATGAATGATCTTCGTAAGATCTCTTTCTCTACGCTCTCAAGAAGTACACAAGAGAGCAAATGTTGTCTCTATTCTTAGGACGGTTGAAAAAAAAATGAACTTAACTAGAAGCCAACAATGTTGACGAAGTTGATTTGTAAACTACCTTAGATGATAAACTAAAAATAAACCAAGAGCTGGAGATGAGTACCATCTGGCTGGGGACAGATTACAGGATCCTTCACATAGAAAGGACCAGAGAGTATAAGATAGTACCTATCTTGTTGCCAGATGATAGCAAGTGACTGGCCAAGGACGTAATCTATGATATACTGTCCAATGTCTAAATTAAGTAAATGGATGAGAAGTTCAGCAAAGATATTGTCTGAAGTAAGGGAGTGAAGCTGCGATGAGGTGTTGGCAACAGGAGAGCTGTGAACATGAGAGGGAAAAGAAGAGGAAACATCTCATTACTCTTCAGAGGTCAGGAAATGTTTGAAGAAACAATTGTGGAGTTGTCGACGAACGAGGGACACCAAATGAAGAAAGTCTTTATTTGTTGAACACTGTCGAGGACACCGACTCTTCATGAGAGAATAGCGAGGGTGAGGGATGGTGGCATACGTGTGAAGAACTTCCTCCTCGTTGACACACACACACACACATCCACACACTCATATCCATCTCTCTCTCTCTCTCTCTCTCTCTCTCTCTCTCTCTCTCTCTCTCTCTCTCTCTCTCTCTCTCTCTCTCTCTCTCTCCTCTCTCTCTCTCTCTCTCTCTCTCTCTCTCTCTCTCTCTCTAAAACACCTCGATAATGGTTGTTCCCTGTTTGTTAGCATTAACTTGCCCATACACCCACACTGCTGGCCCACCGGCTTCCCCAACCACCAAACTTGCTAGCATGGCTCGTCCTCCTGGCTACGTCGACACACAACAACCTCACCAGGTCTGGTTCCTCTGGTAATGACCTCTTCTCCTCCTCCTCCTTTAGATTCTCACCTGTCTCCGGGGAAACGGTGGTCACCACCTCCGCTTCCCTCAGTGAAACACTGCATCCTCCCCAGCAACGACGCTGGAACCATTCTTTCCCTCAGTAATGACCTCCAAAGTCCATCTCCCCCTAAGGGTCAGTTCCTGATCTAGTACTTTCTCGCCATCTGGTCCTCGCCTGGCGGCCCTCCTAGTCCCCACAGTCCAGCCTGAGTGATGCAAGGCTACGAGGTCGTCTTTAGTGTGAGATGCGTCTTGCGTCCTCGCTGAATGGTAGATAGATCGGTGATCATCTCATTAACGGACTTATTAATGTGGGTCATTCCTTATATACTTATATGTACATCTACATATATACTTATATGCTCCATGATAAGATTCTCTTCGCACCAGAACATAAGCTAACCATATATAGTTATATATACATCTCATATACTTATCGAGACATCCTTATATACTTATATACATATATATCCTTATGTATACTTATGTATACATCCATATATATATATTCATATGTTTGTCTGCTCGATGATAAGATTCTCTTCCCAGCCGCACGCAAGCTGACCATTTCCATATTAATCTTCCTTTCCGAATACTTCGGCAACGTTGATCTGTACCCAAACGTGCACCACACATTCTCCATCACTACCACAGCAATCTGTCTAATGGCTGAGGTCACTGTGACTCCTCCTTCACCAGCATCTCCTCCTGTGCGCTCCTCATGAATGTCAAGACTTCGTCCCACTAAAGCAATCCACGTTCGACGGAAGGGCAACATCTTAAGAAAGAGAAAAAGAAAATATTTTTCGTTTCATATTTTCCTTCAAAGATAAACAAACTTCACCATCATATATTATTTTTTTCTTTTGGTAATGTTGAATGGTCAAGTGACGAACAATATCCCACATCGAGGCCAGCCATGAACTGACGTACAAAAAGAGTTAAAGAAAGAGAAAGAAGGGGATAGGGAAATGGGGAAGTAATTTAAGAGACTTGGAAGAAGCGTAAAATCTGCCTTTTCAGAAAGGAACTGACCGTCTGGTCGTTTCAGGATACGAAAGTGACAACCTGTTTAACTGCCTCTGCCTGTTATCATTTTACACCAAAATGATGAACTGTATCTGTGATTTCTAGGTAACCTTTGGTCTGCTTATATGTGAAAAACGAAATATCTCAAAAGCACAATATCTGTCTGTTTTGAACTCCCTAAAGAGAATTGAGATTGATTCTGAGATGGGTCTAGAGTTATCAAGTGCTTCAGCTGAATACATCGAATAACTGAGGATCAGTTTAGGAAGATACAGTCCTTATTTTGTAACTCTTTCATTAATGGAAGTGATAAAGGAGAATTCAATGGTGTCTGAATATTACAATGACGTCGGTCAGGTGTTGCACTGCAGAATTTCGTGTTGCAAGAGTTACGTACATTCCACAGGATAAAGAGCCATTACAACCTCAGTGTGAGAAGGTTGATCAATTATTGGTTCTATTTGCTGCGCTGGTTTAATTCTTAATTTCTCCCTCGAGGTTGTAGCGATTACCTTTCGTTAAAGGTCATCTGTTCGGAAAACAAAATATCGTTTTTCGCGATGCTTGAAGTAAAGATTTTGCCCCAAGCGCAAAAGATTTTCTCTTCATATTTAGTGACGACATTTAGACCATCATCTTCTATCCCTTTCTGCTTCAGAAACGCAGGATATTATGATCATCCTGGCGGGTCTTTTCGAAGGGAAGAAGGTCGGTACTGTTGCTTTCTACACCATTTTCCTAAGGGAGGTTAAAAACCCTTTTATGATTGTTCATTGGCGAAGGACTCAAGGGAATGCTAAGAGTGAGTGAGAGGTTCCGTTCCTGTACATGTGGACGGCCCATTTTTCCTTCGTCCAGGGAGTAACACGTTCCTCACTACTCATTAGAGAGGGTCAAAGAACCTCAACTCTATCAGATCCTCTTTGTCACACCGTATGTGTCTCACCAGCGCATTCTAATCCTCTTTAACCAACTTCTTCACCTTGCTATCTGCAGGTTTCACCAGCTATGAACTCGGTATAGTGAAGCAAGTACTTCAGGAGAACTTGTCTTCTCTGAAGACAGTCGTGAACATGTTAAGCTCCCCGTGTCTCTCCCCAGCAACCCACACTCTGCACACGACCTGAAACTCCTCGCCATTAGGACTCGCTCTGGCCATGAAAAAGACAAGCTAATGGTAACATCTATCCACGGAGTCGTAAGGAAAAGTAAGCGAAATGCTTGATAATTATGCAAACGTATGATATTCCAGGTAGTAAGGGAGAGAGAGAGGAAAAAGATAGAATAAAAAGATTTGCAAAGAAAAGAGAGAGGAGATATGGCCAATTCTATCTAAGCGAGAAGTTTATATCAAATATTTAGTATGACAACAGTGGTGTCCCCAGGTCTCGAACAGTCGTACAATATGTTGCATGTCGAGGAAGATCATGGGAGATCTGAGAGTAAACCTCATGTACTGACCAGAGAGGAAAGGTGAGAATGCCTCTGGGTTGAACCTTTCATGTTGAAACGGATGTTTTATGCACGCATAGTTGGCCTGCATCTACATAGATCGGATTACAAGAGAGGGTTTAGCTGGGAGCAGAAACAGAGGAGCGAGACCAGCATAAGACAGAAGGAATGTTGCTCTGTGTGGATGATACTGTCCTGGTAGTTGAGAACTATTGGGTATCAAAAGGAATGAAAGGAAAGCTCTTCTGTGTAAATCATCCGCTGGTTCTGTTTCAACCACTGGCTAGATATGTCTAAACATAGTCTCTTCAAGTGGCCGAAGTGAGATATAGCATTCTAGAGGGAGAAAGTTTCCCCTGACAAGATAAATACGTGTTGCATATGATCTAGATTTTGTAATATACATCAGATAATGTTGATGAACTCTATCTCTTTAATAGAAAAAAAATCACTTTTAAAGTCTGGTTCTTTATCATTACTTTCATCACAATGATCTACGGTATTTATTGTTTTTTAAAGGTATGATGTGTCTATTGGTCAACTAATGAACATATGTGTTATTGTTCGAAAATTCTATTGTCAACTGAGCACTGTGGGAGTTGGTGGGATGGTTAACATGTGGGCTTTAGTGCCTATCGATTGCTGGGATCACAAGAGCCGTCTGGGCTCCCTAGACTGTGCAGTTAAAAGTGAAAAGCACAGACAACACAAGTGAATTTGTCCAGAGGGAGATAAGAAAAAATAGAGGTGATATGTTAGAATTTGAAGGCATTTAAGTGATTTGTTAGAATTTGAAGGCATTTAAGTGATATGTTAGAATTTGAGGGCATTTAAGGGGAGAGTGTAAAGATGAAAGATAAGCTTTCGTAGATAGATTGACGTGCATCCAGGTAAATGACGACGAACTCAAGGACATTTTTCTCAGTAAAACCAAAGTTAGCTTAGATAAGACAGAGGCAGGCTGACCATGGATTCTGGCCAATAGCATCATAGATGCAGGAAGACCGGACTCAAGGAAAGGGTCACAGAGGATTGAGATATACTTTACAAAGGTACTGTCAAGGATGCAAATCGTGTCACACTACCGGATGCTCTTCAGACTGCTTATGACAGCAGAGGGCAGAAAGGAATATAGATAGAACTTAAGTAATAGAAAGTACAGTAATGAACAGCTGGTTCAAGCAGAGATATCTATACATAAGTAACTAAGGAGACACAAGTAATGCTACTTGTGGTCTTGAAGTGAATATATCTCTCAAGTCTGTTTTGAAACGTATCTGCTGTGGTGCTGTTTTCAACTGCTCTGATTGTTAAGTCACTTCGCAAGCTGAAGAAAGCTTACCTTGGCCCACTCGAAGTCAGATGTTTCCCAAAAGTTTGCATCTATGGTTACGAATGAAATTTGACTGATCTAGCTTAAAGTAGCTGCTGAGGTCGAAATTATGAAATTCATTGATAATTCTGAATACTTTTATCCAAGTGTTAAGTCATTCACTCGGTCCTACAGGATGTGTTGTTGCACAGTGCGGGAATCATCTTGGTAGCTGGCTGGTTGTTGCACTCACTCCATTCCGTTGACATCTTTTCTCAAGCAAGGATGACCAAAACTGAACGCAATCTTCAAGGTGCGGACGCACCAGTGAACCGTCAAAATTCAAGATGAGTCTTTCAAACTCGAATACGAATATCCTGTCCATAAAACCTTAGGATTTATTTGCTTCTTTACTGCCTGTGATTACAGTTTAGATGGTCTTACGTCATTAGAGGTCATTACTCCTAATTTTTTTTCTTCATTTATGTCTTATGTTGACAGTAGGGTTCATAATGTAGCTTGTATTTACATTTTAAATACCGTTGTGTAAAGCCTCATATTTACTCATATTAAAACTATTTTGAACTCAGGTTTGCAGCGTGTGTGTGGGTAAGGCTACAGCCGTCAACATTCAGTATTTGTCGAAGATTCGTTCCCCAGTTTAATGTGATCTACGGCCAGAAGACAGAACATGATGTTGAAAATAGGGGCATGTTAGAGGGGACGGAAAGAATTTGATTTTACAGTATAAGATGAGATGGTGACTGGAATGAAATGAATGAAAAATATACAGAAAAATAAAATGTTGTGTGATAGAAGGAAATGCTCAAAGGATGGGCACACACAATCCACACACACACACACACACACACACACACACACACACAGACCTCACTCCACTCTGGCACTGTTATTCTTCACGTGTGTGGGAGGAGGAACACAGGTCAGCTGCAGGAGGCAGCCAGCCAGCTAACACGCAAGCCCTACCCATCAGCATACGTCATTATAACATATGAAGACATACTACACATACACACAATTACTTCTCACGTGAATCCCTGAAGCACTTGAGCATACACTACACCACTGTACATAAATTCGAGG
>NC_092225.1:67925107-67965107 GCF_036320965.1 Panulirus ornatus | reverse complement strand
ACACACAAACTATGGGAAGACAGAGCCAGGTGTGGGTTACGAGACCCAGTTTTTTAAGAGTGGAGACACAGACTCACAGTTCTTGGGAACAGCGGTCCTGAATGATACCTTTATGGCGAGAGAGAGAGAGAGAGAGAGAGAGAGAGAGAGAGAGAGAGAGAGAGAGAGAGAGAGAGAGAGAGAGAGAGAGAGAGAGAGAGAGAAAAATGTGTGGAGCAGAGACAAATCAGCGGATGGTCTATTCGTAATTAATATAATCAACATCTGATAAAAGTCACTGATTATCTCGGTCATCCATACGTCATTAGCGTTGTGATCTTTATAAAATCCCAGTATGCAAATAGCATTCCCATTGTTATAAACGTAATTATTATGCGGACAATGCGATTAATAAATATTCTAACTTTTTAAAGGATTTCAGTATATATATATATATATATATATATATATATATATATATATATATATATATATATATATATATATATATATATATATATATATATATATATATATATATATATATATGTATATATAGCCGGTAATGTGTCTGGAAAGACCACCATTCTCATTCCCTTTCGTTCTTCCCTCGTTCCTCCCACGCTCAGGCACCTGACCACAACGCGCGAACCTTCATGTTCCTGGACAGACCAGTATCCTCTTGCCATGTATCTTTGCTCTCAGCAACATTCCACTGTGTCCTCTTCCCATCCTTCCTATATACCGAAACAGTTTTCGAATCCTTACTCAATCATCCGGTATAGTATTTGATATCTTTCACAAGTTTCATATCAAAGGCGTCCAGTCTTTTTCTTTTTACCAAGTGGCTATTGCGACTATATCTATACTCCCTGAAGCAGTACTGTCACAATTACCGCCCTAGATGTTCTCATCTCTTGTTGCAAAACTCACTCCCGTCTGTACCCATGAGTTCGTAGCCAGAAGCAGCTCGTTCCTATGTCCTTACAAGGCTTGTCTTCTTCCTGTGCAACGTCTTCATACTGTTTCCCATTAATTGCAATTACACTCCACAGAGAAACAAACTTCTCCATTAGCTTCACTTTTTCTTTTCTTAACATCATCACATCCAAGTTGAACTCTTATCATTTCTCGTATTTACCGTTGCCTTACTTTATTCTGATGTTTATCCTGAAGTATCGAATTTCATCTGTCTCCCTCCTCCTCCTCCTCACCATTCCAAGCAACACCGACAATACCACATCATTATCAGCCGAAGATCAAGGTCCACAAAGACCTTGGCCCTTTCCAAACTCTCCATTGTGCTCTTCTTATCCTGTGGTTGATAGAGACATGGAAGACCATTGGTGACAGCACACCATCCTGTTTTACTCCACTCTCCACACTGACTTCAGTAGTGAGCACTTCATTTACCCCAACGTAGCTACAAAACGCCACCACTCCAGTACCACAGCAGTTCTACTGTCTTGAAGGGGGGACAACACGCACATCCTACATCTGAACTAATCCATAACTTGTGCGTGAATTTTGAAAGCTTTATACCATCGTATATATTCGTGTTTAGGTAATTCTCCTTCGTTCAAGATGGGTGTGTACCGCACACTATAAGAACCAAACACGTAAGATTAGAATTACATGTAATCCTCCATGAGTCTTATCCTTTTCCAAAGACAAGTCTGTGTTTTTGTTTGCCGTAGCGAATCCAACACCGTATTTTACCGTCTTCGTTTATATTTTTTTCTTAGATAGATTATGCGTTCCAGCTACCGCCGTTGGCTCTATCTGTCCCATGTGAATATTCATTATTCTTTTTATCTCATGATAATGATAATTAGAAATTCTTTGTCAGCGTTGTTTAATCTCAGATTCATCATATCTTACGCCCATTATGACGTAGTTAATCATATATAAACCTCATGATTTGATTCTCGAGAATATTCCAGGATGCAGCGTGACCACATTTCCAAAATGCTTGCATGGAATCGAACACTGACTTGGGTTCCCCTTCATCATCTTGGCCAAGTTCCCCCTCTCTCCTCCCCCCCCCCCCTCTAAAAAGAAAACGGAGTTCGTGTTAAAACATGTCTAAAAAGCTATGAAAAACGAGGCAACTCCTCAAAAGTTTGATTCATGGGTTAAAGTTCCTTATTATCGGTTTTCCAATATTGACAAGCTCTTCTTTAATGCAATATCGGGGGGTAGGGAGAGGGAGGCGCTTGCTTTCTTACAACTTTCCCTTTGTACTTCTCCTCTGCAGTCCAGGGCAAGTGTGGGGCGGTGGTGTGATGTGAGCAACGTAGGTCTTATTATTATGGTGTTCGCAGAAGACGACGCCGTAACGGACGCCGTGAGATAAGCCGCCGGGAGTCGTGGATTCACGGACGTGTCGGCGGAGCTTATTATTCGTCTTGTGCCCCACAGTCATCCAAGAGCAATAATAGTCCTCCAAGAGATAACCAGTAATCGTCCATAAGAGTGATGACCAAATGGTTCTTGAATATCCTGTGGATATTCAGCTACAGCGCTGAATGGCGGGACTGCGCGATGCACGGGGGGGAAAAATAACGGAGAGAGAGAGAGAGAGAGAGAGAGAGAGAGAGAGAGAGAGAGAGAGAGAGAGAGAGAGAGAGAGAGAGAGAGAGACTTCCGAGGAAATCCAGGTGAGAGTGGTGGGAGAGGCATACATGAGATGGTTGGTTCTGTAAGTGTTCGTCTTGGTGAGAGAGGCGCCGTGGGAGTTGGAGAAGAGGGGCGTTGTGCGGGTGTTTGAGGACAGAGGAACAATAGACATTTGACGAAGGGGAAAGGGAGTAACGAGGCCTCGACAGGTGTTTTGTAAGGGAGAACCATACGTCTTTTAGCAGAAAAGCATCGCAGATGTTTAACAAGTATGATGTTACGTGTATTTTCTTTTCAAGCGAGTGAGGTGTTCAGAACGTACTGGTTTGGGAAGCAAGACATTGCAGGTGTTTGGGTAACGAGTCTCCACAAGTGTTTGGGGGAGCGAAACACCAGGGGGTGTCTGGAAATCAAGACATGACAGGTGTTTGAGATGGAAGAAGCCATACGTGGATGGAACAAGTACGTGTCTTAGACATTCTCATTATAGAAAATATCCAGTGATGTACATTCTTGTACAGTACAGTAGGACAGACGCTGACTGGATCTACGCTGACTGGATGAGTCTACAGTTCTCTTTGGATTTAGAAAACTTAATCAAGCACAAGGCTTGACAGTCCTCTCATTTATATCCTACACTAGACTCGCTTCCCTGTATCTCGATTCAGCAATAAGGATATTCACTTCTTTGGAATTTCGAATATCTCTGACATCAGCTCCATTCTAAACATTAGTCTTGCATACGCGTACTGTCTACGTAGTGGGAATCACTAAGCTTTATCTTGGCAGGGAAATAAAATGTATGAATCAAAAAGTTGGGCCACATACGTAAAAAAAGAAAAAAAACTTACGTCATTTGTATAAGCAATATTTTCCATTTCAGATTCATTATGAATTATGGGCGGCCAAGCCAAGAGTTCTTTACTCCACAGGCCTAATAAAGTCTCATTGTGCCGCTCTGAGACCCCCAAATTTGTCATATTAAGTCTCTTAAATTATGCGAATTTTAATGGAAAAGTTCCATCAGAACAAATGGGCTTCGCTGTTCATCCTGCTCCATTTTTCAGAGCAGGACCTTGAGCCTCTGGCCGAGGAGGGGGGGAGGCGTTTTTTTTATTTACGGTGAGAGAGGAAAGAAAAAAAAAAAGAGTGGGGAGAATATGATAAGTCGCCCAAAGCTTTTGCTGTGGAGGAAAAAGGCTTAGAGTAGGTCACAACTGTTGCTTGTATGGATAAAAACAGTGACACACACACACACACACACACACATACACACACAACACATAGATAAAGAGACAGACAGACAGACACACACACACACACACACACACATACACACACAACACATAGATAAAGAGACAGACAGACAGACACACACACACACACACACACAGATCAGTATAATCTGAGGGAGGTGGTGGAGGTGGCCCTTATCTTACTTGGGTGCAGACAGAGTTATGGCCTCACTGGTCGACGCGTCTTGGTGATGGGGAGGAGCCCCTTCAGTACATATTTGATTACTGATACTTTATACAGGCAGGTGGCCACAGTGAACGAGTTCTCCTTTGTGTATGTAGATTTAACGGCTGTCAGCAGGAAGAAGTCATTAAGCCAGAATCCTTTCCATGAATAAAAAGGATATATATATATATATATACATATATATATATATATATATATATATATATATATATATATATATATATATATATATATATATATATATATATATATATACATATATATATTGGTGACTGAATTACACAGGAAAGTGTCCAGTTCACGGGAATTTCCAAAGAAATTTGAGTTTTTTTATGTCTCTCTCTCTCTCTCTCTCTCGTTTGGAAATGAAGGCTGTCACAGACAAGTGTCTTTGGGTTAACTAGAATCAAGATATACATATACGGAGAATGAAAGAGAAATGAGGGGGGATAAGCTAACCTTTGACGGTATTTGTTTGTTTGGGATCACAGCAACAACATGGATCACTTTATGTCTCCTCAGAGGCACAGCAGTACGCAGGCTCGGCGAGAGTGCTTGTGTCACAGAACTGTAGTGAAGGTGTGGGTGGGGACCGAGTGGTGGGAAACTGAAGAGCATCTCTGAGGATAATCGTATCGAGCTGACACATAAATTGTGGCAGAATGGAGGCTTCTGGGCTAAGCTAAAAGACAATGGAGCTTCGAATTGATCTTATGTGTGATGTTAAGAGAATAACTGAATTAAACTATTCAGTCAGTGATATTCCAAATCGTTAGAGTTGAGGACTAAAGAAATATCAGATATAACTCAAAAGAGAAATTATTTCTATTATGTTCATGTTACCAAGGAAATGTTTGGGGACTGAGATAACAAGATGATTAGGTTCTTTGTCATTGACGAAGACCTTATGAGGACGAAAAGGACACAGGTTTTTGTAAACAAGAAGTTGTGAAGTAGATGGAAGTGGGACTCAGCAGGTTGTTAACAGAGGAATACAAATGAATGTAACACATATGAAGGAATTCAAGCTGCAACAGACCACTGGATCCCATCGAGTGGAAGATTGGAATACGTATTATATTCAAAATGATAAAATATCATGAACGTTTCATGTAGTTGACTTGTGTACCAGGAGTGGAGAGCTGTAGACTTATTATAATGAGTTGGACTGAACGACAACCACATCAAGTCCAAAGAGGATCGACTTTCAGAATAAACGACTAAAGTATAAGAGAATTATAAGACAATCTATAGGAGCTACAGGCGGAGAGTAGCTCATTTGAGACACCATAATATAGGAAAAAAACAAAAGCAGGAACATAAATGCATAAGTATTTCAACAACCGATATCCTGACTTAGTGAGCTGATGATTCGAACAGACGTTTGGTGAAAATAATGAAGGCGCGCTGAAGATGATCCAGGAGGCAACGAGACAAGACTTTTGGAGACAAATAAGCTGACGTAATGGAGGATTCCTTCAAATTGAAATCGGTTGAGAAAAATTGGATTCAAGCTGTAAGGGTAGGAGGAGGAGGAGGAGGAGGAGGAGAACTGTGGGCACATGTATTCGTATCAAGCTTTCACAAAATACAGTGAGCCTGTATCAGCACATCACTGAGCGTACTGGGGTCAGTAGACGATAAGAATTTCACACACACACACACACACACACACACACACACACACACACACATAGTAGTCCGAGGGAGGAATACGATACTGCAACTCGGAAGGATTGATAACGTTATGATCGACTTCGATCACGTAATTAGTGAAGAAATGATGAAAATTAGAGAAAGATGGCAACTCCCTGCAGGAGATACAGGCATGGTAGTTTTCAATTCCTGACGTGTTTACACAGTTGGTCTCAAGTGATGTGTTCTCCTTCTTGTCGTCTGCAATCTCCTCTTCCTTAGGATAATCACCTGTTTTCTTTGATCAAGGTCATGAGGAATATTATATCTGGATGTAATATATATAGTCTTTGTTCAGTCTATTTCAGTCTCTATTTCTGTATATCGGAGATGATAAATGAAAAGTAATGAGACATCCATAATGTTTTCTGACCTACGTATTAATGTGGGTTATAACATCTGGAAAAAAAAAAGACTGTCTATAAAATTCTTTCTCCCTCACAAATATTCATAAGGAAGGTAATCTCAACCCAACAACGTTTTTTTCTTTTTTCTTGTGAAGATATTTTGAAGCATTTCATTTCTTATGCTTTGCTCGAAACAGTTTAACGAATATGAGAGAGAGGTCGTTAAACATCTCATTCTGCATCTTTTATGATATTTAGATTCTTTTAGATTTATCAAAAAAAAAAAAGAAATGATCCGTAAATTGGAAGAGGTTCTTGTTTCCGACTCGAGATTGATGTTTATGAATATATATATATATATATATATATATATTACACGATGACAATAAGTTCAGCAGTATAAACCGTATTTGGAATGTAATAATTCTGGAATAAGGAAGAGGATTGCAGTCTGCAGTGAGGAAAATCTTTTTTAAGTATCTTTCGAAATTTCAGTTTTTTGAAATCGAGACTTCCCGTTTTCCGTTTATGTAACACGGAAGTGGATGTACTCAACACTGAATTACCAGGTGTGTTTTAGACGTCCATAGAACAGTAAATAGATGTGTATGAAAGAAAGGCTATCTGGTCACAAAGAAACTGAAAGACGTGAAAGAATGTTGGCAAAATTCACTAAGGAAGCCCGTCAGTTCAATAAGACCACTGGAATGAAACCGAATGAAATCGATACAGTGACATTCTCAATACTGCTGGATTTTTTCCCCCTCTCTCTGTGGATTAATATTGTACGTGAGTCGAGATATGTGTGGCATAGGATGATGCGGCCAGGACTCCTCTGGAGGCAGAATTTGCACGCATTGAAGACTCACTGGTCGATGTAAGATTCTCTTTTATGACTACGTGTGATATCTTACAAGGAAGAACTGAAGTACAGAGTAATCTAGCCAAGAAAAAAAAATCTTATTCGCATGGGATTATCAAGGTAAATATCTCCCCCTCTCTCTCGTCTGACCTTCACTCACTCCTTTACTGCAACATATAAGACTTCTTTGCATACGTTTGTCTGCATCTGTGACCTGATATCCGGTGAGGTCCATCGAGACCTGGCCCACAAAGTGTCAACTTTCGTACTTGGTGGCTCTGAATTTCAACTTCCAGGCTCACTATCAACATGGATAGGACTTCGAGACCCTCTGAGCAAAAGGGGGAGTCATCTTTTTTTTTTTTCCTTCGTCTTTTTGTGGACTTCGGGATTACATCAGGATATTTTGGGTGTGAGGAATGTTAGCTACATTCTCGACATTTTCACGTCGATACTGAAACCATTTTCAATTTCAGTACTTAAAGGGTCACTGGGATGAGTGTCGTGGTAATGATGATTTGTGAGAGTACTTGAGTTTTCTGATATATTCTTTGATCGTTCGGCAAAGCTCTCATTCTCTGAGATCCATAGATAATGTATCAGCAAAAAATGATGACGATAAGTCACTACCTTAAAAAGATAAGCTCCGAAATATCTTTATGACTTTAGGAACCAAAATAGATTAAAGATCCAAAGATTTACGAGAAATCCAAAATTCCATTTGTTCTTCAGTACCACTATATTGCGTGTGATGCTCTGCTTATCATATTCTAGTTATCATGATATCTATTTGACGTGCACAGGACGGATTCCAGCTCCGTGGCCTTCCAGCACAGTTGCCCAAGATATCCAGGAACATACGAACATCTAGAGACATATACGTATATCCAGTAACGAACATTAGACATAAGCCAGGGATAGTCAGGAACACACACAAACATACGTGTGGAAGGATTGGATAATACTCTCCAGTGGTGGTGTTAGAAATGACCAGAAGAGAAAGTGTATATGAGAGGAGGAAGAAGTGTAAAGGAGGATAAGTGTAAGAACAGTGGTAGTATGTGGGAGAAAAAGTATGAGACGAGGTAAGCATGAGGTATGGGTGAAAATGTAGTGAGCATGAGGGAAGATTGTATGCAATAGAAATGTCATTTTCTTTATGAAATATAAGTGCCATGAGAGGGAGCTCCTGGAGCCTACATTTGTGTTCATAGGAAGCAAACATGAGGGAATATGAGCATGTGTGGGTAGAAAATATGAGGGAGGATATGGGTAATATTGATTCAGTAATGAGGGAGCATATGAAGAGACAAGTATGAGAGAACATGTATGAGAAAAGAATGTATGAATGAAATAGGATGTAAGGGAGTTGTGAGTAAAAAACTATTGTAAGTATGAAGGCTGGTGCATGTGAGACGAAAATGACAGGTGTACGCAAGAGGGGAAGTAAGAGTCAAGAATGTATGATGCGAAGGACGTTAGAATGGTGGAGGATGTACACAAGACCTAGAGAAGAATGAGGTAGAATCATGAGAGCGATGGAAATAAGAATGAAGAAGGATATATGATAGATGGAAGTGAGAATGCAGGAAGATGTATAGAAGATGGTTGCAGAAATGAACGGTGGAATTAAAACGGAACGAAGATGTATTAGAGAGAAGTTGTGAAAGATGGATGTTAGGTATGAGGAAGAATGAGTGCCGTGAGGAAGCAAAGAGGAGGGAGGAGAGATATCTGCGTGGGAAATGACGTCAGCTCTAAGAAAAGGAAGTGAGTGAGATAAGAGGCAAAACGCATAGAAAAATGCTGACAAAAAAACGGAAAAAGAAAATATTGTCACAAACTGTGTGGGTAATGATTGAGAGATCTTGCATAGGCCCTCCCACTTGTCTAGTGGGTAACGAGGCATCAGATATTGCGTGACTGATTGCCACCGAAATGTCTTTTCAAGGAAGCAACGATATTATCAGTGAAATTTGCCACACTGAAAGATTGAGAGGAACCTAAAAATATAGCCTTTCTTTTTGCAGATTCATTGATCGATAAGAAACTGGTTGATAATTCAAAGACATTGATGGCAGAAAAAGGCAAGTGTATATTTACACACATTCTATATATATATATATATATATATATATATATATATATATATATATATATATATATATATATATATATATATATATATATATATATATATATATATATATATATATATATATATATATATATATATATATATATATATATATATATATATATATATATATATATATATATATATATATATATATATATATATATATATATATATATATATATATATATATATATATACATGTTCATATATACATTCTTTATTGAACAAATACAGTCACTTAAGTAGATTGTGCCGGGAATATTGTTACATTTTGTTAAAGAACTTAAACATTTTTCGCTCATTTTTCAGGCAAATGGTAACAATTTCTAAACCTGACAAAGACTTAACTTCACACTAAATTACATTCGATTAATTTAACTTCACTCTAAATTACATTCGATTAATTTTCTTTCTCTTCATAAATTTTGATCTACGTAATTTCATTTTCACAAGTTTTCCTGATTTTCCAACCTTCACACTCTGACGCTCATGGCCGTTGTGACTTGAACTGTTTAGTGTTCTTTTCTTTTTTTTTTCTTTTCGTTCTTCGTTCATTTGAGTCTGATTGAACGAATGGGAAAAAAATTGAACCACTCTCCCACTCGTCTGACATGAGTGACTTGTTAATACTAACCCTGTAGTGAATCTCCTCGGCAATATTGGGATAAGGTGATTACAAAAGAATGGTTTAAATGAACCTTTTTTTTTTTCTTATCAATGGCGTTCCCAGAATTCTATTCCAGGATCTCGGTGAAGAGAGGCTATGCCTGATATGAACCGAGTCACCAGGCGACACAGACTTCCCTGGTGACCACACTGTGTGAGTGTGTGTGTGAGGATTCCAACCTAGTGAAGGGATGGAGTGTGTGTAGGTCTTCTGACTACTACCATGATGGACAACATAGCTTGCATGTTGTTGGTCTCGGTAGAACAACCAGAAGAACAAGTCTGCCTAACCTCGATGCCTCGACTCTGAATAAGTGAGGCTGATAATTGATTTAGATACGTTGAATTACATGCAAGAAAGATACTGACATCTATGTAATGTTAGGAAAGTATTTGCTTAGGTATATGGAAAGCATCATCATGATCCTGATTAAGTTATATCTCTCAGAGAAGAGATGATGTGATGTGGTCATTGCGACAAACTCACAGGTGTGTTCTGTAGAAGACATTCACTGAGATGCCGAGAGCATCGCTTAATAGCACAACTGTAAATTCTATTTTTTCTTTTTCAGCTAGTATGTTTAAGACCACACAAAGGTGTCAGGTTTAGAGACGTCAGTGTATTGCATAGATGGTAAGTTTTTGCTGTCCACAGCTCTCATAACAGTGAGGTAAGTTCTTGACGCGGTGCATTTAGCATCTCTCCTAGAACAGCGCCACGAGGTTCCACAGTATTCGTACAGTTCATGTGTTCCGATGATGAGAGACAACAGCGTAATGGGTGTCCATCTATCTCCCAATTGTAGAGAGATGACTGTAGCTACTCCATCTCGTGGACAGGTCGTGGGTAGTATCTCCCTCCACTTCCCTGCAGGTCAAAGTCTCTCTTGGTAACTCCATTTGTCTTTGGATTCCTTTCTGACGCCAAGTCCCTCCCTCGCGCTGACTTGCAAAGTGGCAGGTTAAGTTCGTCTCGTCCTATAAGTCAGTTAGCCTCTCAAAGGGTCCAGTCTCGGAGGCCTTACCTTAACTATGACTCTCCCTAGAATCCACCTCCCCATCTACCAGCTGACCCAGCCACAAACTAAAGTCAACCAGTATCTGCCAACTCACCAACATCCCTCACAAAACCTGAGCCCTCGCCACTGCCACAGGAGAGCAGGGCTGCGTCAGGAGATGACGGTAGAAAACTGGAGGGAGGCGAGGTATATGTATATCTACGTAGGAGCACAACGATCGATCATTGTTACAGATACGAAGAAAACGTCATGTGGATCTTTGCCACCCAACGTAACCATGTTGGTCTCTGAGGTTCCAGGTTGACGAAAAGTTTTGTTGGTGGCTCACTATGGCCTCTTCCGTTACAGGAAAATATTGTGTGGTGCAGCTGTGCTCATGATTCCACATATAAACATTGTGTGGTGCAACTGTACCCCTGATTCCATATATAAGCATTGTGGCGTGCAGCTGTACTCATGACTCCACATGTAAACACCATGACGCGAAGCTGTGCTCATGATCCCCCCACATACAAACATCGCGTGGTGCAGCTGTACCCCTGATACCCCATATAAACATCGTGTGGTGCAGCTGTACCCCTGATACCACATATAAACATTGTGTGGTGCAGCTATATTCATGATTCCACATATAAATCGTCCTAGCAACACCATCAACGTCGAAGTTCGTGCTTTTAAGTTTAAGGGGAGGTTGCTAAACCCAAACATTTCGCTTGATGATGATGCTCAGGTCAAGGAATTCAAGAGTCCAAAAACCTGGACAGAGAGAGAATCAATCACGGTAATGGGATCCACAATGCTGCACAGTAAGGACATTAAGGAAATGTACTCAGCCGTAAGGGCTTCAAACCCTCGTCTTTATGATTATGTCACAACTTCTTTTTTCTCCCCTTCACCCAGTGTTGTCCTCGGACTGCCGAAGCGCTGGCTGGATGGTGGAGTAATCTTAGAGTTTGTGGTCTCTCGTGGGATCATTGGTGCACGATCATACAGACACGTCTGGTGATGGGTTAGGTTGTACACAACCCTGTAATGATGCTGCCCATCCAACTGGGCAGGTTCGAATTGATCGTTCTGACACTGATTCGGGTTAGGTTATCAGCTGAAAAGATCTATGAAGAAAGAGACAGTACTTCATTGTCCTTTGTCTGTCTGTCTGTCTCTCTGTCTGTCTGTCAGTCCGTCCTTCTGTCTGTATGTCTGTCTGTCTGTCAGTCCGTCCGTCTGTCTGTATGTCTGTCTGTCTGTCTGCCTCTCTCTCTCTCTCTCTCTCTCTCTCTCTCTCTCTCTCTCTCTCTCTCTCTCTCTCTCTCTCTCTCTCTCTCTCTCCTTGGTGTTCAGTATCTCTTTACTATCTATGTGTTACGGACAGAGAGTTTTACACTCGTGTTGCCTGTAACCTTGTATAAAAAGCATCATGTCTTTATTCCTATGTATGTACACACACACACACACACACACACACACACACACACACACACACACACACACACACACACACACACACACACACACACACTCACGCACACACACACACACACACACACACACACACACACACACACACACACACATATACACACACACACATACACATACACACACCAGTTTAAGTCAGGTGTGTGTGTGTGTGTGTGTGTGTGTGTGTGTGTGTGTGTGTGTGTGTGTGTGTGTGTGTGTGTGTGTGTGCGTGTGTGTGTGTGTGTGCACTCACAGGCACCGACAGAAATCTGTTTCCCTACCCTCACTATACCAGCGTTCACAGAACACCCACTCACTTTAAGCCAGATTTACGAGTTGGTCGATATACCTATCAATAAACTGTCTGACATGTGTTATTGAGCGTCCAGACTAAGTTTCGTCCTCCAGGATGCGCATCAAAACCTTGGAATGAATTTGCCACAGACATGAGAGACGAATCTGTTTTCATTTCCTTTAATATCAAGTGATAACGAGCAAGAAGCACGTTGCCCCCAAAGGGGCGCCCCTTTTTTTTTTGTTATCTTTGAGTTATACAGGCAGCACGTCCTACTGATGTTATCATGTTGTCAACCTGTGTGTGTGTGTGTGTGTGTGTGTGGAGAGAGAGAGAGAGAGAGAGAGAGAGAGAGAGAGAGAGAGAGAGAGAGAGAGAGAGAGAGAGAGAGAGAGAGAGAGAGCATTTTCCAGCTCTCCACGCAGTAAGAATGTCCAGGATGACTACGTCAGGGTGTGTAAAAAAAGCCGTAAAGATTACGGCCATGGACAGCGAATGGGTCAGTAATGTAAAAGATTGGTGTATTTCGCGCTGATTTTTTACAGTCTTCTGGGAAGTGTATTATGCATTATACAGCACTTGTCTTCACGGTACTTAAGGCATTTGAAACGCTTTGATGTCTCATTGAATTAACTGTTATGTCGATCCACGATGTCTCATGGAATTAACTGTTATGTCGATACTGTTTCTGCAGACACTTACTTTCGTTCCCTCTAGAGTAAAATCCGCCTTTGGCAGATGAAAAATAGATAGCTGAATGTAAAAATGAACAGTTGAATCAGTGAGCAGTGACAGATGTATGAATTCATTAAAGCTGAGTCGAATGAATGAATGAACGGAAGATATAGTTGCTAAGGTAGGTGTATCGATGTATCTTAAGATGTGAAGTGGTTGACTTAACACAGTATCGGAAATCTATGATTTGAGCTAGCGTAAGTTAGGCTGGGTTTTGGTTAGATTGGGTAAGAGTTTGGCTGAGTTAGGTTGAATTAGGTTAAAGTTCTGGTTAGTTTAGTTAATTAAGGGTAAGGTTAATGTTGGTCGGGGTTTGGTTAGCCACAACAACTGAGTTGAAGTTACAATATCGCTAGGTCACACGTTAGCCACAACAACTGAGTTGAAGTTACAATATCGCTAGGTCACTACAAAATCTCATCAGGTATTTCTAAAGTCAGTGTTTATGTATGTATTTGAATCTCCTCAGGTTCTGTATCCAACGATGAGAAACACTTCATTATTACTCATAGCTCTCAGGGACAACTAGACATTCTTGTCAACCTCAGCTGTCTACGGATAATCAAATCACAGTTCCTCCGAAAGGATCTTCTGTTTGCTTACAATTACGCTCTCTTGACAACGCTTCGCAGTTCTTGTAAGCAAGTCGGATTTATAATTACCACGGTAGCTGTATCATGTTTGTTTCTTTAAGATTTCATAGCACTTTATAAATATCTACACACTAGACCCTTTCATAAGTATCAACAGACCAGACTATCCAGTGAATTAATTAAGTGTAGGGTTTACCCTGTGAGAGAACAATTCGCTTCTCATCCTTTTAGAAAAGGTTCTGGTAGCGTTTGACTGAGGTTACCTAACGTTCTGAGTTCTTTTTTTCTGTAGGCAATGAGGTAAAACAAAGAGCTTTTATTGGGGGATAATCGTGTTTGCCACGAACGTGTGTGTTTGAGTATGCTCATGATTTATTACTGGTGGCACCTATTTGGGTTGCCAGGAAGACACTGTTAAAAACTTGGGAAGATATTATTGGGTCGAGTACATTCTAACGCTTAGATGAAGCCCTTCACTCTAACCATATCTTGGAGTTACTTAGAATGTTAAGGTGTAGGTGTTAGGTAAATGTTCATTAGGCACATATTTGACGGTTGGTTAGTTGGTTAGTTAGCTAGTTGGTTAGTTAGTTGGTTGGTCGGTTGGTTAGTTGGATGTTTAGCTGGTTGGTTGGTTGTGCTTCAAGGCCGTCAATGTCAAGTTGTTCCCATCAACTGAAACGTATTTTACACCTCTAGGTTCCTCAAATAATACTAAGACCACATACACTGTTACTATGTATGTGGCCCATCTATGAGGAAGCATTACGGGCATTGATTCTCTCTTAGGGTAACTCTATTTTGAGCTTTGTCAGACTTAAGAATTAGACCTAAAATGATAATGAAAGAATCTTTTCATCGCGATGGTTGGTCCAGTGACCCATTGTTTGTTAATCAGTTACTTAACATATCAGGATGTGATCTCTCGGGCTATATCTAATTACTGAACATTCTCAAATTGTGCTGTTTTAACTGTCGGAGCGAACGATGCTTATCTCTTGCGAAGAGACGTTTGAAGGATGTATGTAATATGTTGAGAAGAGACGCTTGAAGAAGCGAACGTATTATGTTGAGGAGAAACCCTTGAAGAAGCGAACGTAATATGTTGAGGAGAGACGCTTGAAGAAGCGAACGTATTATGCTGAGGAGAAACGCTTGAAGAAGCGAACGTATTATGTTGAGGAGAAACGCTTGAAGGAGCGAACGTAATATGTTGAGGAGAGACGCTTGAAGAAGCGAACGTAATATGTTGAGGAGAGACACTTGAAGAAGCGAACGTAATATGTTGAAAGACGCTTAAAGAAGAGAACGAAACATATACTAATGAGATACAGTTGTACCCACAGTGAACTTATGGCAATACAAATGTCCACAACTACATTGCAGCCAATCTGTAGTTCAGTGTCTGTCTCTTGGGGCAGGAGCGTTACTCTCTCCACCATGATCATTCGAGACATGACATTAACTGTCCGACCTTTTCAAGATATGCAAGGTGAACACACCCGCTTCCATCTGACTCGTAGCTCCCACCTGAATGGTCGAACAACTAGTGGCCTAAAGAGAAAAAAAAAAAAAACTTATATAATACTAATACGTGTAACTTAGAAAATAGAAGTAACTACAGATGATATGTCAAGAGTCAAGGCCATCTAGCGTCCAGTCATATATAATTCGGTGATACAAATCTTTGTTTATATATCTTCTGTAGACAGGAGGGTGTTGCCAAGTGCCACCACCTCTGTAGGATTTCTCTTTTCAAGATTCTTGTTCTATGACTTGTTGGTCGTGAGCTAGCGATATCATTCTGCTTTGCTGTTAATGATATGGATCTCCTTTTTTTTCACCAATGTACGTGTTCTATCGTGTTCGTGATTTTGTTGTTACACAGAGTCTGGTACTTATACGAGAAGCCATCACACTATCTTTTGTTTTTAGATTGAATACTGTATCCTTGGTTTAACGACTCAGATGTTTCGCCCATCCCCATTTCAGCCAATCAGCTCATCCAAATATTACAAAGGTCAACCAAACAGTTGATCTAATCATTTCTAGCTCAGCCAATCAGCTGATTGGATCATCCATAGCTCGGCCAGTCATCTCATCCAATCATCCCTCACTCAGCCAGTCAACCGATCCAGTCATTCGTAGCTAAGCCAGTTAGTTAAGCCAAATGTCCCTATCTGATCCAGTCAGTTAAGCCAAATATCCCTATCTGAGCCAGTCAGCTAATCCAGTCACCCGAAGCTCAGCCGATCAGATGATCGCACTATCTCTAACTGAACCAATCAGTAGATCCAATCATCCCTTGGTTAACCAGTCAGATTAGCTAATTCAACCATCCCTAAACCAGTGACCTCATTCAGTCACCTCTAAGTTAGCCAATCAGTTGATTTAACTGTCTGCAATTCAGTCAGGTGACTTCATCCTTGTCATCTTTTGCTTGACCCGTCCAGTTACCTAATCTAACAAATCTAAGCTGAACAAGTTAAATGGTGGAGCTTTCTTAAGCTACATCAGTCACCTGATAAGCTCAACCAATCCATTCACTCAACCAACTTTTACTCAAATAACCAACCAATCCAACCATCTTTAATTGGTTAACTACCCTTAGTGGCCTTAGCTCATCAGGCCAGCTCATTTAAGTCCCCCAAAGTATATAAGATAAGCAGTCTAATCACTATTGTCTCGACCAGTAAGCTGGCCAGAGCACCGAACATGCAACCAATCAACCACTTCAACAGTTTATTGTCTCTCTCTTACTCGAGCAACTGTCACTCTGCTTTACCCTAAAATAAAACTGGTCATTTGTTCTATCCACCATAAGCTCATCCAATCAGCTGGCCGAAGCACCCAAGGTTCAAAACAGTCACAACCATCGAATTAACCCACTTAAACAAGTTACAGTTCTCCACTGAAATTAAGAATGTAATGAAACCCTAAAGGAAAAGTCATTTGCTTCAATGGCTTCCAGTTACCTCCAGGAAAATGACATTAATATGTCGAGCGATCAAGGGAAGGGGAGAAAACGAGGAGGGAAAGGAATGAGAGAGAGAGAGAGAGAGAGAGAGAGAGAGAGAGAGAGAGAGAGAGAGAGAGAGAGAGAGAGAGAGAGAGAGAGAGAGAGAGAGAGAGAGAGAGAGAGAGAGAGAGGCTTAAAAGGGAGGGAAGCGCTCGAAAGGGCCTGAACAAAGCACGAGGGAGAAGAGGTTGGGTTGAACAAGGGAGGGAGAAAGAACGAGAAAAAGGAGAAAGAAAGTGTAGTGAGGAAGAGCAAAAGAGGGAACAGCGAGGAAGGGATAAGGAGATGAGGCGAAAGAAAGAGGGAGAGATGCAGACAGAAAAAGGACGAGTAACGTACAGCAGAAAGAGAAAGGTTGAACAATGGATGAAAGAACTTACAGAAGAAGATAAGACAAAGGAGATATGAGTTTACATAACTTTACATGAGAAAGACAGAAAACAGGAGACCTGATTGGCCAACAATTGGGTTGTCTGGTAAAAAAAAGAAAAGAAAAAACAGGATTTTAACCTGACAAGAAAATGTAATTCCGCTCAGCTGTTTTTTAAGCAATCACCTACTCCCCGCTGCTGCACATTAGCCTTCTAGTGTCCCCGTTACCGCTGTCATCTATACAGTTTATTTCTGGCATTTATATCAGAGTCTACCTGAATTTATAAGATCTTTGTCTAAACGACTTTTGAAGGTGTTTATAGTTTTAGCATTCACTACGTCTGACGGTAACTTATTCCAGTGCTCAACACACCCACAGGAAAAGAGCAAGGGAGGTTGTGTAGGCAAGCACAACAATGTGGGGTAGTAATAGTCTCCCTTGACCTACTTAGTGTATTTAGAGATGAATTTTTTATATTCCTGCCTCGTGTAATATTGCTCTCCTGTGTTTTTCCTCAACTGTAAGTTTTGCTATATTTCTGTTTCCATATTCTATGCTTCGATTGTTACTCATACTATCCTTGATTTTGTTAATTTGTTTCACTCTTAGTGTTTTTCCTCACTTTTATGTGCTATGTGCTGTATTTTTTCCGAGTGTTTTTTTTATGTTTTGTTTGCGTTTTCCGTGTCATATCCTAGTTTTATGAGGCAGTGTTTTTCTCTTTTATGTAGATTCCTGATGATGCCTCTGTGTAGGCGAAAGCTTGAATGTACTAAATGAGGAGCTACACACGACTGGTGTTTGAGCACCCACCTAATGGTAGAATGATACTGAGGGAAATCAGAGAACAGAAGAAAGAAGATTAATAATCCTAAATATGCTGTCGAATTCACTTCTATGTGCGGGCACACATACACACACACACACAGACAATCTCTCGTTGCTATGTGTGGGTCTTTTAGAATTGTTCGTTCATTTCCCTATGTTTAATGGCTGAGTGACTACTGGCGTGGTCACGAGAATTCCAATTCTTGTTTACATAATTTTTTTAATGTAATTTCTATTGAATGTGGAGACGCTTCATTCTATGATATTACGATGTGCAGTCAACTATTCTCTGTGTAATTAGAGTGTTTTATTTGTATCATTGTACGCATATTGCATTAATGTACAGGTGATAAATCTAGTGCTAGTGTATCTGATATTATTAGTTGCTTCGCAGGAGATCTTTCTAAACATTTGCCTCTAAGGTTATATATATATATCACATACAAACCTCCAACAGCCAGGATCGAACCCGGGACCCCTGTGCAAAAGGCGGGAGCGCTACCACTGGGCTATGATCGGCCCTTAATAGGGAAATGACTATTCGAATACTATGTACTCGAATACCCTTCGTCTCATGTTTGTGAGCAACCGGGTCTACACCGGTCATTTCCCTGTTGCACAGGGGTCCCGGGTTCGATCCTGGCTGTTGGAGATTTGTATGATCTATGAAAGTGCGCGTTCATATGCACTTAGTCCGTATATATATATGTATATATATATATATATATATATATATATATATATATATATATATATATATATATATATATATATATATATATATATATATATATATATGTATATATATACATCCTTTAACGCAACCTAGGTCAGACAGGGCGGAGGGCCAAGGCGGGAACAGCTCTAGTGGTCCCCACTGTGTAATGGATAAGGAGGAAGACATTGGTCGAGGGGGAACAGAGATGTGTCTGGGAAGGATAAAAGTTGGGCAGTTGTTCCTCGAGTTCAGGTGCAGGGAGTCCGACTGTCTTGAGTCGACGGAAAACGTAGACACGCTAACTGGAAGCTCTGATGATGGGGGCTGACATGCTTGGTTTATCTTTCTTCATCTTCCACAGTGGTAGCGAGAAGCTTGGTGGACTGGGCAACCTGGAGGGGGCGCTGGCTGGCTGGGGCGTAAATTAGCAGTGAAGCAGTGGGATACGATTGGCAGCAAGGCTAGTGTGCATGTCCATGGCCTGAGCTAGATTGATATTTACAGCGTTGGTGTTCCAGTCCCATGTTTGCGTTGTGTTATCTTGATAATGTTTGTTATTATGACATGTTTCTTAAACCTGAATACCTCTCCCGCCTTATCGATGTAGCGCTAGAAACAAAGAAACAATGGTAATATTTACGTGCACTCCTTCAATAGGCGTGTAAAAATGTACCGGAATCAGAGCTTTCCACTCACATTCAAGGTTCCATTGACCATTCCATCGTTCTCATTGACTGTTTCAAGTCCCTTTGATGTACATTAAAAACACGTCACTCCTCATATACCACATCATTGCTATACACTCTATCTAAGGCACGTTTCTCCAACTCCCGAAGGTTTACATTCTGATCATCAAAAGTCTCCTTTACTTTGTTCTCCCACCTCCTCTTCATTCCCCCTCCTCCCCTCCCTCCATTCTGCCCACTTTGTTTTCAACACGGAGATCTTCTTTGTCAGTCTCTCGTCGCTCATCCTCTCCATATACCCAAACCATTTCAGCACACCCTGGTCGGCTCTCTGATCCACACTGAGCTTACTTCAACAGTTCTCTCTGTAAATATCATTTCTTACATCAACCCACATTACACAAATATATCATCCTCAGGTATTGTATTTTCAGCACATCCAGTGTGTGTGTGTGTGTGTGTGTGTGTGTGTGTGTGTGTGTGTGTGCACCTTTACGTAATTGTGTGAACTTGAGAGTTTGCGGTAGTGAGCATTTATGAGCAAGTTTATGAACGTTTGTGTGTCATTTTTTTTGTATATATTCTGCACATTTATGGTTGGCCATGATAGACGACACGCCTACATGAACAGATGGGGGTAAAAATTTTCGTGCAACCTGTTTCCTTCACCTCAAAATTTCATCCAAACTTTAGCGATTTTCCCTTCTAACATCACTCACTTTCCCTGGAGTTAGCCAGTTTTCAGATATCCTCATACGTTCCCAAAAGGGAAGGTTGCTACATCCATTTAGGCTTCTGTATAATTGCTTTTTTTTTTCTTCTTCTCCCTCCTCCTATTGTTTTCTAAGT
This sequence comes from Panulirus ornatus, assembly GCF_036320965.1. Classification (NCBI taxonomy): domain Eukaryota; kingdom Metazoa; phylum Arthropoda; class Malacostraca; order Decapoda; family Palinuridae; genus Panulirus; species Panulirus ornatus. The sequence continues at coordinate 67,944,741 of NC_092225.1, read as the reverse complement.
CATCCTCAGGTCGAGGACTTGGCCAAGACAGACTTAATCAATGCCATCAGGAAACATGAGAGTTCGTGAAGTGTTCCCTCAACCTTATTTCTTTTAGAGGAAGTACTTCAAGATCTTGTTATCTTTCCTCAAATCTAATTTCTTTAGTTCCATTTTCTTTGATGGGAATTTATTATATTTCTTTTTTTTTTACTCTATTATATTAGGACTTATCTTGAACTGCAGGGACCTTGCTGGCTCACTGTATAGCTCTTGTGTTATAAGTTGTAGGTATCTTACCGTCTGTATGGACACTGCGTATGTGTGTTACGAGGATAGCGTTTTATACTCATGTTTTCCTGTCTCTTAACCTTGTATACGTGCCCAGTGCCTATACTCCTGTCAACACACACACACACACACACACACACACACCAGAATAAGCCAGTTGTGTGTGTGTGTGTGTGTGTGTGTGTGTGTGTGTGTGTGTGTGTGTGTGTGTATTGCCTTAACATCAAGTGAGATAACACACACCAGCCTCCCTGCCCACTACTGCTGCTGGTGGTGGTGGTGGCGGTGGCGGGTGTTACATGAGCCAGACTGACACTAACCCGATCAGCGAGCAACACCGTCAGTCACGTAGACGACGATGACCAGAGCCCATCACCACCACCGTCCAGGCTGCCATGTGTCTATACGAGTTATCCCAGATCACCTTAGGGGGAAAACCTTCCCTCGAGGAGACTGTTTCGATTACGAGGTATAGACGCACCTCTCTCTCTCTCTCTCTCTCTCTCTCTCTCTCTCTCTCTCTCTCTCTCTCTCTCTCTCTCTCTCTCTCTCTCTCGCTCTGCGTGTGTGGGATATCCCAGCCAGCCTAGACGGGATCCAGAGGCGCCCACCTCCTCCACACAGGGAGCCACCAGCTGAGGTTTACAACGCTGCAGCTGAGGCGGTAGGAGTAAAGGAACCCGGAGTAGGCCCAGGAGACTCATTCTCTTTTACATCCCAACGAAACGGGAGAAGCGAAAGATTTCGGGGGGCTTTTTACCCTCCCTGCCTCGCTCACTGCGAAGCTCGAGGAAGCTAAGGCTGCTTGGGGAAAGGTTGCGATGATAAAAAAGGTATTCTGTTTGGTATCATTATACCAGGGATAAAGGTGAGGCGTGTTTGTGCTTCGTCTTATTTACGATTTCACTCACAGCGTGTGAGAATGCTGGGATAGCGTCGGTCGTGGGTGCAATTTTTTGAGTGTAGTTTCATCCATACGGCTGCCGTGGCTACACGCGCCGTGTTCTCCTTTAGAAATGGGTGGTCAGTGGAAAATGCCTGCAGACTGATGACCATGCACGTGCGCACTTACATCCGTAGGTACGGACGTGCATGCAGGCAGCTCCAGACACGCAGACATAGACAGACAGACAGACAGACAGACAGACAGACAGACACACACACACACACACACACACACACACACACACAAAGCCTAATACATGGCAAATCGCGAGAAATGTGGAAAGGTCGGTAATTGTTGACAAGCGAAGACAGTAGACCAAGTGATGAGATGAAGCGAAAAGGAACGATTTACCCATCAAGCACAAAATCCCGACGGAGGGGGAATGAGTTGGAGAGATTAATTCCCTCCATCACTCATGGACAGAGGGAGTCTGGGAAGAGAGGGAACATAAGATAATGTGGATGGCTCGGTGGGAGATGATGGGGAACCTGGCAAACCTTTGTGAAGTGCAATTATTAGGTCGGACAATATAGGTATGGTCAGGATCAAACCTGACATGGTTGACTGGCAGGAAGATTTTACTCCAGATGGTTATACAGAGATAAAGAAGGACAGATAAGATAAGAGAGACGAGAAATGTAACTGGTGTGAAAAGGAGACTCATAGATAAGATATGGTAGTAGACCATTTCGTCCATCTGGACAGTCTGTATGTGGGTTAAGTGTGAATGATAATATCTCTCTGATTACTTCCATAACATATGATTCATGTAAAATGCATACAGACCATGGAAGGATCTTCATCGAGAAGAAGGAATATTCAGCGTCGTAAAGAAATATTCAAGATCAATCAATCGGTGTATTCGAAAAGTTTTTTTTAGAGCAGGGAACTTTTCAATTACACCTGAATAGACCAGATATGATAAGATTCGCATGGTAATATAGTTCATGACGAAAGAGCAACGTTGTCTGCGTGTGTGTAAGAACGCTCGTATTGCCTGAACACTACAGGCCAAGCAGATGGCATTGGGATATCTAAGGGTCTATAAGATATAGGTGTGAAGCCATATAAAGCTCCCATCCTATGTACGGAGATTGGATATTTCATAAACACATACACAGACACAGAGATACAGAGAGAGAGAGAGAGAGAGAGAGAGAGAGAGAGAGAGAGAGAGAGAGAGAGAGAGAGAGAGAGAGAGAGAGAGAGAGAGAGAGAGAGAGAGAGAGAGAGACACACACACACACATTCTATCAAACGTTTGTATAATAGTTCACAAGTGCAGTTCGGCATTCCTGATCCCTATATCGTGTATGGATAAGTGGATACTTAGATACCCATACACTTACAAACGTCCTAACGTTAAATCCCGTGAAGGCAGAGAGTCAAAGCAAATATGTTCCTGAAATGTCACTGCCATCAGCTGAACTTCACTGCCAGTAAATGATGAATGACGCCTGACGCCTTCCTACATCACCTGACCATCCGGGATGTTGTAGTGGTTCATTTTTCTCTTCAATGTTTTTCTCCTCGCAAGAGAATGCCATGTCAGGTCAAGGATAAACAGTGTAATTTCTCTTATAATTTATCGGCTGTTTCGAGAAAATCGCTTCAGTTATCCAGCTATCACTCACTCTTTCTGTTGGAGACCTTGTATGACAGTGACTACGTCAAAAATGCAGCATAAATTCGTACATTTTTCTTTTTGAGTTTGGAATGATTTACAGTGAGTGACAGACAAACAGACACACACACACACTCACACACACACACACACACACACACACACACACACACACAGCCGAGCAAGACAGAAATCATTTTCAAGCGATTTCTATCTTGTAAATGGATTCAGACAAGGAAAATGCAAAGGTCAAACAGCTGTAACCGGATCCTTAACAGGATGGTTCAGGGGCATGAGGGCAATTTGGGAACCATTCAAGAATAAAGATAATCAGACACACGAAGGAAAATTCAATTTACACCACAAGGCTGGGAAAACAATAGTGACAATCATTGTGAAACAGAGCCAGAAGTTATGACACCTGGAGGAGGAATTACAGAAGGGAACAAGTGAAAGAACATGAAGGGTGGGGTGTCATTAGATGACAACAGAACTCAGGAAATTAGAGAGCATTATCACTTGGCACGACCACAGAGTCACGTCAGTTGAGGGGAATCATAAGGATGCCATACGATGGACAAATGCTTGACGCAATTCCTGTCGCATAAGAAAGAGAAAGAAGTAATGGACGTAATCCAGATATAAAGAGATCGACCAGTTACGTATATATTAGGTTTGGAGTCTTCTCGCCTGGAGGTTCTAAAACAGGGACTTGATAAACAACAAAGTGGGGTTCAGTAAGGTATTCATGAGACGCGATAGACCAAGCGGTTAGAGGGAGAAAAACAAAGACTACCACAGTCAAATGTCAAGAAATGGGAGAAACCAAATGAGGCAAGAGGACGAAGCAGCCTTGTATTACGATCAGAGAGAGGTCAGCAATGTCAGACTGAGAGCAATGTATACCAAACCCATTATTACTGAAATTTTGGAGACATATCATACCAGAGAGACAAGATCTCACATGTTCTGTCCACAGAGACATATGACAGCAAGGAAGGAAAGAGAAGAAACGAGAGGAAAGAGACATAGCCTCATGGTAAAAAACAGCCACAAGTTTCACTGAAAGATGGAAGAAGGTCCCTGCAAATAATGCATAACGGTACGAGTAACTCCACAAGAGAAGTGCATAGTGGAGTAGGGTTATTTATCATCCTCTGAATAATTTCAACGAACAAGAGGAACAATACAGTACTAACAATGAGGGAACGATCAGGCTGGTGCGTGGGGGTCATTAAAACATTTCAAATGCTAATGATGAAGGATTTCAATCATAAAGAAAGAGTTTGGGGGAAAATTCAGAGTCTCATGGTGACAGGAAGTCATGGAAACGCAAGTTCTTACGAGTGTACAAAGGAAAGTTTCCTCCGCCAGCATGTCAGTGAACGCACTAAGATGAAAGAGACTAATACACCATCATTGCTAGATCATGTATTCACACACAGTTGTAGGGAAATTGAGAATATTACACACGGTGAACCAACTGGGAAAAGTGACCATCAGACGCTTGAGTTCGATGATGTGGTAAATGAAGATTTAAGAAGAGCAAATCAGACTTAGAGAGAACACATAATCGTGGAAACATAGATTGGGAAATGGAATCCAACTGCTAAGAACCAGAGCGTTCTTGTGAAAGGCTCTGAATTATGTACAGTGAGAACAAAGGAATATTTGATAAAAGACGTCAGAAAACGAATGAGTTTCGCGATGTTTTCTGACGAAGAAACAACACGACAGACAGCCAACATACGTAATGCATAAAAGAAGGACAAAGAAGTATAGCAGGATCAAAAGAACAGAACAAATGAACTTTGAGAAGAGCGTTATGCACTGGGCAGAGTATAATCCAATACTTTTCCATAAATTCAGCGAAAGTAAATCGTGTGTTAAACATCAACTAATCAGGCTAAGGGTAACAGATGGAGGGTGATACCCTCTGTATTGTGCCTCTGTCTGAAGATTTTTTTTCCTCTCATTTAATCGAAGGTTTTTGCTGATAAAAACTATGATTGTATTTTCCCGTCTTCTGCTGGTCTGTTGTCCAATTCTCCCACATCCATGCTATTTTCATCTGGTTACAATTCAGCTTTTGATGGCTTTCTTTTCCTTTCCAAACTATGGTTTCCTGTTCTCTTGATTTCTCGATTCTTCACGGGCATTTTCTTCATATCTAGTGCCTCCAAAATATCCTTCATCCTTTCCTCTTCTTGGAAAAATCTACTTTTTTTTGACTCGTCAGGCTTAATTCTGTGTGCAAGTCAAGTACAAAAACCAATATGTTTTTTTTTTTCCACCAGTTTACATCACATTACCCGGAAAAATATGTGAGTGGATTTCGCCGCCTGCAATCTCTGCCACCTCAACCATCCTCCTCAGTGTTTTTTGACTCATCCAGCATCTCCTCCTCCTCCTCCTCCTGCTTCAAACACTCAGCTCTGATCGTTTTCGTTTCCCTTAATTTCTTTTTTTTTTTCATTGTTAGTCTAGGATTCTCCAGTAAGCTTTTTCCTAACCACTTACTTTAATTCTTTTTCCCCCTACCTGCGTGCGTTCATTTGTGATTCTGTGAGTCTGTCTGTTTTTCTCATTCCTACAGTACAATATATATATATATATATATATATATATATATATATATATATATATATATATATATATATATATATATATATATATATATATATATATATATATATATATATATATATACATATGTTTCTTTTAAGGTCCTCAGCTGAATTGATAAATTTCGACAATTCCAAAGTATCGGGGCCTGGTAGCTGCCTCGAAACGACCTCTCTCTCTCTCTCTCTCTCTCTCTCTCTCTCTCTCTCTCTCTCTCTCTCTCTCTCTCTCTCTCTCTCTCTCTCTTTCGCGCGCGCGCTCCCAGAGGCAATAACATAAATAACCTTCGTTCCTTCGCCTCGGATTTCGAACTTTGGATCAAAACACCTGCTCCGTGGAGACTTCACTTTCTTTCTAGTCCAGGAATCTCTGCATCTATATTCCAACACCGGAGAGAAGGTCAGGAGCCTCCCAGAAGCATTTGCCTTGGGTTATTACAAGACCCATCCAACCGGTAAGTCGGAGAAAAAAAAATCTTTACAACCAAAAATGAAACACTGACCCTCTCTCTCTCTCTCTCTCTCTCTCTCTCTCTCTCTCTCTCTCTCTCTCTCTCTCTCTCTCTCTCTCTCTCTCTAAGGAAGAAAAGATTGAATCTTCCCGTGCTGTTGACTCTTGCACGCGCGTGTTTTAGTGCATGAGCCAATCTGTCTGTCCAGCTCTCTCCCCTGGAGAGCCAAGCAGCAAAATAATTAGTTAACGCTAATATATAGTCGCATTCAAAGCAACACATTTCTTATTAGTACTCTAATGCAATATGCTCTTGGGTGTAAACTACTAATTAGAATCTGATTTCTACACTATTTTGATGATCGAAGTCAGAACTCCACCAATGGAATCTCCTTTTCAGTGAAAAAAGAATGTCATGACATATATCTTAATCGGCTTTTCGTTTTCAAAGGATAAGAGGATTGTCAAAAGTGTTAAGCAATGAATATCATTCGAACAGAAACAAAAGAACGAGTAGTAAGGTAAGCTTATTAACTGGCTGGATTGAAACGAGCATTAGAGATTATATCATAAAACCTTTCATGAGTATCAAAGGGTAAATGATAGAGAGTCTGATACTAAAGTGAAGTTAATTCTCTCTCTACTATGTCATGATAGAAACTGAGGATTATGTGTCGCAAAAACTGATGTAATTCTAAAGTCTTTAGAAACCACGACCATATATATATATATATATATATATATATATATATATATATATATATATATATATATATATATATATATATATATATATATACGTATAAAAGAGGAACCTAGAAACTTTCAAAAGAATATTGTGGACAAGACAGGAGAATAATCCGAAAGTTTTCCACCAATTCATGAGGAGAACATGGTTAGTTACAGAGTAGCTTATTAGGCTAAGGGATTCAGAGAAAGGAGTTGTAGAGGTTGACGTGATGATACGTTAGCAGCTGTATGATAAATTGAAAAGTGTTTTTACACTGAAAGGCACCATAGACCCAACACCAACGAGATGAAAAGCGTGGAGGATTGTATCACCCCCCACACAAGGGAACCTTGATAGACTTCAAAATTGGTCTGATACATATGGTCGCAGAAATACAACCCAAGCAAATGTAAAGCTATAAAGACGGAACAGAGGGAAAGAAAGTCTCATTGTGATTATCATGTTGCAGGAAAAGAAAAAAAACTTGCAGGAATATCATGAATACGTGAAGATTGATGGGTAAGGTAATATTCAGCAGCTAGTCACATGTTTCATAAAGGCCAAAACTAGAATATGCTTCTCAAGTCTGGTCACCGCACTCAATAGCTGATAGAGGAAGTCCAGAGAAGCGCAGCAAAGACAATGCCGGACCTTAAAGAGTTGAGCTACAGGGAAAGGCTAGAGATCTTACATTTGCTCATACTGTAATAATGAAGAGTGAGAGGTGACCTGATCAAAAGCTTTAAGTTTCTAAGACAGACTGTTGACGTAGGCAGTGAGCATTTTAAGATATATAAGAATAGAACAACTAAAAGACATAGCAAGAAATTATGGAAGAAACTTATTAAGAAAGATTAGAAGACATATATTTATAGTATGAGTGTCGTGGATGAATGAAATGAAAGGAATAGAAGCCATGGTGAATGCAGACAACATGCAGAACTTTGAAAAGTTGTTTGAGAGAAGAGAAGGTTCAAGAGACGGGGCCCCATGAGTGTAAGACTCCTTCTTCGTACAGTGTATATTGGTAATTGCACACACACCACACACACATACACACACACACACACACACACACACACACACACACACACACACACGAGGAGAGGACATCTACAGTGGGATCTGCAAGCAGATGCTGGGAGGAGTTCAATGAGGATATCTTCAGCAACTCTGTGATAAGTGGAAACATAAGGGTAACTTAGATTTCAGGAGGGATTCGAACTGACTGAGATGACTGGTTGAGAGGGAGAGAAGAAATAGGAGAAAGACACCATTGTTGACACGACTCCTTCTATGGCTGTGTGTGTGTGTGTGTGTGTGTGTGGCAGTGAGTGATGTAAGAGATGCCACTGGGAAAATAAGGAAACTTGGAGGACAGTCATACTGAGCAAGGCAAGATGACAGGGAGAGGTCGGAAGCCTCAGAGAAATATAGAACGTTGACTGAAACAGCGTAAACATTGAGATAGGAATGAAGGGAACGAGACTTGCAGTGGCGATCTTGTGAAGCTTCTGGTCTAAGCGGTGGAACAGTAGCTGGAGAAAAAGTAACATAAGAAATTCAGACGAGAGAGAGAGAGAGAGAGAGAGAGAGAGAGAGAGAGAGAGAGAGAGAGAGAGAGAGAGAGAGAGAGAGAGAGAGAGAGAGAGAGGAGTATGCATGGAGGCTGCCTGCCAGTGGGGAGATGATAGGGAACTGTGAATGATTGAAGTGTGATGAGGAGAAAATGTATAGAGACGCAGATCAGAAAATCTAATATTTTCTTTTTTTTTTTGTTAGTCACAGAGAATTTCTGAAATCTGTGACTGGAAGTTGGAATGGATGTGTCAGACTGAGGAGGAAGCAAGCACTCCAAGTAATCAAGGAGCAGTAGGGGAGTGAGGGAGGGAGAGAGGGAGGGAGGGAAGAGGTAACAAGCAGAGCGAAAGTAAATCTCACTCAAAGGAAGGGAATATAAGGAATTCAAGCCTAAACTGGTTGCTGTTAGAGAGACTTAGATACCCCATGAATGTAAATCATTTTGAACCTGATGAATTTTCTTCATTGCTTCTTACGGTTAGTCCCATAACCTGGTCATGCTTGACCCTCGACTGATCAATCTTCGACGTTACTCTTGTTGCCTCTCTTAGTAATGCTTCTTGACTGCGTGGAGTGCCCCGGTTCTGAGTCTGACACTTCCATTTCAACTTCCTCACTGATTTCAGAAATTCCTTTTGACTCGAACAACATTTTACTTTCAGATTTCTGTCCCGGCATTTTCTCTTCATTTTCCTTAGCTAGTCTACAATTCTTTTCTCAGTTTTCCCCCGAGAGCGTCTGAGTTCATCGTCTGCCATCTGAGATTTTGATGCCATTTGCCCCGAGTCATTTTCTGTGAGGAAGTCAGCCCCTCAGGGCGCCGTGGAAAGAGAGATTCCTTTGCTTCATTCTTCCACGGCTGCATCTCATGTCTCTCTCTCTCTCTCTCTCTCTCTCTCTCTCTCTCTCTCTCTCTCTCTCTCTCTCTCTCTCTCTCCCTCTCTTGATGTCTCTCTCTATTCTTCTTTCATATTCTCGTAGCTTCTGTATGAGTTTCCATGGCCATTACCCACAACCAATACATCCATGTTTGCTTCATACGATCGTCTTCGGTCCTCGCTCGGTTCTTTTCCAGCCAACCTTATTCAGAAGATGAAATATCATATTACTCAGAAATTGTCTTCATTATTATCTTTGTTATGAATTGGATTCGGGGTTTTTATTAGTTTCAAAATTCGGGATCTGCATTTGTTGTATAATTGGGGGTTTATATTTGTTTTATAATTCGGGATTCATATTTGTTATATAATCGGGGCTTATATCATTTTATAATTCGGGGTTTATATTCGTTTTATAATTCGGGGTTTATAGTTGTTATATAACTCGGGATTTATGTTTGTTATATAATTCGGGGTTTATATTCGTTTTATAATTCGGGGTTATATTTGTTTTATAATTTGGGGTTTATATTGTTTTAATTTTATAAGGGAAAACCTCTCTAATGCTATGACCTTGTGTTGTTATTTTGAACATTTGTATCATCGTATAATGTGACTTGTGAATGTGATTTGTATTACTCAACTCAGTTAGGTAACTCGTCATGTCTGAAGCTGCGGATTCTGATGATGAGATAAGCTTATCTTGGAACGTTATGATCAAAGAGTAAAGGAGAACAACTGATTGTGACACTTATTTATCTCTTACTGAAGATGCGGTTTCCCTAAGACAAGATATGTTGATGATGTTTATATATATATATATATATACATATATATATATATATATATATATATATATATATATATATATATATATATATATATATATATATATATATATATATATATATATATATATATATATATATATAACAGGTGCTGGATACAGGGAATAGATGATGACGATTTACCTTTGAGTACCTGGGCTAAGAAACCTGTCCTTTATGCACGCGCTCACGTGTTTTGTGTGTGTGTGTGTGTGTATACGCACGCGCGTCTTCGTCGTAGTCTATATAGTATGCAAATGTGTCCGTGAGTAATGCTGTTCTTCATGGCTGCTGTAGAAAACGGTAAATGTTAGACAATGTAATAACGATGATGATGATGATGATGATGATGATGATGATGATGATGATGATGATGATGAAGATGAAGATGATGATGATGATGATGATGATGATGATGATGATGATGATGATGATGAAGATGTTCCTTTACGTCATGGGTTTACACCACCGCGGAGAGTATCCATGTGTGTGTATACCAGAGTTTACCCCTTGGAGAGAGAGAGAGAGAGAGAGAGAGAGAGAGAGAGAGAGAGAGAGAGAGAGAGAGAGAGAGAGAGAGAGAGAGAGAGAGAGAGAGAGAGAGTCGTCGTCACGCCGCGGGACTCGCTTGATAAGTCTGTCGTGAGCAGGAGGACCCAGTGTTGACGAAGACATTACACCCACCCACCCACGGTGGACCTCCTCCTCCTCCTCCATCACGCTAGCTAACTCAAGAGGACCTGGTGCGACCCAGCACGCCTCACTACGTACTGACCCACTCTGTATGCCTGGGTCTGTATGTGTGTGTGGGTGTGGGTGTGTGTGTGTGTGTGTGTGTGTGTGTGTGTGTGTGTGTGTGTGTGTGTGTTACGTTTTATCAATACTGCCCAAGCTACTTCAGCATAACCGCTGTATGTAGAACATTCACATTCGGTGAACAAGCACATATAATAAAGTTCTGATGCTAATGTTAGGGAGAAGTTGAATAAGATTGTGAGCGGGTGGTTTACTGTTTGAGAAGGTATAGACTGCTAATTTCTATATCGTTAAGCCCAGTATGTGAAAGTTTAAGAGAGGCGTAGATTACCTGATAAGGATTATTTTCTATATTTGTGATAAAATAGACGAAATCTGATGCGTTTGATGAGTTTATATTTACAGGACTGCTCACCTCGCCTGGTGAGAAATCGGAAAGCGATCTTCTGTTCAAGATGGTATGGTATTAAATGCTAAAAACCTATGTCATTCGATTCTTTTCCTTTTTTTTTACAAGGAAAAGTGGGTGACTGAGAGACTGGCAATTGAGTGACGAAACTGTGAATGCGGGCGGCATACATAAATATAAAAAGATGTGCGATTGTAAAGAAAGCTCAAGAGATGTGTCCCTCACGAGTGTACAACTCCCTCCCCGTAGAGTGCAAATATGTAATCACACAGACACAAACACACACACACACACACACACACACACACACATAAACCATCATTACTAGATCTTATCTTTACACTCAGTAGCAGAGGAGTAAAAAGGAATATCATAAAAATTACGCCAATTGGGAAAAGTGATCATGTCATGCGGGGGTTTGATTATATGGTAGATGAGGACAGAATTTAAGATTGCACGTGTGACACAAGACCAAAAGACGAGATATGATCATGAATACTACACAGAACTGAAGAAGATCTGGGGGACACGAAGAGGGAAAATTGAGTTTTGTGGCTATGATAAAGTTGATTGTCAAGAAAGGTTCTATAAAGGAACAAGAACAAAGGTATATTTAGCTTTAAAGGCAGAGAGGAAAATAGTAAGAAGAGGCGGATATGGTGTAATGATGGATCACTGATAGAGAAAGAGTTTTGATGATGTACTCTGGCGAAGGTACAGACGACACCTAAGCAAGACTGTGTGTGAACGATATACAAAAGAATTATCATAACAGGATGAGAAAGGAGGAGAAACTTTGAAACTTTGCAACTTTGAAACTTTGCAAAGGATATTGTATACAAGGCAAGAGTTGATCCAGAAAGTTTCCATAAGATCATAGATGTTAAACTCAGTGAAATAGGAGATATAGTGAGGCTAAGGTATGGAGGAGGAGATGAAGGAGATATAGTGAGGCTAAGGTATGGAGGAGGAGATGAAGGAGATATAGTGAGGCTAAGGTATGGAGGAGGAGATGAAGGAGATATAGTGAGGCTAAGGTATGGAGGTGGAGATGAAGGAGATATAGTGAGGCTAAGGTATGGAGGAGGAGATGAAGGAGATATAGTGAGGCTAAGGTATGGAGGAGGAGATGAAGGAGATATAGTGAGGCTAAGGTACGGAGGAGGAGATGAAGGAGATATAGTGAGGCTAAGGTATGGAGGAGGAGATGAAGGACATGGAGACATATGTGGGGAGCTGGATGACAGGGAGAGAAGTGATTTCATAGTGGTAAGACACCTGGAATAGATTAGGGTCACCAGTCGTAACAAGCAGGTAATTGCACATACACCCACCCACCCACCCACACACACACACACACACACACACACACCACACACACACACACACACACACATACACACTCACCCACCACCCACACACACACACACACACACACACACACACACACACACACACACGCACAAAGCCTTTTCAACGGAAGGCAACTGTTTTTATCTCCACTTATGAATCAACCAGAAATCACTCGATCATAAGATTCAGTCATTATCATAAGTGAGTAATTAATGCATCTTAATTGGCTACAGTTTGCAACAGCCGTGGATAAGCTCTGATCATGCACAAGTTGTAGGTGAAGACCCCTGGTTTCATACGGTAATGAAGACCATGTGGTTTACGAGAAAGAATATTTTGACCTAATCTGGGAAAGCCGTGACGACAGGTACGCTTGAGTCTCTAACACTGTGATATGCCAGGCTCCTCCTTGTGTTTATCCTCTTGTGCTTCGAGAGGAGTATTTTGTGGCCGTTTTATGAACTCTAAATGATTCTCGTTTGACTTATAGAACGACCTCTGAATGATTCTCGTTTGACTTATCAAGTGAGTAAGTCTTGATCACTTTGGGTACAGATTGACTTGAGTATAGATTAGCACAGTTTTCCTGGTGTAATGATACCTTCACCAGTAAAGGTAAATCTTTAAAGTTGTAATTCTCATGAAAGGCCTTTGACATTTATCCTTAAGGACGGGAGCGTGGGAGGTGGAAATCATCCTCTTCTTTGCTGTTGCTTTATGAAGTAGAGACAGAAGAAAAGACACAGAAAAGATCGTGTTTCTCCGAGGCTCTCTCACCAATACGGGACAAAGCAAGCAGGTATGAAAGAATCATATATGTATATATATATATATATATATATATATATATATATATATATATATATATATATATATATATATATATATATATATGTATATATGTATATATATATATATATATTCCTATTAGTCCACGGGGAAAATGAAACACATTAGGTTCCCAAGTGCACTTTCGTGTAATAATCACATCATCAGGGAAGACATACTAGTTCTCCATTTCCCGCATAGAGAGGTAGCGCCAGGAACAGACGAAGAACGAGCTCATTTGCTTAGATCCGTTCTTGCTAAGGCCTAGCATACCTTCCTGTTGTTTCCCCTGACCGCTTCGTATGCCTTGTTTCACCCTATGTGTCGAACGTCACCCCCCGTATACCACGACTGTCCATGGCTAGGTTCTCTGCTGAAGGAGAATGATAGTACTATACCTTCCTCAATAGCGTAGAAGACGGTAGGGGGCAATATACAGATGTATGAAAATGTATACATTTCGGTTACTGTATAGTTATACATAGGTAAGGTAACACTAAGGTGTAATATACCCTATGGTTTGTGGGTATGCTATGTACGTTTGTGTTTATTCTCGTGTGTAAGAGTGTGTGCGTGTGTGCTGGAGCGTGTGCAATTATCATATATGCCAGGACGTAGGTGTATGTGCGTGCGTTCGTGTGTGTGTGTGTGTTCGTGTGGGTGTGTGTGTGTGTGTGTGTATGTGTGTATGTTCCTTGTGATTACTATCTGGGTGTGTGGGGGAGAGAGAGTTTTTACGCTTGTGTCGCCCTTGTATATGTACACCATGTCTTCACTCTTATGTGTGCATTGTACATCCTCACACACACACACACACACACACACACACACACACACACACACCGCAGCATGAGTCAAGTAACCGTTTAACGATGACTCACAAACGGAGGATGACTCCTAGGCCTGGCTGTGGGCCAACTGCTGCATCCAGAAATTGAAACCGGGCAAGCCTATGCGTGAATCATGGTCAGCGCCACTAACCAATAGATCAGGGAAGTCTGTGAATGTGTGTGCGTGCGTGCTTGTGTGTGTGTGTGTGTGTGTGTGTGTGTGTGTGTGTGTGTGTGTGTGTGTGTGTGTGTGAGTGTGTGTATGTGTACAACCTGGAATCATTGTTGATGTTATCCAATTACATTAAATTTAGTTTTCCAACAGACCCAACATCTACTTCGATTGAACTGTCTCATAATTTTTTGATCTACATGTAAGTAGATCACATTGTACTACATTGGACTGTAATGATGCGTTTCTGTTTTAATAAATATCGAGAAGGGTGTTGGAAATACCGGTCTGAAAATAAACTAGTTTATTAAGCAGCACTGAAATATCAGCTAGACTAACTGCCTGAGACCAGCTTACGGCCACAAAACTTGAAGCTAAGCTACTGATAGAAAACGTGAAGCCAGCTTACTACCACAAAATTTAAAGCCAGCTTAATCCACAAAACATGGAGGCAGCTTAATGCCAGAAAACATAAAGTCATCAAAGTATTCTATACTTGTCCATGATTCGGAGGATGTGACATTTTGTAATTAGATTTACTTCAGTAATCTTGCAAAAATGAATAATGGAAGGGTAATTTAATGTGAATTTAAGGATAGAGTGTAAGTGTATTACAGGCTGTCATTAGAAACGTGAACCAGACTTAAGTATTGTCAGTATAAGTAGAGATAAGTGAGTGTAAATGTAAGTGCAATTAACGGTGTTAACAAAACTAAAGTGTGAGTAAGGTTAGCAGTGTAAGAGTTCTGGCTGTGAGATGTAGCCATCAGTGTAAGAGTAAAGACAGGTGTTTGTGGACGGTTATCGTCACCCAGGAGTTGGTCAAATATCAATACTTATCAGCGTGTAGGAAGGTATTGACCACCGCCGGGGCCTGTCGTGGTTGACTGTCGTCTGGTCTACGTCCCTCTACATTTGGATAATGTCCAGGTCTCTGGGAGACTCAAACGTAGATGTATTTCCATTCTATACATACACATGTATCTCCTTGGTTGTATTATTACTTTCCCTTGACGAATATGAGAAACTGTTTGTTGATTTGCATATCTTAGGAAATTACAACAATGTTCTTAATTACTTTCTCTGTTTTATTTGAAAGTCAAACATCCAAAATGACACGGTGGGTGCAGTCGTCGGCCCACGGGTCAATTCCAGCTGATCATTCACCTCCCCAGGGATGGTCGATATATGGGTATCTGGCTAAGGCTGGTGTGTGTGTGTGTGTGTGTGTGTGTGTGTGTAAGGATAATGACATACATGTTCTATTTCCCGAGTGAGTGAGGTAGCGTCCAGAACAGATCAATGACCCTCAGAGGATAAGAGATCCTCATTTGAATCTTTTCTTTCTTTTTCATTTCGGAAGGTGATACAGGAGGGGAAAATATCCAGCGCCCCCGCTCCCTCCCCTCTCAGTTACTTTCTTCGACACGCAGGAGATACGTGTTTATAAGGGAGTATTACGCGTGAGTGAGTCCTTCACGTCAAAAAACATTCTTCTTCGAGCCGAGGTCCTCCTTGAGACTAGCTCTTAACCATCACCTGAACGAGGGAAAGAGACCTGAAGGAGAACAGGAAAAAGGAGATAGATATACATAGACGTTTTATAAAGAGGCAAGTAACTTGCTCTGAAGATGCGATCAAATCACAGTCGTTGAGAGAGACGTGAGGCTCATAAACCTTTCCCAAGTTCATTGGTTTAGGAGGAGGAGGAGCAGCCCCCCTTCACTGCGGCCGATGTTTCAAGTCGCCAACGACGACACGGTGTGATTACGAGACACCCTGACTCGCTAAGTATCGCGTGGTCCAACCTAATGGCAGTGGCATGCAAGCAGCTGACTCCAGGAAGGAGACGTCGAAGGAATATCAACTGAATAGGGAAGAGGAGGGAACATCTTGACGTAAAGAAAGTGGGATGTATTTTGAAGTGAGATATGATAATTGGGAAATCTGATTTCCCCTGAAACACGACTGTATCGATTAAGTAGAGAGATCTTGAACAACTCCAGGTGTAGGAGGAATACTCGACACAGAGAACATCTCGCGGAGGAGAAGAATTTTTGGAATCTGAATGTTAAGGTCCTAGATTTCTCGAGGAAAATTTAGCTACTTGTGTAATGTGGGATGTCCACAATAAACTAGACGCAACTTTACACAATACACACACACACACACACACACACACACACACACACACACATATACACACTCACACACACACACACACACACTCCCTCTCTCCCACTATCCCCCCCCTCTCTCTCTCTCTCTCTCTCTCTCTCTCTCTCTCTCTCTCTCTCTCTCTCTCTCTCTCTCTCTCTCTCCCTCTCTCTCAAGAGGCCGGTGTTGTAACACATACCTGGAAATCGATGGCGAACCCCAGCTGGAACCGACCAAGTGGAGGAGGTGGATATCATCACCCTCCGTGCCACCTCCCTCCCCACATGGGGTTCCACCTTGTCATGATGATCATGATGATATCTGCCGAGTAGCAGCTCGGAGGAGGTCATGATACTGACCTTGCCATACGTGTGTACATGAAGACCTTACCGCTAGTATATGGAAGACTTGCATGGAAGAGGCGTACTGGATCTCAGGAGCCCGCTAACTTGCTCTGATACAATCAGACGTGGACACGACAAGACAGCAGTACGAAACTAACCCTATTTGACCTTAAACTAAGCTAGAACAAGCTTGACCTTACCGAGTCTACCGTCAAGTTAGCCATAGCTGACCTACACAGAAATAGATCAAAGTTAAAACTTCACTCAAGATCGGAGACAAACCTTTGACCCAAGGTAGACTATCCTGTGTCGCGAATTCTTGTAAGGCGACAGGAAATTGTCTTGCTGGGGGTCTGGTCTGCTTTGATCACACACACACACATAACCATGTCTCAGGGCCAGTATGCTTGCACCGTCGACACCACATGCCATCCACACACGCATGCAACACCCAAACACAAGGTGTCACCCCATCAGGGATGGTCGACGGGATGGTACTCCATGGCTCGTTGTGGTGTGGTAATGTGAGAGAACCCGAGACGAGTGGACGAGACGAGAGAGAGAGATCGAAGATGAAGACTGGTGTGTTGATACAGGTTAAGGTGCAGGAGACACGAGAGAAAATCGCCCAGAAAGACGATAAGAGAAGATTGTATCACGACAAGCAAGAGAAGGGAAGACACATGGGAAAATAGACAAGATAAATAGTATAGTCACCGTAAAAATAGAATATAAGAAAGAAGATATATATATATAACTGTGTATATAAATTATAAGAGACATAACATAATAAAACACACTCAAAAAACGTTTCCATAACATCAAATACATAAAAACCACACACACCCAAGAAGATGAAGTACAGCACATTGGATAAAACATACACGACAGCTATGATACATATATTATGAGATCCAGGTTCCATTAAGTAAATTAATATATTTCATACGATATTCGAGTAATATTATTATTCATTTACTCAGGAGATTAAACAGAGTAAGTGAGAAATTGTAAGGTATATGATGACTGTACGTGTTTTGTTCATGGTCATAGAACGAAATGAATTGAAGGTGTGATTGAGTACGAATGTGACCAGGTAAGACAGTGATTAATAGGTGTGATGAAAGGAGAGTATCTTAAGTGAATGCAGTGAGAATGAGTATATTGAGATGAAGATCTATCGGATTAGAGATCGACTTGGGACTGACATTAGGAGAAATCGAACTAGTCTGGATCAATGCAGTAGAGAGTTATTAGAATCAGTAAGGAAATAGAACAGAGAGGATTTACATTATTGCAAGAGGAAAATGACGGCAATAGGGGACAGAACTAAACAATAGCAGAGAAGGCAACGAGAACATTGCAGGTAATAACATTACCGGGAATGAGTTAAGCGGTAGCCTCAGATATAAGAATTTTCATGCACGAATAAAAATATTGAATAGTAAAATATCTGAATAAGGAGAAATAATTATTGTAAGAGGTTAAATATATATATACAATATAGATATATGAATATGAGATGATTATATATTTAGTAAGGTTTGTAATTATTAGATAAATAGTAATAAATTATATGATGTTATATATATGAGGACATGTAAGATAAGGTTCGGAATGCTTTAGGTCTTCTATAGAGAAATTCATCGTATAATTTGTTGTGTAAGCGGCATATAGCAGGTATGATGATGCTAGATCGAGTGAGAATTTGTAGAAGTGCAGTGTTGGTATGTTCTGACGTTTGAGTCTTTGTTTTATTTAAGTTGTTGCTATCATGATGAGATAGTCCCTAAGTGTAATGGCCGATGATATCGCACTCTGCAACGTAAAGAAGAAGCAAGACATTTTTTTTCATTCCGTGACATCACAGTAAGATGGTTTGTATATTTTTCAGCTCGAGTAGAGCTTCTCAAGATAAGATTATATGACTTAGAGGATTTCAATGATAAGCCGTTTGTAATGCATGTGATGATATTATGCATGGCAAAGTAGTTATAAGTTTGTTGAGTATTCCTGGTAAATTGTATGGGAGGGTATTGATTGAGAGGGTGAAGGCATGTACAGAGCATCAGATTGGGGAAGAGCAGTGCGGTTTCAGAAGTGGTAGAGGATGTGTGGATCAGGTGTTTGCTTTGAAGAATGTATGTGAGAAATACTTAGAAAAGCAAATGGATTTGTATGTAGCATTTATGGATCTGGAGAAGGCATATGATAGAGTTGATAGAGATGCTCTGTGGAAGGTATTAAGAATATATGGTGTTGGAGGCAAGTTGTTAGAAGCAGTGAAAAGTTTTTATCGAGGATGTAAGGCATGTGTACGTGTAGGAAGAGAGGAAAGTGATTGGTTCTCAGTGAATGTAGGTTTGCGGCAGGGGTGTGTGATGTCTCCATGGTTGTTTAATTTGTTCATGGATGGGGTTGTAAGGGAGGTAAATGCAAGAGTCCTGGAAAGAGGGGCAAGTATGAAGTCTGTTGGGGATGAGAGAGCTTGGGAAGTGAGTCAGTTGTTGTTCGCTGATGATACACTCGCTGGTGGCTGATTCATGTGAGAAACTGCAGAAGCTGGTGACTGAGTTTGGTAAAGTGTGTGGAAGAAGAAAGTTGAGAGTAAATGTGAATAAGAGCAAGGTTATTAGGTACAGTAGGGGTGAGGGTCAAGTCAATTGGGAGGTGAGTTTGAATGGAGAAAAACTGGAGGAAGTGGGGTGTTTTAGATATCTGGGAGTGGATCTGTCAGCGGATGGAACCATGGAAGCGGAAGTGGATCATAGGGTGGGGGAGGGGGCGAAAATTTTGGGAGCCTTGAAAAATGTGTGGAAGTCGAGAACATTATCTCGGAAAGCAAAAATGGGTA
>NC_092225.1:67905107-67915107 GCF_036320965.1 Panulirus ornatus | reverse complement strand
TGGCTGAGGGTTAGGTGAATGGATCGGTGGGAACAGAGCGGGTAGGACACAGGTAATAAACAGGGCAGAACAGGTTGCAGAACTGTGAACTGTGAGGGAGCTGTGGAAATTGGTGGAGGACGAGTCTGGGACGATATGTACAAAACGAGGAAGAGGAAGACAGACAAGTAGGAGGTGGAGAAGAAGAAGGAGGAGGAGAGGAACAAGATGGAGGAGGAGGAAGAAGAGGAGGAGGAGGAGGAGAAGGAGGAAGAGGGAGTGTTAGCGTTGGAATGGTTTATGGTATGGGAGCCCAAAGCGAGGGACGCTGGATCGCGTGAAGCAGAGACGGTGTCGTGCAGGGTGAGTTCCCAGGAGACCTTATAATGCTGGGACGTGGGTGTGGCGCTACAGTGTGGCACTTCTGGGCTAGTGTGTGCCACTGCTGAGGTGTGTGGTGATGTGTGGTACTGCTGCCTGGCTCAGGCGTGTGTGTGTGTGTGTGTGTGTGTGTGTAATTACCCCTTTGTACAGTACAGTAGGAGAGGTCTACAGTCCTGAGTGCCCCATGGCGTGTATGTATGTTCCCGGACTCCGCCCACATGTGGTAACACCACAAGTGAGAGGTTATTTTCCTCAGCGGACGCACGGGAATGAAACGTAATCAGAAATCTTTTCATTGTAAATGGGGTCATATAGCGATGCTTCCGCGCCGAGCGCAACCTCAATGCTGCGGAAGCCTCTTTTAAAGGGTCCTTAGGTCATATAAGGGATCGACTATATATATATATATATATATATATATATATATATATATATATATATATATATATATATATATATATATATATATATATATATACATGAGTTTGCAAACCTCATGGCACACGAATGCTATTGTCACACATTAATATTTCTAAACTCTTTCTCTCTCTCTCTCTCTCTCTCTCTCTCTCTCTCTCTCTCTCTCTCTCTCTCTCTCTCTCTCTCTCTCTCTCTCTCTCTCTCTCTCTCGTTTTCTCTTGCTGTCTCCTCGGAAGGAGAGACGTTTTCAATTTCACAGCTGCGGTTAATTAGTGGTAAAGTCTGTGTGTTGATGGGTCTTAACTTTTTTATTACTCGTGTTAGTACCATCAGCGTCGCTCCTCCGGTACAGTTTAGTGGCTTCCCAGCCTTTTTATTTGTCATTCGGGGTCTTCTTTAAACGCCCCTCAGCTGTCGTTATTGTTGCTGTCTTTGTTAGTGTTGGTATTGTTATTGTTGCTGCGCACGCTGAGTGATTTCTCGCTTCGCAGGTATCGAACAGTAAGATAAACGACGGTTTAATGAGATGCTTCGTTTGTTGGCACTCCAGTGAGGAAAATGACTAAGTACTACACACACACACACACACACACACACACACACACACACACACACACACACATACACACCGAGGATGTGTGTGTGTGTGTGTGTGTGTGTGTGTGTAGTTTAAGGATCGCCCTTAAAGTTTAAAGATGTTAAGGAGTTTTCGTTTGGTGGATGTAACAGCTTGACGATGAAGACCTTGATAACCCTGGTGGTTGACAGACCTAAATCCCAAACAACCAATAAAAACAAAGTAAAATGATCGAATCAGAAGATCGAAAGGAAACACAAAACGACACAATTATAATTTGCAAATGAGCTGGAGAGAACTTGATGGATTGTAATGAATTATGGAAGGAGATAATCACATAGCACTTAACAGTGTATCACTGGTGCTTCACAAAGGCCCAGTGAGGAAAAAAGAAAAAAAGATATAAAATGTAGAAAATGTCAGATTCGAGAGTTACCGTGATGGAGAATCTAGATTTCAAAGAGGAAATTACTAAAGATAGTAATATCGATTCAACTAATGAGTGATATGATAATGAGAACTTCAGTCAGAAGAAACAGAAAAGCTAATGATGAGAACATTTAGTGTGAAAACAAGACACAAAATTGAAGAACTGCTGCGTCGAGAATGAAGTCGAGGGAAAGGCTCGTATAAGTTTTAATGAGAGATCGAAAGAACTCATCTTTATAGCCGAGAAAGAAAAGGCGAAAGACAGTATTACTGCACTTGATAGCAGAATGAAGGCATCACGAATGATTGTACTGCGTCTAAAAGCGTCTCAACAAGGAAGAAATAGAGTGATTAGGTCTGTAATAATAACAACGTGGAATACACTAAAAGGAATATCAAAGAAAGATATAAGTCAGCCCAGCGAGGGAGAGATGTGAAGATTATGCCAAGCAAAGTCAGGGGTCATGCACAGGACAGATGAGGAAAATGTACATTTAAGAAGACTTAGATGATTGGTGAGATAGAGCCCTAAGGAGTTCAGTGTAAGTGTTGGCAGAGAGGAAACACGATCTGTTAAAAAAAGAAGGGTGTATGGTGAGCACAACGCGTCAAGCCCTGCTGTTTGGAGAAAAATTTCGACGTAATGTTGCTCAGAGGTAGATGGGTACAGATGTAGATACTCCTCTCTCTCTCTCTCTCTCTCTCTCTCTCTCTCTCTCTCTCTCTCTCTCTCTCTCTCTCTCTCTCTCTCTCTCTCTCTCTCTCTGATATCACCTTTTAATGTCTATGATTGCTGACTAGTTTTTATTTTCCTTTTACGTCACTATTTCTATAGTCACACGTCTTCATTACTCTCACAGATTTTTTTTGTTCATCCCAATTTTTTCCTTGTGACCTGATGTTGTCTACCGATGTTCATGCTATTTCTTACTCAGAATCATTTTTTGTTCCTATTATCATTACCACTATCTATCTTGGTGATCTTAAGGGGAGATAATGTTTTCTTAATTGTAATCTTATCATTCATCATCATGGTCATGATAACTAATTTACTTACATAAATAGATCTATTATTGCTATTTGCATTGCAGGTTATGTTAATGTGATTGTTGATAGAATGGTCTATTCCTTGGCTAAAAGCTCAGTCTATTAGTGACTTAGAATGATCTATTCCTTAGTTAAAGCTCAGTGGTTAAGTATCATTCTTTTTATTCTAAGCAGTTATGGTTTACTACAGTATTCCTCCCATTATGTGACACATTATTGTCGTCTTTTGCGTTTCTCGTGCTTTCGTTTTCATAGATGCATCTTCTTCTTTCTTTACTGATGGTACAATGTTGTCCAGAAATGAGTTTTGCTGATACTGGTATCTTTATTATCGCTTCTTTTTATTATTCTCTTATCGCCATTTCCACTGACAGTATCAGTGATGCCTGTAACACGATTTTCTATAATATGCATACATATGTAGAAAAAAAGGTGAATTCTCTCTCTCTCTCTCTCTCTCTCTCTCTCTCTCTCTCTCTCTCTCTCTCTCTCTCTCTCTCTCTCTCTCTCTCTCTCTCTCTCTTCTTCTTCTTCTTCTTCTTCTTCTTCTTCTTCTTCTTCTTCTTCTTCTTCTTCTTCTTCTTCTTCTTCTTCTTCTTCTTCTTCTTCTTCTTCTTCGTCTTCTTCTTCTTTCTTCTTCTTCTTCTTCTTCTTCTTCTTCTTCTTCTTCTTCTTCTTCTTCTTCTTCTTCTTCTTTTTCTCGTTTCTGGCAATATTCTTACTTTATGTTTACTTATTTACTGCGTATCCCCGTGTGATTATATACGGTCCATAGCGAAGCCTAGCCCCAGCTGGACGCTGAATAAACACTCTGTCTCCTGGTTACGCATTTTTGACTCAATGATAATAACTTATAACTCTAATAGAAGATTCTCTAAACTGTAGTTGTTACTGTTATTATTACCATTATTATCATTATCACCATTATTATTATCATTGTTATTTATCAATAATTATCAACTACTATCATCATAATCATTACTTATCATTAATCATTAATCAAAATCAATGTTATCATCTATCATTAATCATCTATCATTATCATTATCTATCATTATTGTTATCATTATTATCATTATCATTATTATTACTATTGTAATCTAAGACAGAAAATTGATAAGACATACAACAATCATACACGCACTTAAACCATAGCATAAGCTGTGTGTGTGTGTGTGTGTGTGTGTGTGTGTGTGTGTGTGTGTGTGTGTGTGTGTGTGTGTGTGTGTGTACAGAAACTCCTCAACAATTCAGATGTAGACGGGAAATCTGACGATGAAATAAAGTGACGAATCAGTGTTGACGAATCAAGTATAAAACACGAGGGAGGAACACGTGTTTGGCGAAGGAGGGAGGGAGGAAGTAGAGTCTCTGCTCCCTGGTGGCGAGGGAGGGAGGAAGGAAGGAAGGAAGGAAGTAGAGTCTGTGCTCCCTGATGGCGAGGGAGGGAGGAAGGAAGGAAGGAAGTAGAGTCTCTGCTCCCTGGACACCACCAGTGACCTGCCTTAAGCCAGATCATGTCAACCCAGACCACTCACAGCTTGGAAGAAGCAGACGGGCAAGCAGACGGACAGACAGGCAGACAGAGAGGTAAGCAGGCAGACAGGCAGACAGACAGGCAGACAGGCAGACAGCGAGGCAAGCAGGCAGACAAGCAGGCAGGCAGGAGAGAGGCAAGCAGGCAGACAGACAGACAGACAGGCAGACGGACAGACAGAGGCAAGCAGGCAGACAGGCAGGCAGGCAGGAGAGAGGCAAGCAGGCAGACAAGCAGGCAAAGGTCACTGGATTAGCACTGCGGGAACGTATTGGGCCGAGCAATTGCAGAAGCCCACGCGACACTTGTTTATTAGGTTGTGTGTTGGTGTGTGGGATTATACCAGCATCGGCTGCTGCTGGTCTGGTGTCTGTCATGCACAGAATCAAAATATACTTTCATACATACACAAGCATCTGGGGTAAACCATGGAAAGCTGTGTAGGTATGTATATTTGCGTGTGTGGACGTATGTATATACATGTGTATGGGGGGGGGGGGGGTTGGGCCATTTCTTTCGTCTGTTTCCTTGCGCTACCTCGCAAACGCGGGAGACAGCGACAAAGTATAATAAAATAAATAATACATACACATGAACGTAGGGATATTCATATATATATATATATATATATATATATATATATATATATATATATATATATATATATATGTAAACGAATGCATCAACATAAAATTATACATATACATATATTTTTTTCCAATGACTACTTTTATCACTCTGACTCGAATGTTTCTGGATAAATATATTCGTTTGTGAATGAAATCTCTGCTCTACATGCAAATTGCCTCTGAATAGCATTTTGAGCAGAACGATGGAGTTTATTACAAGGAAATTAAAAAAGTATATGTATACATATCTATATGCAGATGCGATATATATATATATATATATATATATATATATATATATATATATATATATATATATATATATATATATATATATATATTATTTTTCCTCAAAA
The DNA here is from genome assembly GCF_036320965.1 of Panulirus ornatus. NCBI lineage: Eukaryota > Metazoa > Arthropoda > Malacostraca > Decapoda > Palinuridae > Panulirus > Panulirus ornatus. The sequence continues at coordinate 67,909,749 of NC_092225.1, read as the reverse complement.
CTCCCCTTCCAGGCACTTCTGCAGTTCCAAGGTTGCGATACGTTCAGCAGCGAGAAGTTCGTTGACGAGGCTCATCTCTGTATAAGTCAACTGATGGTGATATATATATATATATATATATATATATATATATATATATATATATATATATATATATATAAAGCGTCTTGTAACATCCTGACTCGATGTTTGTTAGGCTTGAGAAATAGCTGGCCTCCAGAATGCAGAGGAAAAGTATGTCTAGTACATGACTCGGGAATGCAGTTTCAGATGGGTATATGTGAGGTAAGGTGTAGTTTAGAGCTGAGTTGATGGGAGAGGGGGGCGGTTTTTGAGTTCCGGTGGAGTCAGGTTGGCGTGAATATGCTTTGTCAATGTTGCGTATTCTATGGGATAGGGTCTCTGAGCATAGTTAGCTGAAATGTAAGGCAGGAGTAAGCTTTACATTTGTACATGGGGGTTGGTGGATGGCTATGAAGTGGTGTGGGTGTGAGGGAGATAGTGCTCATGCATACAACTTGATGTCCAGCAGATCGAGGTGGGACTGTATTGGAATTCATTTTTGGTCTCGTTGTCCAGGTGTTGAATGTTTACAGTAGACAAACAACCGGTGATTGTTCTGAGTGCTTTGTTTTCGTGTAGTTTTATTTTCTTTGTTTTTTGTTTTTGCTTTTAGGTTTGCTTTGGTATTGTTGGTTTGACGAATTAAGTGAAGACAGTTCAGGATAGAACGGATGAAATATTTCTAGAGGACGCCGAAGAACTGCTTCATCTTATTTGTCCTCAACTGTTGTCGTGAGTGCTTTGAGGTAATCTAGTCTGTTCATGGCGTTTCTGCTGATGTTTGTGATGTTTCGAACGAATGTCATGTGGGTTATCACATGTCTTACCTAGTACGGCTGATGTCTTGCTGAGGAGGGGTGGATGGTTGTCTGTTTTGTTTATCGTCACATGTAAATGACGGTAGCTTCACCTGAGTTAAGAGGACGGTAGATATGGTGCTCTGTGATTGGTCAGTATGCGACAGAGTGCGCGCCAGTAAAGGACCAGTCTGGAAGCGACACGTCTCAGCGTCCAGTTCCTTGGCGCACCAGTTCTGAATATATATGAATATATATATTCATTTATCTATTTATTTTGCTTTGTCGCTGTCTCCCGCGTTTGCGAGGTAGCGCAAGGAAACAAACGAAAGAAATGGCCCAACCCACCCCCATACAAATGTATACACATCACGTCCACACACGGAAATATACATACATATATATATATATATATATATATATATATATATATATATATATATATATATATATATATATATATATAAAAATATATATATATATATATATATATATATATGTGTGTGTGTGTGTGTGTGTGTGTGTGTGTGTGTGTGTGTGTGTGTGTGTGTGTGTATGTGTGTGTGTGTGTTACGACGGATCGATATGTAATTGAAGGAGACGTTGACGAAACTCTTCGGGAAGAAGGAGTTCCTCACTCTTGCTTTCAGATTTTCTCGTTACCTCTTACGTATTTGCCACGGTAGGCAACACTCAGTTGTGTAGTGAAGTACCCCTGGTGGGTGGTTACTATGATTCCATTCCACTTATTAATAATCTTCTATAGTAGAGAACCTTGAAGTAGTTACTGTCCTCCGCCTTAGTTCAGGCGCAAACGATGACCTAACTTTAGACATCTAATTATAACTTTATAATCGACTTTAATTTGTTGATTCTCCAACTTAACCATAATCTCATTTGATCTGTATAATATCTATATATGTGCTTTGATTTACTATGATATCCTCGTTATCGATGTCTTATCTCCATGCAAAGCACTTCCGTCGTGTTCTACCAACTGAAGACATGGAGGTTCAATTTACGAGTTGGTCTTACGGTAGGTTTGCACATTTTGTATGTGAACACTATTCACCCAATAGTTGTGAAAGAGAAATTTTTTTCCAATAGCTTTTGTGTCACTTCGCTTTAAAGTACATTCTCTCTGAGCCAAATTAACACATAGGATTATATTTTTCTTTGTTTATAATGATCGACAAGGCATGGATAGGCCATGCCTGTATCATGGCTATCAGCTGGTGAGAACAGAATATACGAAAAAGAATAAAGACAATAATCAGGATTCTTCCTATGTTTACAGACCCGACCGTCAAAGATGGAAAGGTTATGGGAAGATGGAGAGACGAAACAAGGCAGAGAGTCCCACTCCTTGGCTGTTCTGAGACCGAATTTTGGATCATAAAGTGTCATTATATAGACTAACTACTTATAACCCTACCCAACGTATTCTAGACTATTCTCTAGTATATTTTGAGAGGTAATATCTGGCCAGGAGTACTTCCATAACTAAAGCAGGAGTACTTCTTCCATTTCCTGGACAGTACTTCTCCCACAACGGAAATTCCTTGGTTGCCACTGCGAAAGACTGTGTTCGATGCCAAGCCTCAATTCTTATTTTCTCTTTTGTCTTCCAGTATGTCATTCGACAGTTTTCCATCCTGTCCTATTAAGGATCCACCTCTAATCCTCTTACATTCCGCGGGGGGTCGCCATTTCCTTTACATAAGCGGGATATAACAGGGTAATTCCACTCATCACGGAGGAGTTCCAACGTGCCATAAAAGAAGCTGAACACATCATGTAAGCTTTTCTTCATCGCTTCTCTCTCCCTTCCTGTATGTTCTCGATGTGCGTACACGGTTGTCCTCTTGCACAGTTGCTTTCGCTATATCTAAAGCAGTTGTGATTTCTTGCATAGAGACATTATTTTCGACATATCCCGATTTTCCATATATATATATATATATATATATATATATATATATATATATATATATATATATATATATATATATATATATATATATATATATATATATATATATATATATATATATATATATATATATATATATATATATATATATATCCTATTAGGGAAACTGGTAAGAAAAAGAGCAAATCTATATATACTTTTAAACCTCTCAGTCGAATTCGAACTTACTGAAATGATAATATGAGCAACAGGCGGCAACACACACACACACATACACACACACACACACACACACACACACACACACACACACACACACACACACACACACACACACACACACACACATACACACCCTTATCGTTCCACAGGCTGAGGGGATTTCAGGAGAACAACAATAATAACAAAGCTCACGTTCCCTTGCTGAGGCCGCCCGCCTCGCAGACAGTGTAAACATACCTGGTCGCTCAGACAAATAGACGGTCGGCCGCAGTACCTGGCCTTCCCTCTGCCAACACGGGTCGGGATATTAGAAAAGTGGACCTGAACTGTGGGGCTTCGATAGATCTTCGAGCCATATCCTTTTGAGTGACTCACAGGTGTCTGATTAAATGGATTGAAAGGCTACAGAAGAAAACAAAGACATGCTTTGAGTTCTAGAATTTTTTAAGGGATTCCTAAAATGTTTCTCATAAGTTCGAAAGATTCGTTTATGGTTCGCTTTAAGTTTTTTTTATGTGATGGTTTCCAATTTTTTTTCCTCCTGGTTTTCTTCCTGTGTTTGCACTGGTCATCTGAAGTTTCCGAACAGGATTTTCGACAGGCACAAGTGCAGTTTCTGACGGACATCATAGATATTTGCTACTACTGATCAGCTAAAAGATATTTAGGAATTATATGAATATCCCTAAGGGTTTTCCCACCGTATATTAGAATACGTTGAAGATAAAGCCGACAGTTTATCACAGAGAAGCTTTATTTACATGTCAGACATTGCAGCATATAGAGGGAATTCAAACTGACGGAGGACGGATGCTTAAGAGGTGGTTGTTGTTCACAGGCACTACCGCTGTTCAGATATGGCCGCTGAGGCTGATCAAGTGGCACTCAGCAAGAGAGAGAGAGAGAGAGAGAGAGTCGAACGAGGTCTTTGGGCGAATTGACTCCCTCCGACATGGATCGTTTGAGCATTTCATTACCCTTTTTATGCCATCAGATGGTGGGTGGGGGGGGGTATACATCGCACCAAAGAGATATAGTTTGGCCATAAAGGAGGGGGAAGGCTGGTGATTAGAGTTGGGAGAGTCAAGATAAAATTACAATCATGAACCAGCGCCACTGTTGTTGCTGTCTGCTGGGACGACCAGCTCGATAGGGACGCTGGGTGGTGGGGGCGCGGGTTATGGCTGAGGGTGATGGAGAGGGCACGGGTGAGAGGGAGATGGCGAGCGTTGCGTGGTGATGGGTGTGGGTGATACGGAGAGGGGAGGGTTGAGAGCGATGGCGAGGGATGTCGTGGTGATATCATCTGAGGACGACGGAGGGAAGAGGCGTATGTGAGGAAGATGGCTGAAGGCTCTGATGACGAGTGATGGTGATGCAGGATACACATGTCTGGTGGTGATAGGTAAGATGGAGGAGAGAGCTGCGCGGAGGATGATGCAAAGATGAAGCATGTGTGTAAGAGAATGGTGTGTAGACTATAATGGTGATCATACAGGGAAGACAGATATAATAATGATCGTGGAGAATATGTTCAGAGCTAATGGTAATATGCTGAAAAATAAGAATACGAAGATGGAGCGTTTACACACTATGATGAGGTAGAAAATACGGATTAGAATCTGAT
>NC_092225.1:67890107-67902607 GCF_036320965.1 Panulirus ornatus | reverse complement strand
TGAGATGGGGTAGGGTAGAGAGACAGTTCGATATATAGAACCAAGAGGAAGCGGAGTGCTCGAGATATTTGGAAGTTGACTTGGCATCGAGAATGGAATTATATAAGCTGAAGTTAGTATAGGCTAGGTAAGGCAAGGTAAAGGTCTTCGGAGAGTTAAAGAGTGCGTGGAGAGAGAGAGAGAGAGAGAGAGAGAGAGAGAGAGAGAGAGAGAGAGAGAGAGAGAGAGAGAGAGAGAGAGAGAGAGAGAGAGAGAGAGAGAGAGAGAGGTCAGTGTCTGAGGACTGAACCAAGGCATATGAAATGATCAAGAAGAACCACGGAAAGGTCTCTGAGGCTTCTGCTTTGGATAGGGGTCTTTGGTTTCTGTGTATCATCCACGAGAATTAGAGAGAGGACGGGAACAAATGAGTGCAGCTTCGTCCTTTTTCGGCGTTACCTCGGCAAGTGATAAACAGCGACCAAGTATGATATGTATGATATGTATGATATGTATGATATATATATATATACATATATATATATATGTATATATATATATATATATATATATATATATATATATATATATATATATATATATATATATATATATATATATATATATATATATATATATATATATATATATGTATATATATATACATATATGTGTGTGTGTATGCTGGTGTGTGTGTGTGTGTGTGTGTGTGCCAATACAGTTCTTCAGCAAGTCTTAATTAGTTTCCCAACTGTATCTCTCAACCCTTGACTATAAATTTCAGTATCTGGCGTTATCTCAGGGTTATACACTGAACATCCGGATGAAGCTGTAATCCCCTGGAGCGTGGATTGCCGGGGTAGCAGATCTTACTGGTGGAAGGTAAGCTGCTTCGAGATAATTAAAAAGTTACGCCAAAGAAGTTCTGCAAATTCACACCTCTCCCGGGAGACTGCTACGTATATATCCCTGGCATTGAACACGGACATTGACTCAGTACGGACATTGATTACGGACATTTGTGAATGATAGGAACACTTCTCCATCATTTGTGTTCTTCAAAAATTCTTTCCTGATATCGCACTGATAAGATCTTATTTTCGTATAATACACACAGAGCTATAATACACACAGATTCACATTATCGAAAATGAATTCATCTCTACAGATACAGCCGGAGATCTGGACACGAAGGAATTCTATTTTCAACCTGGTGGCTCATGGTATTCAACACTATATAACAAACGAAGCAAAACCGAAATTCTATACGATTCCCTTTCAGTTGGTCTTCGCTAATCCTCCTCCTACTGATGTTGCAAGTCATTAGAAGTGTTGATTACTGGTCCCTTTATGTGGTCATCAACCAACAATGGCTTTACTTCTCGTTGTGATAATTCGATATTCTGCCTGTACGGCCTGTGGGCTATTGAGTGTATCAGGACTATTATTCTCTTAAGGGAAGAGGATACTGCAGCGTTGTGTGTGTGTGTGTGTGTGTGTGTGTGTGTGTGTGTGTGTGTGTGTGTGTGTGTGTTACACTCGCGTTGCTCTGTCTCTCAACTCGCATTTGTGGAATATGTCTTTACCGACCAGACTTTCTTTTTTTTCTTTTGGTTTACGTTAGAGGCTCCAGTCACGGACAGACTTTTGAACCAGGTACCCGTTCATCGACTAGGTTGGGTGTGGGATGAGTGCCATGTCCACGATTCGAACCCATGCAGGTCAAAATTGCATTGGGGATTCACCCCCTTTGACAATCCATGTGTGTGTGTGTGTGTGTGTGTGTGTGTGTATGTTTCACTATACATCTATATTTCACGTCAAATATCACACGATCGTATTGTGTCGTATGCAATAATATTCCCGTTGTAAGCCGGAGAAGTTAATACCACTAGCGGAGTTGTAGAGCACGTTCGCTCGCGGACCCAAGATTTGCTGTTGCTGGGAAGGTAAACATGTAGCCTCTTCGCCGTCGACGTCGGGTCCAGCAGGAGGAGGAGCAGGAGGAGCAGGAGGAGCAGGAGGAGGAGGAGGAGGAGGAGGAGGAGAATGATGGAGAGACGGCTGGAGGAGACCTGTGAGGGGAAGTCTCATGGACGAGTATATTCATCCTCGTTATCTTGAAGTAGGACACAGAAGATGGTAATGATGCTGCTTAAGGCTTGTAGAATAATAAGGTACAGTTATGGTTAGAATGACCTCTTTGAGACTAGAGAGAGAGAGAGAGAGAGAGAGAGAGAGAGAGAGAGAGAGAGAGAGAGAGAGAGAGAGAGAGAGAGAGAGAGAGAGAGAGAGAGAGAGGAGACTTGTATCATCTATCTTTCGGCATTTTTGTAGTGTGTATACACTGGGAAGCTCCCACACAAAGACCCCTTTGGTATCCACAGGACCTTCGGGCATGGGTCCTCTCTCTCTCTCTCTCTCTCTCTCTCTCTCTCTCTCTCTCTCTCTCTCTCTCTCTCTCTCTCTCTCTCTCTCTCTCTCTCCCTTCTGTTCAGTGCCTCGCTAGGCCTGCCATAGCTTCTCAGGTCACCCCCCTATCAGTGTCGTCAGAGCGTCTATGGCTTCCCTAAGGTGACAGGTCTTCCTTCAACATATAGTGCACGAACAGGTCATCCTTGCAAGGGTATACTGACCCTTATCTTGATGTACGATGGCTGCCCCAGGACACGGCAGGAAAGCTGACTGACGAGGATGAGACGAGGCCTTAACTTCATTCAGGTGGATAAATGACTTCATGCATCTCAAGAGGTTGTAACAGTAGCTAAGTACGTCGACCAGCTTAATAGTTATTTTCAGTGAAATGGGGAAAAGACACAGTGCTGACGAGCATAACCTATTCACTGTGTATAGTAATGTATCACTGTGTTCTATCATTATCACGTCAAAACGACAGATCTAACTTGAAAGAGATCAGAATACCATTACCGTAACAAAGGGATGTTGACTTGGTTCTATAGACGCTCCAGGTGGCTGTGTTTCGTCGGTTCGGATCAAGATGGCCAGAAACCTGGGTTATATTTATGAGCGCTGTACAGGGAGGGACCCGGTGGGCGCCAGACGTTGTGTGGTTCCACACATTTGTCTTCTGGATGTCCAAGACAGACGGTTTGCACATGTGTGGTTTCTCAACTGGTGGTGTATGCTTGTGGAGAAGAAAGGCCAGACAGTGAGCAGACGAGGGCAGGAGGCCTCTTCACTGGAGGTAGGACAGTGGATAATAGATCTCTTTACCACAGCTTATGAACGAGACTTACCCTAGCAAGGTGGATGTCAGTACTGCTATAAGATCATTCAACAGCTGAACAACTATTACAGGAGGTGCAACGTTCTAGGAAGGATCAGCGAACAGATCGAGAACAAAAGTTCTAGAAATGACAATTTCACCCACAGAGCAGAAGAAGATCCTTGTCTGCTGTGGCCAGAATGAGAGGAGAGACCACAGGAGCACATGAGATAGCAGAAGACACGTTGGCTCACGTAAATCTGTCTAGTTCTGTCACTGCTTTGTAAGTGGATGAGGCAAAGATGGAGGAACGTGAAGAGGAACCTTTTGCACACAATGCTTCTGATATTCTAAGCCTGAAAGGTGGAGACCGGTGTTGCGTCTCCTGTCCAGCGAATGTCAAGCGAACAGACGACCTAAAGAATGGCTGTTACCAAGAGAACTAACGATTCGAACTTCTTCACCACTTTTGCTAATATAGTTTGTCACGAAAGTCGTCGTTGCTATAGCAAAGCAAAGCAGGATATTTCATGTAGGATATTCATGTACGGCTGGATATATTTTCACTGTACACTGACGGGTAAGCCCAATCAACTGATTGTATTTATGTTGACAATTATCATAGAAAATTCATCTTAGTGCGGGTGTCCTGTTGGCCAGACTGCGCGGTGTGCCGTTCTTGCACTGGGTGAGCAGTACCGTATGTGTCGCAGAGAGAGAGAGAGAGAGAGAGAGAGAGAGAGAGAGAGAGAGAGAGAGAGAGAGAGAGAGAGAGAGAGAGAGAGAGAGAGAGAGAGAGAGATTATTTAACCTCAACAGGCCCAATACTTTTCACCCTCACGCGTCCTCGCTTTACTTCCTGTATTACACTAAAGGTATAACTCATATATTCCCTTCAACCCCCTAGGCGAAGCCGTCGTCTGAAAGGCTGTGGGTTCAGAACTCCGTCCAGCTAATGTGTGGTAGGCACCTGAGCACAACACGACATATAAATACCTCAACAGTCGGGTGATCAGATATATATACATATATATATATATATATATATATATATATATATATATATATATATATATATATATATATATATATATATATATATATATATATCTTTTTTCAGATTTTCCTGGGCAATTCTTTTTTTTTTTTTGCGTGCGTGTGTGTCGTCCGGCTTGTCCGTGTGTATTTTCATCCTATATTTTTTTGTATATCTTGGCGGTATTGTGGGGGAGGCGTTGACGAACCACATTTTGTTATTCAGTTTACCTATGTTTTTGTAATTCTTTGTCCAAAAAAAAACCTGTTTTGTGTAAACCAACTCTGTGTCATGGTCACATATATATTAGTAAAGTCACTGTAGCCACGTCGTCTCGATTTTGATTCTTATGTCTTTCTGTATATCATCAGCTTCAGTGGCTCTCTCTGGCTATGTAGGTATTTACCCAGAGTCCCGAACCTTCACTCATTGAAACATGCAGCACAAAAATCATGAACACGTAGCGTAGTCGCGTATATTTCAAATCCCCTGGACCCTGACGACTACCCAGCTGTAAATTTCAATTTTTCTCTGCCGGATAAAACACACACACACACACACACACACACACACACACACACACACACATACGAGACAAGGCCTCACGAGTGTAACACTACTTCCCTGAACAGTACAACTGGGCAATTACAACCATGTAGTTGTAAAGACAAAGAGTATTTAATCAACTTGTCTCAAAGGGATGAAGAGTCGAGCAGTTTATCCAGAACGAGAGAACCCCGGACACGAGGTCACAGAATGAAAACAAGAAGAGAAAGGAGCTGATAAAGTGTGGGGTAAGGCGTGTTCGTGTGTTGGTAGAGTCCACCAACCGTTTCGAAGGCGTGGTTAGGCGGTGGCAAGGTAGGGTGTGTGTGCTGTTAAGGGGGTCGAGGCTCCCTCGTCATCATCATCACAACATGGTCCAGTCGTCACGCCTTCTATACGACAATCAACGTGATGTGCCACTGACTCACACGCCGCCGACCAAGACGGGGAGAAAAAAACAAGAAGCTATTCCAGCCTTACCCCCAGACGGCGGTAATTGGAGCCATGCGGCTTAAAGTGTCCGACAACGAGGCGTTAATTTCGACCACCGGCCGTTGCAGGCCACGTGTTACTCCTCGTTTGATCCGTGAGCGGCAAGGAGTAGCTGACAGTTACTACTGCTGTCCGAGGATATTGTCGTCGGTACTTTTAACAACGCTCTACGTCACGCCTCTCTAAGGCCCAGGGACAGCGATAGGAACTGGGAAGCTTAGGCCTGGCATGTGTGGCCGTCCAGGGTCGTCCCATCTTTTACACCTGGGTTGGGTAAGTTGACGGGTGAATGATCGTTTGAGGAAAGTCCTCATAACCACAATGATCCTACCGCTGTCCTGCTCCTGGTATGACCTGGAAGGACTCCTGAGAGGAATTTTTCCAGTTTTGGTGAAGCTTGTCAGTGTACACAAGTTCCCTTGGCACCAGTGTTTCGGTGTACACCAGTTCCTTTGGCACCAGTATGTGGGTGTACACGCGCTCCCTTGGCACCAGAGTTTGTCTTGCGTTCGTTGGTAAGTCGTCCAGCTGGGCTGACCCAAGTCACTCTGCTTCTCCAGTTTCAGTTTGGACTCACCACTACGACCGCATTCCCATACAGACGGGGACGTCAACGATGAGACCTATCTCTCGTTCGCCTGGAGTCTCTCTCTCTCTCTCTCTCTCTCTCTCTCTCTCTCTCTCTCTCTCTCTCTCTCTCTCTCTCTCTCTCTCTCACACACACACACTAGCTTCCAGCTTGTTCCAGACGTTGGGAGTTTAGAGCCACATGAGATGTAGCGTTCCACTCTATCATGGAACCGACCTCCTCCCAGGTGCTGACGGTGGCCCTCATCGCTAGAGTCACCTGACGTTACCTCATTGCCCACCACACTATCTATTGAGAGATCTCCAGTGAACTGGATGTTCTCGTCGATCCGAGTGTTCTGTCATCTGTGTATTTTGATCTCCCTCTCCCTTGCATCTAGTAAGCTCGCACATGTCGTGTCTCCTCAATTCTTTAGTTATCTTTTTCTGTTGTTATTCATTATGACGTTAAGGGACGATTTGTCTTTATTTCAGTTCTTGAATTCAGCGGTATCCTAGTTATCCAAAGGGACCCTTCCATAGTGGGTTCTTGCACTCCCTGTTATTGAGAGAAAGTTCAGCCTTTTTTTCCCTACTCTTGCCCATGATCCACAACCCATGGTGTTGTGTTGGTAGGGTACGCTAGAGCATCAGAAGCGTAGTGGCTCACTGGTAGAGTGTGGTTGGGTGTTTCTAAAGCGTTGCTCTTAGTTCATGGTTGAGACAGTGTCGCCCCATCCCATGACTTCATGGACAGTAGAATTACTGACCTCGGACTTTTTTAAGAACAAGTTCTCGACTGATTATCATCAAAACTGGTAAGTTCTCCAGTAAGGAGAACTGACGTATTTACCACCTGAAAGAAATATAACGCACTAAAGACGAATAAGGTATTAACTGATACAACAATCGTATTTATAAGTGGAAAAGAAAGAGAGGTTGAAAGTGAAGTTAGCTAATAACGAAAGTAGCCAATTTGAGCATTACTAAAGGTAGTTGTGGGGTTCATCAGTTCAGCCAGTTAACGGATCTATCAGTGTGTATACTTGATGCATCCATCAGTTGGCATAACTTATGTATTCATTGGGAGATAACTGATTCATTCATCAATGGTCTTGGTTAACGTATGCATTACTTTCGCCAGTGGGCAGAGGGAATTCCTTTCTTTCATAATATGTTCACCTCTCAAACCAGGAAATTTACTCGCCAGTGGGGACAGCTAACATTTCTATTTGGATCGACTGCAAACGTTTAATCTAACATTCAGTGTAGCTTACCTTATCATCCACTGATATCGGTTCAACAGAGCACATAACCGACTGCTTCATCACTAAACACTGTTAGATTGTTTGTTAATGGGTAAAGATACTGAAGATGTGAACAGCATATAAAGATTAACTACTGAAGATGTCAAACGAGTTCACCTGTGTGCAAAGGTAACGAGCTCATTTGCATTACGAGTAAAGCTTAACGAGTTCATCCTCGTTATGTAAACACCAGTAGAGAGAGTTCAAGAGTTCCCAAGTGTTAGGAGGTTATCAAATGGAAACAGCTAAGGTCACTAGTTGAGACAGCTGACGAGGTCACCAATGGTCACAGCTAACGTCATCGTTAGCGAAGTCAATAAACAAACTCAGCTAAGAGACAGCTGAAGCAGCTCACAGTTTCTCTAGCGGAAGCAGCTAAAGAGTTTAGCTTGGAAGATAGCTGATACAGCTAACGATTTTGTCAGTGGAGATAACAAACGGATTCATTTGGGGAGACAAATGATGAGTTAAGAAGCGGAGACAGCTAACGGGTTCAGCTAGGGGAGAGGGAGGGTTAAACAGGTAGAGAGAATCAGCGAGGGGCGTGGGGCGTGGTGGTGCGTGTTCTGGTATTGATTGTGAAGGCTACCGTGAGTGGGTATTGTCAGGTGGTCTGCTCGCCACCCAGAGAGGAGTAGTGGGGAGTAGTGGTGAGGCAGGGAGTGGGGAATAGTGGTGGAGTGGGGAGTGGTGGTGAAGCGAAGAGCCGGGAAATGTTAGAGATGGGGGGAGTGGTAATGAGAAGTATGTGCACGGGAATACATGGGAAGGACAGATGACAGGGAGACCCGTGTTGGTCCATGACGAGGCTATGTGTGTGTTTGCCTAGACTGCGGTGGGAAGGAGACAGTAAAGCAGATTGCTCCTCACCACCCACCTTTCCCTGCGGCTCAGCTGCAGATAGGAAAAGAGATCGAGAGTAACAGCATGGCAGTATGTGAGGATCATACTGCTAGGGAAACGTTATAGCAAATTGTGAACGGAAGAAAACAAAATGAAGTTCCCTACCATTTGAAACAACCTCCTGCAGTAGTGCTGGATTCCGAAAAAGGAGAGGCTAGGGCAAGATTCATTTAGCATACCATAAATATCTACTAATAAAAGAAAACGCTGATGTATCCTAAAGGCATTGATTGTCTTTGCATTTAGCACTCCTGAAGGTTGATGATGAAGCAGTTCTGGTGGTTTCGTTGACTGTAGGTGATGTCTCGTCTCGTTGATTCCGCGGATCTGTCGTAAGTTGTAGGGGATTCTGATCTCCAAGACTGTGGAGGGGCTCTGGTCTCGAAAGCTTTAGTAACTTCAAACCTTGTGGGCTGTGTCACTCGTTCATGTAGGGAGGTGGTAGTCTCACGTGGGTGTTTGGTCTGGTGGGATGGAGTTTATGTCTCGCGATCGATGGATCTTATGTGACAGGAAGTAAATGTGGTGAGGAATGTACATACCGGAGCTGGAGTACCTCTTGACAGGTGATGTACCGTGAGAGGGACCGAGGATGATCGTAAATGTAATTTCCTTCACCTTTTCTATTATCTCCTGTGTGGTGCGGGGAGAAGACCAAGCTAGGAAGGCCTTGATGATTTTGAGAAATATGAAAATCAAGAATTGTGAGTTGACGCGCTGAGAGTTGGACCCAGTGTCTTGAGTCTACGATGACGGTAGCAAAGACAGCCGGAGAAAAAGTTTATGTAAACCACTTCTGTCTTGATCTGGCTGATGGTAAATCATTTGGTGGCGGTTCAGTTCTGGGGCTCTATCAAGAGTGGTCTGGAGGGAGATGGAGTCGGAGAAGCTATTGTCAACGTGGGTGCCAATGGTGGATCCTCCAAGTACTTCCTACGAACAGATTCAATCGTCTGGGTATCATTTGTAAGAGGTTCCGATGTTCGTGTGGTGCGTGATGCCACACGAAACAAGGAATGGAATAAGAGTTCTTCTCAACCATTTGTTATATCTTTGTTGATGCTTATGTCTATGGCTGATTACATCAACGAAGGTGAGAACAACAGAGGTATTGCGTCTCCTTAAGTTATCGGCTCTTATAAGACCTGGGCTGCAGACGATGACCTGGATGGTGGAGGATGTCTTCACCCTCACCAACTGTTGGAGATTGCTGGAGCTTGCAGCCAAGATAAAAATAAATCTTTCACGAAGTAAGCTGAGTATCGGTTTTATGCCAGTGTGTCGCAACACATAGAGAGACTGTGGTCCTGCAGACCTTGGTAATGTGAAGACATAAAGGTCTCCTCCAGTCACTGGGGCATGGAAGAAGTGCTGATGATGGAGCAGAGGAGTTTGGGTGGCTCTGGAGTTTCGTAAGGATGTTGATAGGCGTAGTGGATCGTTTGTCCTTAGCTATGTATCCTGCGCATTTTCCTGATTTTCATACTGTTGAATAGGTCATCCAACGATGTTTTTTTTTTTTTTTTTGTATTTACATATATCTACTGCACAGGGAAGGGTTCTACACTCGTGAGTCCCCCATCTCGTGAATTTTCTCTGTTCTCATAAAACTTTTCAAGCTTATGTTAATATGCTGACCACCCTCACAATTTCAGCACTCATTCCGTTCCATTAATCTCTTATACTACAGAAGTATTTATCAACTGATCTAATAATGGGTTCTTGCTTGATGTCGTGTCATACCTTCTGATTGCTCTGTCTATGCATCTTTCCAAGAGGAACTCACACCTGACATTATCAAACTGGTTTAGAAATCTATATTTTTTTTCCAACACTTTCTACAGAAAGTGACATTGTATAATATATATTTCTTTTAATTAGTCGTTGCTCATGCAGCATTTAGAGCAGATGACAATACCATTGGCTACGTATTTCACAAACAATACCATTTCAGAAACTTTATATATATCTTACTTTATGTATTGTATATAAATTGTTTAAGTTAAACCTCAGTATATTTCCACTAGAGACAAAGCTGGAGGAAGAAGGGCCTATACGACCAGGCGATGCGCCCAGAGGCTGGAGATATATCGCTCTTGTTCGGAGTTGTTGCTGTTTATGAGGGAAATTAATTCCAGGAAGCAACGGAGGACATAGCTCGCCGCCTCTCCCTCCTTGGGAGCAACGGAGGACATAGCTCGCCGCCTCTCCCTCCTTGGGAGCAACGGATGACTTAGCTCGCCGCCTCTCCCTCCTTGGGAGCAACAAAGGACATAGCTTCTCGTCTCTCCCTTTTTAGGAGCAACGGAGGACTTAGCTCCTCGCCATGCTTAAGTATACTTCATAAACTGTTATGGGATATAGTGAAACCAGACGACCACTCTCTACCTATTCAAAACCTAACCTAACCTAACCTAACCTAACCTAACCTAACCTCTGCCAACCTACTTCAACCTAAGTCCGGTCGGACCTAACCTCTGCCAACCTACTTCAACCTAGGGATCCGAAGCAGTTGTGTTCTCCTTCGTTATGACATTAGTCCCTTTGTGTTGGTTTGCAGTGTCTTCTATCTACTAGGTGAGTTAGCTTACGGTTCGTGAAGCCTCATTTTACAGGGAGGAGGTTTCGTGAAGTTTCATCTGCTTCTTCTTTACTGTGAGTGGTGGGATATCTACTGTATGTAGTTTCACAAATAGCTGCTGCTGCCATGTTTCGACCCAGGATGAGGTTCGAGAATGTGAAGCTTCGTTCGTTGGCCAAATGGATAGTTTTGATTTCAGATATAATGATCCTCCTCTCGTCCAGCAGCACTTAAGGCCATTTTCTCCCACACATTGATGGGACGATCCACAGTGTGACCCAGTATATATTCTGTCATCCAACATCATCGCTATCTTGTTCTCAAGAGTAAATTTCCTTTTTTTCTTTTTTTCTTCCAAGCAGCTGATTGTTTTTCATACCATTCTGGGTCTCTTGGTCACATGCGTATCTGCCTTGGCTATCCCCAGAGACTATAGATTTTAGGAATGTTTGCCTCATTATCTCCCTCCGAAACACGCGTCAGAATATACTGTTGACCCTCTCTCGTTTGGTTACTCTGGGATCTCGAAGTTTTCCATCATATAAGCGCCTCGCGTCTCCGACTACGGTGGCGGAGTGAGGTCTACCTGCTGGCATCGCTTTCTTTGCCCCTCTGAATTTCTCAGTCAGTTGGTAAGTGTCTCAGTGATGACAACTTGATGACTACCTGTGTGTGTGTGTGTATATCTACTGCGAACTGGGCGATACACACGACAGGTGTCTTACTACATTCAGAATAACGCCATGTATGTTGGAGCAAATTAGGCTTTTCGGGTATAAATGAGTTCGAAAATCACTTCGTTCGAAATGATTCAGTGCCGTGCCTCCTCCGCTTCAAGCTAACTGCCACCAAGTAATCTCAGCTAAGGTGGTGACTGTATGGCTTTATCCAGTCCTTCTTGTTACATCACTATCATCGATACGTTGTTGTAAGGTCTTCTACAGCCAGAGTCCTTCATGTCTTTATAAGAGAACCCAGGGTACTCTGAGAACGTCTGTACAAGACCTTGGCCACGACCGCAGTGTATTTTATACATATGAAAGATGAAAGCCCTCAGGAGACTTTGATCATTATGTTGACGTATATCACATGTATTTAGGTTAGTTCCAAAGTGTAGTTAGCCCATTCGGCAGTTCGCAATGCCAGGCTTGTTAAGTACCATGAAGTGATCATTATGAAGTGACATTCGGTCCCAGAATGCTGTAGTGGGTGACCATGAAACCATTACATGCTTCATCCGGATTAGATTCCAAGGCGGCAGATGCTGTCCAGATCTGTAGGGATAACGTCACATATTATCTCGACAAGTGCACCAGTGTTTATCACGAAAGGATGACTTGGTCCTCCTCTCCACCCCAACCTCTCTCTCTCTCTCTCTCTCTCTCTCTCTCTCTCTCTCTCTCTCTCTCTCTCTCTCTCTCTCTCTCTCTCTCTCTCTCTCTCTCTCTCTCTCTCTCTCTGATATACCGTTGTTATCAGTGTACTTATCCGCAGTAAACTACCAGAGTAACACAGCCGCAGGTCGTATTCCTCCTCAGTTTCCCCTCTCACCGTTCTCGTTGCACCTGGCTAGAAGCCCTCAACTTAAACATCCCCCCCCCATCCACCCCCACCCACCCACAAGAGCAACACAGAAAATGAAATGGTCTATTTAGAAATAAACATATGACTCACTTGTTAACGGAATTCTTTCTTCTCTCGACCACTTAATTCTCTCGTTACCTCTTTACATTGTGCTTAGGACGTACTGAAAATTAAGGCAAAGGTTGTGGGTTGTTATTTCACAGCTTTGTGGGAAGAGTTATGATATTCTTCCCACTTTTCTCATGGTGTTTTTCGTAGTATGATTGTTGGCTTATATGT
>NC_092225.1:67850107-67885107 GCF_036320965.1 Panulirus ornatus | reverse complement strand
TCCTTGGCCTCTTATCCTACGTCAGCATCATCATCATCATCATCATCATCATTCATCATCATCATTTTCTTCTTCTTCTTCTTCCTCTTCTTCTTTATCTTCTTCTTCTTCCTCTTCTTCTTTATCTTCATCTTCTTCCTCTTCTTCTTTATCTTCTTCTTCTCTTCTTCTTTATCTTCTTCTTCCTCTTCTTCTTTATCTTCTTCTTCCTCTTCTTCTTTATCTTCTTCTTCCTCTTCTTCTTTATCTTCTTCTTCTTCTCTCTTCTTCTTCCTCTTCTTCTTATCTTCTTCTTCCTCTTCTTCTTTATCTTCTTCTTCTTCCTCTTCTTCTTTATCTTCTTCTTCCTCTTCTTCTTTATCTTCTTCTTCTTCCTCTTCTTCTTTATCTTCTTCTTCCTCTTCTTCTTTATCTTCTTCTTCTTCCTCTTCTTCTTTATCTTCTTCTTCCTCTTCTTCTTTATCTTCTTCTTCTTCCTCTTCTTCTTTATCTTCTTCTTCCTCTTCTTCTTTATCTTCTTCTTCTTCCTCTTCTTCTTTATCTTCTTCTTCTCTTCTTCTTTATCTTCTTCTTCTTCTCTTCTTCTTTATCTTCTTCCTCTTCTTCTTTATCTTCTTCTTCTTCCTCTTCTTCTTTATCTTCTTCTTCCTCTTCTTCTTTATCTTCTTCCTCTTCTTCTTTATCTTCTTCTTCTTCCTCTTCTTCTTTATCTTCTTCTTCCTCTTCTTCTTTATCTTCTTCTTCTTCCTCTTCTTCTTTATCTTCTTCTTCCTCTTCTTCTTTATCTTCTTCTTCCTCTTCTTCTTTATCTTCTTCTTCCTCTTCTTCTTTATCTTCTTCTTCTTCCTCTTCTTCTTTATCTTCTTCCTCTTCTTCTTTATCTTCTTCTTCTCTAGACAATCGTTTATCGAGAGAATTAAAGCAGTGGTGCCACCATCATCAGATGACACCTGAGAGTCGGGAGGAAGGTTGGGGTTTGGGGGTCAGGAGAGAGGAGGAGGAGGAGGTGAGTAGTTGGCGGTGGAAGACCTGAAAACACTCATGGACACTTGGGTATATGGTGTCTAACCTCTCATGAACACTTGAGTATGTGGTGTCGAAATTCTCATGAACACTTGCACATATAGTGTCGAACCTCTCATGAACCTTTAGATATATAGTGTAGAATCTCTTATGAACCTTTGGATATATAGTGTCGAATCTCTCATGAACCTTTGGATATATAGTGTCCAACCTCTCATGAACCTTTGGATATATAGTGTCGAGCATCTCATGAACACTTGGGTATTTATGGTGTCGAACCTCTCATTAACCCTTGCGTATACGGTTTCAAATCTCTTATTACAAATCCTTGAGTATATAGTATCGAACCTCAGCTCCTTTGTTCCTTACGGAACTTGTAAACATGTATTTTCCATATCTTTTTAAGTAAACTTTGCAGACATGTTTCCTACTATATAAGTGTTGGAGCTCTTTGCCTTCTCACGTCTTACCTAGCAGCTACGATCTACCTCCTTTTTAAAAAGTCAAGTCCTTCAATTCCTCGAAAAATCTCTTACATTATTTTTCTTCTTCTTTCCATATCTAAGTATGTCTTTCAATTTATTTTTCCGATTTCTTTATAGCCAGGCGTCGGTGAGAACTTTTGCGCGTGAGAGCTACCTTCACATTAAAAAGGTCTTAAGTTCTGCGTAATTTAATTAATGGAAATGAAATATGGATCTTCCAGCGCTGGGTTGATCCCTGGTAACGTCATGGCCTGAAACGAGAGGTCTTCTCCTTCTGGTGCAATGATCCAGTCCCAGGTATGAATTCCGACATTTTTTTTTTACTCACGTTATTAACAACTATATTCTCTTACCATTCTCTGAGGTCATGAGGTTGTTTATCAGTGTGTTGATCCATACTGCCATCAAATGTAATTTAGATAATCGTTTTTCCATAGGAATTCATACCAAAATGAGGTGTGGAGGGACCTCGTTCTCAAGGTGAAGGTATGTGCAGACGTAATACGTCATGAACTATCCTAATCAATTAAGAAGCAAGTTGAAATCTATATCTATATGCATATAGACGCTTCTGGATGACTCTTACAAAGTGATTATGTTAAACTAGATAAATGAATTAGAAACTCACATCGCCAAAAACAAGTACATATCAGTGATAATATCAGCGTTTACAATGAAGAAATAAGACAACACATGAAGACAATAGCTACAGTTCCTGTAGGAGGAAAGATGGAAATATCTTATGTCGTCTTTTTGAGGTGGAGGCTTCACACTGCAGGTTGTCTGTGTGTGTGGGTAGGTAGAGCCAGGCAACACTCTCTGCTGAGGCGAAGGGGGGAGGAACGAAGTCGAGGGTTACAGGGAACCGTCACTCACGCACAGTGTAAGAGCGAATGATAAGAAATCAGACGCATGCAAGTTTGAAGCTGTGCCAAGGTCTGAATACACGCAATGTTGCATCAAGAGGGTTGCAACCTCTGGACCATGAATACTTCAGGGCGTACATTTGTCGTAGATTGGGCTGACTCCCGACTGGGTTGGTTGGTTGGTTGATTGGTTGGTTGGGTGATGGGTTTGTTTGTGTGTTGGTTGGTTGGTTGATGGGTTGGTTGGTTGGTGGGTTGTTTGGTTGATGGGTCGGTTGGTTGGTTGTTGGCTGGTTGGTTGCTTGATTAGTTGGTTGGTTGTCGGGCTTTAGACCCTTCAGCAGCCACGGTCATTAAGGCCATCACCGTCAAACTTCAACCACCAATCGAGAAATCCTGAACACCTTCTTCAAGTATTGACGGTAGTTCGAGGACCACATTCACTCTCTATATATGTGACCCGTGGACTCCCAGACAGTTCGTAAGTCATGATTGTGACAGTAACAAGTCCCGGGTGTTACAACCAGCCATCTGAAACTGTAATCAGATGGTCGTTTTCTTTGAGTACTCCAGTCATTCAAATGATGTGAGACAGACTTCAGCAACATGTTGTGCCTGGGAGAGACAATTCAGACAACAGGTGCCCAGTGGCCCGGTATGGTCTGTGCTTCCGGGTACGGATGATTTCATTCTGTTCTTTGGAATACTTAGTCTGCTTCTCCTACATCACATACAGGTAAAGCCATAGCTTATCTATTCATCTTATTCTCTCAGTTGTATAAGTTAACATGCATACTGAATTAATGTTATCTTAATCCTTTTTCTAACGCAAGTTTTTTTTTTGGGGGAGGGAGGGGGGACTTTTAGAATCATTCGTGGAAATTCAAACCAGTGGTAATCATTCATGATTAAAGTTAATAGATGAACGGATTAAAGGAGACACGATTCTTCACACATGGCACGGTCCTGCACGTAACACGGCTTTCGGATGATCTCCATGATAAATTGGTAACTTTAGGGCCAGCGCCAGTGCTCACTGGTATCCACGAGACTGCACATTACATACGTCATGCCACAGTGCACGGGATACGCAACTGCACAACCAAAATCCCAGCACTGGAACCTAGAAACAAAACAGCGGATCCCTCCCTCCCTAACCCGCTGTGTAAAACCCACTCAAACAAAGCGTGGGGTAGTGCCGGAACAGACCGCTAGGCGCGCTTGTGGCTATCACTGCGAGGCCTGAGGCGATATACAATAGTTTCCTATCTTATAATGAGTAGGTTTGCTAGGCCTATAATCTCTCACGGGGGGGTTGAATAAAGGAACCAAGATATCGCAATATTTAGCTGGAGCTTTGATGAGCCTGTCATGGTAATGTGAGGTGTGGGTCCTGTTTCCAACCCTAACATTAGTAGGGGCGAGTGGCATCTACTTTTCTACTGTATTAGTTATGAGGCAACATACTGCGTGAGAAAGACGCCACGTAGGATCGCATATTTCGTTCTGGTTCTTCGACTTGAGACAGTTGCTCGACGATTTCAGCTTCGTGTTTGGCGTTGTTGTAGGTAAGTCCATGTCAGCCGTCTTGATCTTTGTGGTGGGGATATACTAGAGAGATAGATAGATAGATAGATAGAGAGAGAGAGAGAGAGAGAGAGAGAGAGAGAGAGAGAGAGAGAGAGAGAGAGAGAGAGAGAGAGAGAGAGAGAGTCTCCTCAGCTTTCAGTCATGATGTACGTATGAGTTTCTTTTTTTTTTTCACAGTGATGATTATGAGAGAGTAACGTGTATGATATCCGTGACTATTACATTCCAGTTCCTTTTCGTTTCCCGTTATAGCGTCGCGGAAAATATATAACTCTTAACTCAGACTTCTAAAGTGTGCTCCTGCACTTTGTTAGAAAATACTGCGTTAGACGCTTTCATTTTAACAATCTCCGATGATACACCTTGATTGCTTTATCAACAACCTACTCATAGGATTAATTATGACTCATTAAGTTTTCATGAACTTGCTAAAGTCCTTTCATAAGTTTCCCTGATTATTTCAGGCTCAGTTGTTCGTCTGGAACCTGGCCAGTTGTTACAGAGGAAAGAACAGGGAGAGTATGCCACCCTTGCCTTTTGCTCTGGCTCACTCATTTCAGGAGTGCTGTCACTGTGGCACATCTGTATGTACTTTGAGGTGTTGAGTTAGGTTTGGATAGTTGGTCAAGGTGAGGATACCTGCCCTTACATATTAACTTATGTAGACATGGGTACATGCGTACCTTCCTTGCATAGATGAATGAGTAAGTAGATTCATATATTTTTTTTTTTTTTTTTTTTTTTTTTTTTTTTATACTTTGTCGCTGTCTCCCGCGTTTGCGAGGTAGCGCGAGGAAACAGACGAAAGAAATGGCCCAACCCCCATACACACGTACATACACACGTCCACACACGCAAATATACATACCTACACAGCTTTCCATGGTTTACCCCAGACGCTTCACATGCCTTGATTCAATCCACTGACAGCACGTCAACCCCTGTATACCACATCGCTCCAATTCACTCTATTCCTTGCCCTCCTTTCACCCTCCTGCATGTTCAGGCCCCGATCACACAAAATCTTTTTCACTCCATCTTTCCACCTCCAATTTGGTCTCCCTCTTCTCCTCGTTCCCTCCACCTCCGACACATATATCCTCTTGGTCAATCTTTCCTCACTCATTCTCTCCATGTGCCCAAACCATTTCAAAACACCCTCTTCTGCTCTCTCAACCACGCTCTTTTTATTTCCACACATCTCTCTTACCCTTACGTTACTTACTCGATCAAACCACCTCACACCACACATTGTCCTCAAACATCTCATTTCCAGCACATCCATCCTCCTGCGCACAACTCTATCCATAGCCCACGCCTCGCAACCATACAACATTGTTGGAACCACTATTCCTTCAAACATACCCATTTTTGCTTTCCGAGATAATGTTCTCGACTTCCACACATTTTTCAAGGCTCCCAAAATTTTCGCCCCCTCCCCCACCCTATGATCCACTTCCGCTTCCATGGTTCCATCCGCTGACAGATCCACTCCCAGATATCTAAAACACTTCACTTCCTCCAGTTTTTCTCCATTCAAACTCACCTCCCAATTGACTTGACCCTCAACCCTACTGTACCTAATAACCTTGCTCTTATTCACATTTACTCTTAACTTTCTTCTTCCACACACTTTACCAAACTCAGTCACCAGCTTCTGCAGTTTCTCACATGAATCAGCCACCAGCGCTGTATCATCAGCGAACAACAACTGACTCACTTCCCAAGCTCTCTCATCCCCAACAGACTTCATACTTGCCCCTCTTTCCAGGACTCTTGCATTTACCTCCCTAACAACCCCATCCATAAACAAATTAAACAACCATGGAGACATCACACACCCCTGCCGCAAACCTACATTCACTGAGAACCAATCACTTTCCTCTCTTCCTACACGTACACATGCCTTACATCCTCGATAAAAACTTTTCACTGCTTCCAACAACTTTCCTCCCACACCATATATTCTTAATACCTTCCACAGAGCATCTCTATCAACTCTATCATATGCCTTCTCCAGATCCATAAATATATATATATATATATATATATATATATATATATATATATATATATATATATATATATATATATATATATATATATATATATATATATATATATATATATATATATATCCCTGGGGATAGGGGATGAAGAATACTTCCCACGTATTCCCTGCGTGTCGTAGAAGGCGACTAAAAGGGGAGGGAGCGGGAGGCTGGAAATCCTCCCCTCTCGTTTTTTTTTCCTTTTTTTTAATTTTCCAAAAGAAGGAACAGAGGGGTGCCGGGTGAGGATATTCCACAAAGGCCCAGTCCTCTGTTCTTAACGCTACCTCGCTAATGCGGGAAATGGCGGATAGTTTAAAAGAAAGAAAGATATATATATATATATATATATATATATATATATATATATATATATATATATATATATATATATATATATATTCTCCAACGGCAAGGATTCAACCTTTCCCAGAAGTTCCTATGGCTCAGCTACTTACAGTACAAAATAAATGATGAATGGCGTTCATTATTTAACTCTTTAGTTAAACGAAAACTTTTCAGCATTTTCTTTTTCCAGCGTATGTACTGTATGCGTATCTACACATACCACACTATTCTGTGACTTTCTGACATTTTCCACTATCACAGTCAGCCACGGATGAAGTCACTGGTCGCTGCTGTTTGTTGAGTATTCCTGGTAAATTATATGGGAGGGTATTGACTGAGAGGGTGAAAGCATGTACAGAGCATCAGATTGGGGAAGAGCAGTGTGGTTTCAGAAGTGGTAGAGGATGTGTGGATCAGGTGTTTGCCTTGAAGAATGTATGTGAGAAAAAAACAGATGGATTTGTATGTAGCATTTATGGATCTCCAGAAGGCATATGACAGAGTGGATAGAGATGCTTTGTGGAAGGTATCAAGAATATATGGTGTGGGAGGAAAGTTGTTAGAAAATGAAATATTTTTTGTCAAGGATGTACGAGTAGGAAGAGAGGAGAGTGATTGGTTCTCAGAGAATGTCGGTTTCCGGCAGCGGTGCGTGATGTCTCCATGGCTGTTTAACTTGTTTATGGATGGGGCTGTTAGGGAAGTGAATGCAAGAGTTTTGGAGAGAGGGGCAATTATGCAGTCTGTTGTGGATGAGATGACCTGGGAAGTGAGTCAGTTGTTATTCGGTGATGATACATCGCTGGTGGCTAATGCGGGTGAGAAACTGCAGAAGTTGGTGACTGAGTTTGGTAAAGTGTGCGAAAGAAGAAAGTTGTGAGTAAATGTGAAAAAGAGCAAGGTTGTTAGGTTCAGTAGTGTTGGGGGACAAGTTAATTGGGAGGTAAGTTTGAATGGAGGAAAAACTGGAGGAAGTGAAGTGTTTTAGATATCTGGGAGTGGATTTGGCAGCAGATGGAATCATGCAAGCGGAAGTGAGTTACAGGGTGGGGAAGGGGGAGAAGGTTCTGGTAGCGTTGAAGGATTTGTGGAAGGCGAGAACTTTATCTCGGAGAGCAAAAATGGGTATGTTTGAAGGAATAGTGGTTCTAACAATGTTATATGGCTGCGAGGCGTGGGCTATAGATAGGGTTGTGCGGAGGAGGGTGAATGTGTTGGAAATGAAATGTTTGAGGACAATATGTGGTGTGAGGTGGTTTGATCAAGTAATGAAAGGGTAAAAGAGATGTGTGGTAATGAAAAGAGTGTGGTTGAGAGAGCAGAAGAGGGTGTTTTTAAAGGGTTTGGTCACATGGAGAGAATGAGTGAGAAAAGATTGATAAAGATGATATATGTGTCAGAGGTGGAGGGAACGAGGAGAAGTGGGAGACCAAATTGAAGGTGGAAGGATGAGGTGAAAAAGATTTTGAGCGATGGGGGCCTGAACATACAGGAGGGTGAAAAGCGTGCAAGGAATAGAGTGAATTGGAACGATGTGGTATACCGGGGTCGACGTGCTGTCAATGGATTGAACCAGGGCATGTGAAGCGTCTGGGGTAAACCATGGAAAGTTCTGTGGGGCCTGGATGTGGAAAGGGAGCTGTGGTTTCGGTGCATTATTACATGACAGCTAGAGACTGAGTGTGAACGAATGGGGCCTTTGTTGTCTTTTCCTAGCGATACCTCGCACACATGAGGGGGGAGGGTGTTGTTATTCCATGTGTGGCGGGGTGGCGATGGGAATGAATAAAGGCAGACAGTATGAATTATGTACATGGGTATATATGTATATGTCTGTGTGTGTATATATATGTATACACTGAGATGTATAGGTATATATATGTGCTGTGTGTGGACGTGTATGTATATACATGTGTATGTGGGTGGGTTGGGCCATTCTTTCGTCTGTTTCCTTGCGCTACCTCGCTGACGCGGGAGACAGCGACAAAGCAAAATAAATAATATATGTATATATATATATATATATATATATATATATATGGTGTACAAGCATTATCCTTTGCAACGACCGGTAGATAGACAACCATTCACGTCATTAACTGTTACATAACACTTAACAAGCAACATTGTCCTCCATCGGACGCCCCCAGCATCCCAGCAAAGACCCAGTTACATAAGCACGTTTGCGCGTCTTAACGAGAACTAAAGAAGGGCGACCCGTAACACTTGCCAGCATATCAACGAGGGAGGAGGAGGAGGAGGAGGAGGTCGCAGTTTTCCACAGTCGTTGGTCCTCAACGTGTGGTCTTACCCAGCTTAAGTTCCCCTCCAACTCGAAATATTTTTCCTCCGTTTTCTCTCATTAAAAATGAATTAGATGTACAGTAGCGGGCGAAAAGTTCGCCCTAATCCCCCGGGGACCTATTACTGTTGCCGCTTGTATTTCGAAGTTGAGGTATAAGAAAGAGAAAAAGTTGGTGTGAGTTTAATATAAACCCAATTCTCCCACCCCTTCTAGCTTGCTGAGGAGACAGCGTATATGGCGGGAATTGCGTAATATCAAACCCAGGCAAAAAAAAAAGCATTGGAAAATGAAAAAAGAGATGATCATATTGCAGGATAAAGAATAAAAATCACACGGTAGAGGAGGCGCGGCACGCAGTGATATATAAGACATTTAGCACGACATTCCAATCAGGGATTCCAGCAGCAATAAGATCTTTAGGTTCCCTTCGAGAGATTTTGGCGACACCTGATTATAACAGAAACACAGAGATTACAGTGATCAAAGCAGACTAGCAGACTATACAGACGATCTAAAGAAAAAACATCCGTAGACCTTCGTGGTATAAAGGTTAGCGTTCCTGACCGTGAAGTATTCATGGGCCATCCCGGGTCGAGCGCATAGCTTTGAATCTTGTTTACGGCAGTCGGTCCACAGTCATCACAGCTGTTCATCCACCCGTAGAGGTTGGTCGATGAAATGGGCACCTGGTTTAGGCTAGGGTATATATGTATATAGCATTAAAGAAATGGCCTTGATTAGGGCCTCATTTGCCCTTGCCGTCTCAGCTAACATCAAAAAAAGGGAGAAAACTTTTCATATAACTAAAGGTGAGCAAGCACTGTTAGTTGTGTGCTTGATGAGCAAGCAATAATCAAATCTACTCTCAAACATACCTGCGATATTGCTGTTAGGTACTTAAACATACCTGTGGTATTTCTGTTAGGCACTTAAACATACCTGCGGTGTTGCTGTTAGGTACTTAAACATACATGCGTTATTGCTGTTAGGTACTTAAACATACCTGCGGTGTTGCTGTTAGGTACTTAAACTTTTGCTCCCCTTCTTCACTGCATCTGTGCACTGCTGACTTGAATCAAGGTGATCAGAGATCATTACCCTTAAGTCTTTTCCATCATCCACCTTTTGGAGCTCAGCAGTACTCGTACTGTACCTTACCGGTATGCAAAACTTTCCACTTGTCGATATCAAGATTTATATGTCACGTTTGAGTCTCAGTCCATCCACTTTTCTTCGTCAGTTTGCAGCGATTCCAAGACTTATCCCTCTGGCACACCACTTCTTATGTCCATAATACCTCAGAAGTATCTGAATATCTATCTTCTAAAGTGGAATGTCTGACAATCCATATGATTTAAGATTTAGAGACATGAAATTATATCTTTATTCGTATATATAGCCTTGGTATCTGAAGTATTTTTTCTTTTTTTCTATTTCACCAGTTTTCGAGCTACTTTCAGAGGGCTTAAACCAAGGACAATAGGGAAAGAAAATGGTCTAGGAAGGGAATGGAGTTCCATCACGGAGTGTCGATGACTTTTATTTCCGTGTATCTCTCCATAGAAAGAGAGATTTTCTGAATGAAAAGATAATCGTCAAAAGGATAAGCATTATTTCCTTGTTCTACTGGACACCAAGAGATGTATGAAAAACTTCATAAAGATATCTCAGATAATTTAGTAGTGTTGGAAGACAGACAATAATAGTGTATATATGCGAACTAGAAATCCGCTTCACCACCTGGATATATCATAACCTAAAAGATATGTTAATCACAACAACGATATAAAAGGCATTAGTGATTAAAATGGCAGAGATCACAAAAGATGAGCAATGAATCACTCGCCATAAAATAACACGTTGAGAGTTTTTTACATATCCATAATTTTTTTTTCATATCAGTGAACAAAACCTGTGGAAAGCATTTAATACTTTTTGGTAAGTGTTAGAGAACATTGCGCTTATGTAATGATCTTTACCATATTAAAGAGGAACTGTTATTCATTACACTTTCAGAGGCATACTGTGGTGTATAGCCTACTAGTATGAATATCTAGAATGAAAATTTGGTAAATGTAATAAACTATTTCAGATCATGAAAGCGGTGCAATGAAGGGACATTCAATGTGTTTTGTCAAGTTTTTTTTCGAATATAGTTTTCGAGACATCATAATCGCTTCGATGGGCCAGGAATGTGCAGGCATGAGGAGGAACAAAAACCAGTCCATCATAATAGGAAAAATGATTGTACTTTTTTTCAGACAGTTTATAGCCAGTTGCTCAGGAATGCTAAGTTATAGAACAAAGCGTATCTTTATTGGATATACATATCATAAAAGGGCTTTATGATATATAATTTTCTAATACATTAGTGAGATGACCTTAAAAACGACGCAGCTATTCGGGTACTTTCCCTCCAGTGCCCTTGGAATACGAGGTAATTTTCTAAGGAAGAAGAAGAAACGAAGGATCAATGGAAAATTTCTCACATACTTTAGAACAACATTTAGACAGTCAGATGTCCCAGCATACAACAGCGTTCAACTCTGTATTACCTCGTGACATTATAACTGAGAAATCTATTCCAGGAGATAGACAGGGAGGGACTCTTAAACTACAGAGGACTGAATTCTGTACCTAAATCAATAAAGACACAATCGAGATTTTGATACTCTATAACAATCGAGATTTTAGTCACATTTTATAAATAGAAAGGCAGGTCCATGATGTATTATATGTTTGTTAACTCTTAACTGATTCGTCTTCTTATTACTGATTTTGAACTAATGAGATGAGTCTGTTATCATGATATATAATTGAAGGATAGCAAATTGCTTACTGCATCAGACTATTCACATTTCAATGAAATTACCCCAATTTCAGTATTCTAATTCAAAACGTCCACTAGATATATTGTGTTTTTTGCTTGAAACATGTAAGTGTTAAGCATAAAGAGATAACAAGATTCCACATCACTTTGGATCAACGTAACTTTAACGGAAGATTCACGTGACCCGAAATTGTCAGTGGTCCTATTCAAAATGAAATTGCTAAGTTGATTAAAACATCAGTGAGCATAAAAAAAAAAATGTAGGTAAAACAAAATTATTTTGTAAACATCACAACCCTTTCTCTCCAGTTGACATTTATCCAATATTTGAAATCGTTTAACACAGTATCAGAATTGATAGAGTCATTTGGGTTAAAGTTTCACTTACGTTTGTCAGTCATATCGGAATATCAGCTGAGTTACTTGAGTAAGTAGAGACGATTCGTACCCTCATCCACCGTACAGCAGTACGCCTAACAGTACCTCGCCTAATGGTTCCTCTTTGTTTTTTGTGTGCCAGTACCTCGCCATAGATGGCTGCGATAAACACGGGGGCTAGTATGGCCTCGATCTCTTACATCTACGGTTGTGGTAAACTTCTTGCATGGTTCTGAATGGGACGTAAAGGCCGATGTATATGTATACATATATATATATATATATATATATACGAACAAAGTGCATATGAACGGGCACCTTCATAGAACATACAAACCTCTAACAGCCAGGATCGAACTTGGGACCCCTGTGCAACAGGCGGGAGCGCTACAGCTAGGCTATGATCGCCCCTTAATAGGGAAATGACTATTCGAATACTACGTACTCGAATACCCTTCGTCTCACGTTGGTGAGCAACGGGGTCTACACCGGTTATTTCCCAACAGGCTCACATAGCCAACAGATAGCATTTTACCGAACCTAACTGTACAACGCGGAGGTATATGAGTATAATCATAGCCTAGCGGTAGCGCTCTCCCCTATTGCACAGGGGTCCCGGGTTCGATCCTAGCTGTTGGAGGTTTGTGTGATATATATATATATATATATATATATATATATATATACGTAAATAGTGCATATGAACGCGCACTTCCATATAACACACTAACCTCAAGACACGATCCTGGCTCTTGGAGGTTAGTTTGTCATATATATATTTATATATTATGTATGTTTTGGGATCAGATAAGATCCATATTTGCATCTGAGATGTGTATATGTAGTTTAGGAAGACTGAGTGACATATGATCTTTGTCGGGTGTTTCGAAATGAGAAACTTGAACGAAAGCACGTCCTCGCACCGGACGTGTGACATCAGAACGCACCACTGAGGTCGTTAGAGGTCGTGGAATCAGGTGAGGTCGTTACGGTCGGCGTGTACCACACACACACACACACACACACACACACACACCCACACACACACACACACACACACACACACACACACAATACGGAAACCTGACTGCACATCTAACTGTACATAAGACGCTGCAGTCTAGCGGCCACGTACTATACATATGCTGAAAAGCGCACAAAATCTATTACATCAAACGTTGCAAGAAACGTTGGAAACGTCAACAACAATGGCAACATTAGTAGACACAAGGCAGACCTGATCTTACCCCCTCACACACACACAGTAATCGTGAAGAAACACTGGGAATAAACCCGGCGAGCAACGGTACAGCTTGGTCAAGTTAGGAAATCGAGTTATGTCGGAGGAGAGTGAATTCCACGACATCAAATGATACGAGAAGAAAAAGGGGTAAAAGTGAAGCTCAGGAAAGAAATGGAATAGAAAAAGGTTAAGTGAATGATGCATTACTCCGGCACATAATGAATAATTCCCGGGAATTTCCCTGGAATCTTGTCTCTAGAGTAGGAGTTCAAAGCTCTTACTGCTGGCGATGTGCGAACTCTGGTGCAGGGACTGACGAGGTCCATGACCTGGGGGTAGAGGACAGGTGAAGGTCCTTGACCTGGGGAGGGACTGACGAGGTCCATGACCTGGGGGTAGAGAACAGGTGAAGGTCCTTGACCTGGGGAGGGGACCGTCAAAGGTCCTTGACCTTGGGGAGAGGACAAGTGAAGGTCCCTGACCTGGGGAGAGGACAGGTGAAGGTCCTTGATATGGGGGAGAGGGACAGGTGAAGATCCTTGACCTAGGAATGAAGGACAGGCGAAGGTCCTCAACTGGGGAGGGAAGACTAGTCAAGGTTTCTGACTACTGAGGAGAGTGAAGAAGCGAGGACACTTGCGTACGCATGACTGTTATAAAAAAAACTCCTCATCTGGATGAGGCAGAGGTGGAGACGTTCGGCAGTGCTGGGAAAGAGATGGCTCACCTGTTGGTCTCTTGACAGATGAATAAAGCAATCTAGTCTCCTCCCTTTTGGGAAGACGGAATGATATTGGTATATCTACTATCCTCATTGAGTTTAGGCTTCCTTGCCCTCTCTGAGCCACTGGGAAAAATGGTAAATGTCTTTAATTCATTGGATGGCGGTGCCAGGAAATTTGACACCTATCAGCATGGTCCAACAATGTCATTTACCACCTGTGGTGTGGCCTCCATTCCCTGCACCTGGCAGTAAGCCAATGTCAAGAGAGAGCAACACATGGACAGATTATTGTTCCCCCTCGTGAGCTACTTCCTTCGATCTTAAAATAAGATATCCAGTGCCTTCGACGAAATGAAAGGAATACTATACGATATAATCATCGAAAAAGTATTTGATTTTAGTAATATATAACTCGTCATGATACGACTTGTGCAATAGTACGACCAGTTTTATCTAAACACGGAACTAATTCTCTTTAAACCAACATCCTGTCTCTTCCCAGATAACAGTGAGGCCACTCCATGAATGCTGCTGGCTGGTACGTAACACACCATAAACCAGCAATGTATTCCTTGCAGGTGAATCGTCTATACTCGGGGCTACTGGAATATCTTCACTGAAGACTGGCATAAAGTTTCCTTAACATTAGACAGATCCTCTTTTATGATGTTATCACAGAATCCAAAGATAGAGCTTTGTTTTCAGAAATTTCTCTTGAAATATTCACCAGCTCTTTGCAGACTAAGTACCAAAAACATCCGAAATTAGTGGACTTCTCGTCGCTACGAAGAGTTTCAGTCCCGAAGAGATGATCTAAAATGGGAAAGAAAACTGGTACCATGATGTTCCCATCCCAACGTTCCTCAGTACCAATATTTTTCACCTCCGCTGAGCAATAAACTGTCCTCATTCCTTCAAAGGATCAGTTTGTTCTTTCAAAAAAAGAAGAAGAAAAACTTGATTCCACTAGGGAAAGCAACTTTGCTTCAAAGATATGAAATTTCGAATCGTAAAACTGACCAAATGACCCCACATATCTCTGACATGACTCGTATTGCCTCCTTACACCAGATATTAACCTCTCCTGATAGAGCAACTCGACCTCCAGGCTACATCATAAGGAATGAAAGGACCAGAAATTTTCGCGCCCACAAAAGTTGAAAATCGTTAGTTCCCAGAGTTTACAACGCATCTCAACCACCGAGGATTACTTAGGAGTCGCGCACTTGGCACTGATAATGAAGACAGGGATAGGGACGTGCGAGAGGGCAAAAACATTACCGCCAGCAGTTCAGGAGGCCAGGGTGTGGTAGCCTGTCAGATGAAACACTCTGGAGTACGAGCACGTACACGGAAAAATCGCTGGACAGTGTACGGCCTGGCCTCTTGTGGGCCTTCTCTTTGATCTGTTCTTCTCCACGCCATTGCTCTCTGAAGAAGCCCCCTGGGGATAAACTGAGAGGGAATTCGTGCGTCCAGTACCCCAGCAATGATCCTCCTGGAAAAGGTAAGTTACAAATAAAGAAAGGATGTTCTATGGTTGACTCATGGAGTAACACCTGGCTCGATTCCCTCTGGTATTTCACAGGTACTTCGGAAAACTGAGTTCGGTTGCCTCCACGAACAAGTATTCGACATTCATGTCCCATATCAGTATCACAGAGGAGCCCTGTTTTCAAAATACCTCTTCCAATTATTCTTAAATTCAAGTAGCGCTGAGTAAGCCCATTCAGTCTTTGAACATATTCGTGTGTATTACTTTTCCTTTGTTGGTCATGTGGTATAACATCATAATCTACTGTCAGGGATGTTTGAGGCAATAGCATTCCAAATCTCTCCAAAATGCGCTGATTATGGCCTCGTACTGATTATGGCTTCGTACCAGTAGGTCAATGATAATTCAGATGGCTTTGTAACTTCTTACAAGAAGTCGTGAGGCTGAGCCAGAGCCGCTGTATACTGCATAACGATTGGATCTCCGTGGTGTAACGGTCAGAGCTGTCGCCAGTGTCGCAAGAGCCGCCCGGGGTTGAGCGCATGGGCTCGAATCCTGGTTAGGGCAGTCTCGCCAAAGTCACCCCGACTGTTCATTATTTCCCAGAGGTTGCTCGATAAATTTGGTACCTTGCTTAGGCTAGGATATATGTATATATATATATATATATATATATATATATATATATATATATATATATTTAAATATATTTCTTTCATACTATTCGCCATTTCCCGCGTTAGCGAGGTAACGTTAAGAACAGAGGACTGGGTCTTTGAGGGAATATCTTCACCTGGCCCCCTTCTCTGTTCCTTCTTTTGGAAAAAAAAAGAAAAACCCTGAAGAAAGTGTTAAAAATTTTTCAGTTTGGTGGATGAAGTAGTTTGACCACAATACTTGCTAGACAAGAGCCATAATAGCAGTCAACCAAATCTTTCTTGCTCATGATCTCGCTAAGTTCGTCATTAAGATTTCACGTTCGTCTTCTCATGAACTGAGGACTAAAAATCCCGTAAATTTGACATTATCCGCCTTAATGACCGCATCATTAAGGTCAGCTTCCAGAGACACAAAAATATCTTCCCTGGATGAAAGTATCTGACAGAAATTCCTCCGAAGTTGATAAATCCCACCAAGACAGTCAAATGGAATTGTAACTGCCACGATTATCAAAAGGCCTTCCAGATATCTACACTACCACAATATCTATTATATTCCTTCCTCCAGAATCAAACGTCACAATCGAAATTTCCAAAACCTTGTGATCTATAAGAATACAGAAGTCCTTCCAAGCCTGAAAGTCTTTGATTCGTTTCGCGAGATGACAGTGTTCTTCCCAGAATAACATAATCTGACACAGGCAATTTGACTCCACTACAAACGCTTCACTTAACTAAGAGTTTCTAACTCTCTTATTTTTCTTTACCCACGTCTTTCGCCCGCTCTTGACAGCCACATCCTGAATTCTATTGCCAACCTAAACCTACATAAACCTCTTCCCAGCTCAGTGATCCGCTGAGACACTTAGATTCGACACTTGACTAATGAATATGTGGATCTGGGACTACCAGCGGCGTCTTAAGACGACCAATATTTGCCTCGAGAGACATCCTTTAATTCTTGGCTCAGAATCTTTCCGTAAGCCTCCAAATTTCTCTACTTTCTTCATTATCTCCCCCAGGGAAACATTTTCCCCACGCCATGTACGGGTGATATAGTAATTTAAACATTTGCTTCCATGGAGGATTAGTACTCTGAGTTCCCAGTCCATCCAATCACTAGTCCGTTGTCTCCAGGGGTTAGAGATTATCCCTCCTAATCTCCTTTATAGTAGAGCCACTAACCTCGGGATTTGTTCCGAATGAATATGTCTTCTTCATCCTACTCCCCATCCAAGAAAGACACAGTGCTAACTTTACAACACTTTATTCTTTTTCATTTTGTAGGTTTCATTTTGCAGTACGGTCTTTTCTGAACCATTGCAGAAGTTTGGCAAACTGTAGAGGTGCCCTTTTTTTTCTTGTCGCTCTGGGCTGGTTCTGTGCGTGAAAAAAAAGGCTTTGCCATTTGTCGAGAACAGAAGATGAAGAGGTGACTTCTCCAGCCCGTATGAGAATATTGACATTTCCGTGAGGGTCATTATGGTGGTCTTATACAGCGTGAACTATAGAAATGGGATGAAAACAATGCTACACCGTCCGAACATGAATGGAAGCCATACAGTATAAAGCTAATTCTTGATTTCTTTATCCGAAAAAATTGAGCATCTGTGAGTTTAAATGATTTTGGTCAACACTCTTATTGACGCCTTCCACAAGTACCCAGAAGGGAGTGGCATACATTATAATCTGGATTCCTTTATTCATTTCTATAGGCAGAAGAGGAGAGACAAGGTTGGACGAAGGGCCCAGTGGATTCAATTATTCAAGAGTTGTTACTAAACACATGCTGCCTCTAAGTTCCTTTGTGAGGCCTAGAGGATCAAGCAGTGATACTGAAGGTTCTGATCCCTTCTAAATGCCATTTTAGTACTCCATGACGTCAACGAACATTCGTCGCACTCCATTCACTTCTGCTGAATTGTTTTAGTCGGTTCTAGTCTCCTAAATCTTTAAACATCTATAGATCCAAAGGGACAAACGTTGTGAACTACACATCACTGACGGCCTAAGCTTTTCGGGTAAGTTCGCTGTGAAGGTTGATCGTTTTATTTGGTTTGTAGACAAACTTCGCGAGGCTCAAAATGAATTACTCCGCCAGACAGCTGTCAACAAGGCCTCGACTGCGGATGATCAGCTAAAGTGCCTTGTGTTACTGACGATGCGAGTTCCTCCTCCTCCTCCTCCCACTCGAGGTTCATCACGTCTGCGGAGCAGGTATGGGTCCCTGTGTGAGGAGGGTTGTAATCACATATCTACTGGTACATAGACGGCCATCTTGAAGAAGGCGGAGCTGTATATTTCCTGGCTTATCGGTTAATACGCAGGGAGGAGCCATCTGTCTGATGGAGAGTGGTCTGTACACATCATCTGAAGAGTGGTGTCCACATCCACTTGCTGACCATGGTCTTGACACACAAACGTGTCCTCAGTACACGGTGTTGGGTCAAGCGAGGTCTCATATACTGGGGTCTACTTCCCTACTTCCTATAGATTCCTGCGTTGCTAATGAAACTGTAATAACTCACAGGGTTAGTCCTATTTGCTCGGTAAATATACGATTATCGTAGATCGTATGTATGGAATCATTTATGCGAAGGGAAGTATAGTGACTGAGCTGTTCGTTTCAAGCAGGTGTTTACCACGTAGAGGATCGTGGACATGTTCATTTCACCTAATACCATTATGCTGATGTGCCCAGATCTACCAGGGAGGATATAGAGCAGGGTTCATAGAATGGAAGTGGTCGCTTATCGAGATACTTTATATTTCTTTCTTTTCTTTAGTTGCATCTCTCTCTCTCTCTCTCTCTCTCTCTCTCTCTCTCTCTCTCTCTCTCTCTCTCTCTCTCTCTCTCTCTCTCTCTCTAATTTCTCCATTGAGTACATTTAACTGTCTCTCTCTCTCTCTAATTTCTCCATTGAGTACATTTAACTGTCTCTCTCTCTCTCTCTCTCTTTGGACGGCACGGCATGTATTTGCTGAGGAGTCAATGGTTGCAATTGCCAACCTGAGTCACGGTTGTGACCAGTAGTTTAAGCTGGTGACGAATCTTATATAATATAATCCATGCCGGTAATATCCGCCACACTCTGTGTCCTGGTCATGGAGTAAAGGTAACATTGGCTCTTAAGATGCTGTTACACTGGTCGACAAAGCTCATATCCATGAATGCGGTATGAAGGTCAATACATTATGTAAATATCACATTTCTTTAATAATTCAACTGGTCTTATAACAGTTCCTGCCCATTGCACATCCAGGTAGCGGTGGTGAGCAGTCCTGGGTGAGTGGATAAGTACTCATGCGCTGTGGGAGTTACCTGGGAACTATCAACCATCCCCTGGTGCATCGTAGAAGTTACCTGGGAACTAACTACCATCCTCTGATGCATCGTAGAAGTTACCTGGGAACTGCCATCCACTGGTGCATCATGTCAGCTACCTGGGAACTGCCATCCACTGGTGCATCATGTCAGCTACCTGGGAACTACCAGCCATCCCCTGGTGCATCGTTGGAGTTACCTGGGAACTGCCATCCCCTCCCTGGTGAGAGTCCAGGTATACAAATCCCACGTAATGGTCCACAGTGATGACCGCGTTCTTCCTGTCATTATCATCATAATCGATATGAATATAATTATCATGATCATTATTTGTTGTTGCTGTTAAGAATGCTCCTGCTACCATTTCAGTCATAATGTAATCAGCATGAACTGAAAATGGGAATGCGTCAGTCACATGCACTTTGGTCATGACTGGTTGATGTGTTTGTTCATGAGGCAACACACAGGTGAAGACGTGTGGAGGGTAATTGTTGAGTAAGACTGATTATATGAGGAGGTGTATCTTGGTTGTTGTTCTTGACGGGAAACAATAGTGTTCTCCAAAACTGTGGCAGAAGCGGAGATGAGAGGAAGGGAAAGATATGTCAGTGACACACACACATATGTAAAAGGAGTATGTAAAGTAAATAAAAGTAAGTGAGGGTTCTTTTGCTTCAAAGAGATGGACCATTCTAGTTTATTCCAGTTTGAGAGATGAAGGACTGAAAGTTGGGAAGGAGTTTTAATGTGCTTCGGAGTGACACACACTCACACACAGACGTCCAAAAACACACTGAGGAAGGCAGTGGGAAAACAGATGTTAGAGATGCAAAGAATAGAGTTTGGAGGTTCTCTGCGAGCTTTGGTGCCTGGTTGGGTGTGTGAAGAACTCTTGTGGTCTACACTTAGGAGAAGTTCCTCCAATTCTTCATTACTTATGTATTCGATTAAATTTTAATATATAGATAAGTAAATTAAATTGTAGGGTCCTAAAACTTCCGAGGCAGGGAATGATGTATGAAGATGTATACTGTATGTAAAGCAAGAAGATGTGAGGGAAACGTATATAGAGAGGAAGTCATTAGGGATGGGCCTGCATGGGGCCTGGTTAAGATAATGTTGTCTGTGGCCCTGTACAACACAGGACAGATAAAACCCTGGTGAGGAAGGTTCCCTTGATAGGGTTAATGGTGCGGAAGGAAAGAGGTAGGCTCTGTAGAGGTGGGTAAACTTGGTACAAGTATTTTCAGTGAAAAAACAGAAATACTTCCGATGGTTTAGAGAAATGATCGAGGATTGTGGACAATGTATGCGTAGCGTGCAAGATGTACAAGTTCTCCTTACTATCGCATGAACCTTCGTACGCTTCCTGTTCCTGGCTGCCTCACACACCCCTGCTGGCTGGTAGTGAGTAGTGGTCCCTGGCTGCCTCACACACACCTGCTGGCTGGTAGTGAGTAGTGGTCCCTGGCTGCCTCACACACACCTGCTGGCTGGTAGTGAGTAGTGGTCCCTGGCTGCCCCTCACACACCCCTGCTTGTTGGTAGTGAGTAGTGGTCCCTGGCTGCCTCACACACCCCTGCTGGCTGGTAGTGAGTAGTGGTCCCTGGCTGCCCCTCACACACCCCTGCTGGCTGGTAGTGAGTAGTGGTCCCTGGTTGCCCCTCACACACCCCTGCTGGCTGGTAGTGAGTAGTGGTCCCTGGCTGCCTCACACACACCTGCTGGCTGGTAGTGAGTAGTGGTCCCTGGCTGCCTCACACACCCCTGCTGGCTGGTAGTGAGTAGTGTCCCTGGCTGCCCCTCACACACCCCTGCTGGCTGGTAGTGAGTAGTGGTCCCTGGCTGCCCCTCACACACCCCTGCTGGCTGGTAGTGAGTAGTGGTCCCTGGCTGCCTCACACACCCCTGCTGGCTGGTAGTGAGTAGTGGTCCTTCAGAGGGTAAACACATCGTTGTTATCTTGTACGTCGTCATGGAGTAATAATGATACAACATGAGATTGTTAGGTACGGGAGGAAGATGCGCAAGATTCTTGAGTTAGTGAAGTAATGGCGACCTGACTTTAGTTGAGGTAGAAAGATGCAGATTTTAGGACTTGGTTGATGGTTAGTTGCAGGATGGGGCAGGTGGTGGGAACTGGCTACCACGAAGGGTAAGAGAGGGGCAGCTAGAACTATAGTAAGAGCACAATAGAGTCTAGGTTTGACCAGAGTGCTTTATTGTGTATATTGCTAACTAACTGTTGAATTTTAAAAGCTTTATTGATATAACTGTCATCAATTTTTATTTTCCATCCTTTAGTGTACTTTGATTTTTTTTTTCATTGTAGTGGTGAGTTTAAATGGTGTTCCTGTCTTTTTTTTTTGTACATTGTGCTATGCATGTGTGATCATGTGTGCTGCATTATGCTACACTGAGAATTTTGTATTGGGGTTTTACAGGTCCGTTTTAGTACCTGCTTACCCTATCATTTATCTATTGTTATGCAGACAGTTTTACAGCTGTGTGTGTGTGTGTGTGTGTGTGTGTGTGTGTGTGTGTGTGTGTGTGTGTGCTAAATGTGCTCTTCAGCCAATGTCATTTTCTGTTTACCCCAACCTGTATTTATCTGTTTAGTTGTTGATGTTCTCTGTGCTATGTATACTGTATACTGTAAACTGTATACGTAGGCTGGAGAGGGAAGCCGCCTACCAAGTCTTTGTATAGGTCAGAGATTCATCGTATTTTCTTTTCTCTGTGACTGGCTGCAGTACACTGAGTTAGGCGCTGGTCAAAGAACGACATCTCTCCTTCCAAGGGGGGAGAACATGAGTGGTCTGATGTGTGAGGTGTTGTTGACTCAGTAATATCACGTTATTTAGGCTGTTTCTGCTGATGGGTTATCGGGGTTTTTGTTAGGAGGGGTCTATGTCGAAGGATGTTTCTGAGGGTTTGCGTTTGAGTCCTTATATCGAGCCCAATACGAGATGACAGATTTCGGTGAATTACACGTGACAGCTGGAGAACGGATGGGTGCGATTGAGAGCCATTTCTTCGTCGGTTTCTGGTGCTACCTCGCTAACGTGGGATGCAGCGAACAAGTGAGATGGTATGTGGGTTGCGTATTTATATGTGGAATGGACTAATGCACAGTGTTTCTTTTTTACGAATCAAATTGCTCAATCCTCGTATCTCATCTGGGACTTGTTTTACTGCATCGTTTCTTCCTGTATATATGTATGCATGTATGTATGTATGTGTGTATGTATGTATGTATGTATGTGCTGTAGTCACTGACGGTGGTGCTTTTCAGTCTTAGCATAAGAGCGTCGCTCGCGAAGTGGTATGGTGACTGTAACGAAGACTAGTTCGCTTTTCTTGTTCCCCTAATCTCTCTCTCTCTCTCTCTCTCTCTCTCTCTCTCTCTCTCTCTCTCTCTCTCTCTCTCTCTCTCTCTCTCTCTCTCTCTCTCTCTCTCTCGATGTTTCACTGACGGTTCTTATTACCAGTATTTTCTATTTTGTAAGTAGTCGTCTTTGACATCCCCTAATCCACAGTCATGCAGTGCGCGATGTTTCCTCAATGAAATTCTTGTCTTTCTCATCAGGTTCATCATGAACTTTACTCCCTGAATTCTTAGGTGAGAATTGGTAATCCTGTTGTTTTTTATCTATTCTACTGAAGTTGGAATCCAAACTGACTAAGTATGGGATATACTGTCTCCTTTCTACATATAGTTAACAAGTAGCACACGTGAGATGCTCTTTCGTTTTTAAATAGCTGAACTAAGCAGTACACTTCGAAATATGTGATTTAGGTAACTTATGCTGTGAACATACAAACCTCCAACGGGTTATTCTGGTGGATACTTCTAAATGATTATTTCAGTTAACAGTTTGTTACATTCAAAATAGCTAAAGGACATATTTACTCTATGACCACAGATGTAATACACCAAGTCAGATGTCTTCTGTAGGATGTAGTGCAGCCACTCCCAGCTGCTCGTCAGTTTCGGCAGGAATGATCCTACATCCAAAGAGGGATGTGTACAGCATTTCCAGTATGGACATAGGTCACTACACACCTTCATCCATACTATATGTTCACACCAGGAGGATGTCAACGGCTGAAGTTTTTCGTAACGTCTCGTTATAGTTCTTGTGATGTGGACACCTGAAACTGCCACTAGGAGGCACTATGATCGTTCTTAGGGTGGAGTTTTTAGGAGTTATTTTTCTTTCCTGCGCTGCTTTACCATACGTACTCAATGGTCATTTCACCTAATAGAGGGTAAGACAGGAATGGTTGGTGGTATTATGAAAGTGTACGTCAGAGTACATGAGAGAAAGAGAGCAGATGGTGCATTGGTCCATGATTAGGTTATCTGTTTGAGCTTATGTATATATATCTGTTCCTATGATGAGTGGTTGAGGTCAGGGTACAAGGATAATCTAGGCTCTCTACCCACCCTTCATTCCCTTTGATAACAACGACCGGTCGAATGAAGAATGAAGGGAAGAGAGAGAGAGAGAGAGAGAGAGAGAGAGAGAGAGAGAGAGAGAGAGAGAGAGAGAGAGAGAGAGAGAGAGAGAGAGAGAGAGAGAGAGAGAGAGAGAGAGAGAGAAAAGAGAATGGACAGATGAAGTAAGCCTGCGTGGAATGTAACGGTACAGAACGACTTAAGAAATGAATTTAGAATACTAAAGTAATAAACTATCTAGGCTGGGTATCCTGAAGTAGATTTAAGGTGATTTTTTAGATCAATTTCCCTAAGACTGTCAAGGAACCTTCACTTTACTTCCCCTGTCGCTGCTTCTAGGCTTCTAGGTAACCTGGACATGAAAACTTCGCTGCTGGTCGTGCATGGCCATTGACGAATGCCATCAGTGATAAAGCACCATCGCTTATGTGCGCATTAGATATGCATCAGGTGGATATTTCCATAATTGTGTTTATGTAGGTGTGACGTGCAGACACACACTGACTGGGGCAGATGACCTGCGGAGCGCAGCCCAGCCACTCCTAAACCCCCCCACATGTTGCGTGGTACAATATTGCTGTTATAGACGTAAATGCATCGACTGGTAACACAGGAGTATCGGGGTCACTTCTGATACGTCGTTGCTGAATCAACAAAGCGTGATATATGCAAGGAAGAAAAAAAATCATGGGCAAAAATCTTTCAAAATAAGACATTTATCGATACACCATTCATAAACGATAGTGCGAGATTGTATTTCTTTATCATGCAGCTTTAGTTTTCTTTATGATTATCGGTTCGAAACACCAGTAGCTTAAAACTGATGAACTGTGTCATATGAAGACAGAAAGATATTGAAGATTCCGAGAGTCTGATCTCAGAAGAAGTGGTTTTTAATCCCCTTTAAGCTGAAATCCAGTCCAAAGTTTCGCCACATTTCTTCTTTCTTCTTTCTCAAGTTGAAGTTCATCTCCTCTTTTGCCATCGAAGGTATTGTAATGAAATGGTGTTTGTTTTTTTCGTAGAATGTGTAAATGGCTTGTCATTCCACATCAATTGAAATACAAGTATATGTTACCTGATTCAACACCAAGAAGGGAA
Source organism: Panulirus ornatus (assembly GCF_036320965.1). Taxonomy (NCBI): domain Eukaryota; kingdom Metazoa; phylum Arthropoda; class Malacostraca; order Decapoda; family Palinuridae; genus Panulirus; species Panulirus ornatus. The sequence continues at coordinate 67,860,221 of NC_092225.1, read as the reverse complement.
GCATTTGCAACGGAAATATAGGAATTGCAAATACTTCCGGTATTTCTGAACAGCGATGGTGTAGCGTTACAGACCGTGAAGCATGCGCGAGCTGCGCAGTGTCGAGTCTGCATGGATTCGAATCCCAGTCGCGGCACTCGATCCACAGTCGACCAAGCTGCTTATCATTCACGAAGGGTTGGTTAATAAACTGGGTACCTGGCAGATGTCAGGATATATATATATATATATATATATATATATATATATATATATATATATATATATATATATATATATATATATATATTCTTGTAATGTCTTACGTGTCTTATATAACATACAATATACTATTTGTCTTATTGAGGTTTGTAATATTCAATGTCACATTTATCATGAATCATGCAATGTTATACTATGTGTATCATGCACTTTATCATATCATTCCCTAAGTGTTATGTAACTGTGCGGTTGTACCACGCATTATGCAATATCCCATATATATATATATATATAGATCTTTCTGGTCATGAATTCTGTCTCATGCGTCATGCATTATTCTATAATGTCCTACGTCACAGAATAATCTGTCACTTGACATTTTGAAATGTGTCCCATGCCTTATCAAATATTCTATGTGTCTTAAAGGTCATATGATATTCTCTATGGCGACACGAACATAGGATATTTCATAAGTTTTAAAAGGTCGGACAGAATTTATATACCGTCAAAAGAGCTGCGAGTGTATCAGCTTAGCGCCACGAAGGGAGGGTAGAAAGTAACTTCATGGAAACCATTCAGAGTGTAATTCATTTCAACCCAAATCTGACAACTTCAAAACACGTACTCAAAGAATGCAAATATCCTGTTTTATCTAAACATTTCTAAATCTATTAGACTCACAAGGTTTGCAAAGTCCTTTGTCCACGTGATTGGTCAAAGTAGGAGTACAACGGGTTAGGTGAAATTAGATTTGAGATGATAAAGTTGATGGTAAGTTGTGGACAGCTAAGCTTATTTTGGCCTTTAGTGGTTATTTTGTTAGTCTTTCAAATCGTGCAGAACTTTTCAGACTCAAAGTGGAGAGAGTGTCACTTACCTCCGTTGTGTGTACATGATTTCTTTTTCAGCCAAGGAAAAATGTATTTTCTTTTTCTGGGTACCATTTATACGAACCGGTGTCCAAAATTTCCTTGAAATGTTTTAGAAATATTAGGGAAAAGATGGAGCTACAGAGGTCTGCAAAACAAAGAATGAAAGAATAAGAAACTCACACTATATACACCAGAACGAAAGACAAAGATATACAGATCATGTATAGAAAACAAAGGTTGAAAGCTCAAAGGAATTGAAGAAACTAAACAGACGATCAAATACAGATTTGATCCCGCGAGACTCCCCCACTTCCCTATTGCTTTTTTCTCGGCTTGGTGATGCTTTATCAAACGCTACCTTCAGCTTCTTTTTAAAAATTACATGTATGACATATACAGTGGCTCCATCTGAGGCCTTGAACTATTACGTAAGTGCGGGCGTTCTCGTCTACCTGCTTGGTAATGCCCATGGTTGGAGTGGAGTACCATCGTCAGGCAACACCGACCGCTGTAATCACCCTCGTTAGACAGTGGTCGTCTGGTAGTTTAGGAGGGTGGTTACAGCGTGGTCCAAGATGATCACCATCACTGAATCCCGGATTATCATCATCACTGAATCCCGGATTATCATCATCACTGAATCCCGGATTATCATCATCACTGAATTCCGGATTATCATCATCACTGAATCCCGGATTATCATCATCACTGATTCCCGGATGATCACCATCACTGATTCCCGGATGATCACCATCACTGAAGCCCGGATTATCACCATCACTGAATCCCGGATTATCACCATCACTGAATCCCTGATTATCATCATAATTGAATCCCATTTGACATGGCATGGACACTATTTAATGCTCCAACAGCACCGAGGAAGGGCTTGATATTGTCATAGCACTGATGCTGAGGCACTATTACATACTGTCGGTTCACTGTATCGCCAATTACGCCACCTATTACCGTAGTTTCACCTAATTCTGTAGTGCAGCCGATTATTTGTGACGCTGTGCGTGTCACTGTGGCACTAGTTTTAATTCTGCGTCATTATCAAATTCTCTAGTACCACCTGATACTGTGGTACACCGTCACACCACCTAATTCTGTAGCATTTCTTAATTCTGTGATGCCACCGAATTCTGTGGTAACGCTTGTAGACTTTGGCACCTTCTATTTCTATTGCAACATCTGATATTATGGCAGCTGGTCACACTGTAGCACCACCTGATATCATGGCAGCTGGTCACGCTATAGCACCACCTGATATCATGGCAGCTGGTCACACTGTAGCACCACCTGATATCATGGCAGCTGGTCATACTGTAGCACCACCTGATATCATGGCAGCTGGTCATACTGTATCACCACCTGATATCATGGCAGCTGGACACACTGTAGCGCCACCTGATATTATGGCAGCTGGTCACACTGTAGCACCACCTGATATCATGGCAGGTGGTCACACTGTAGCGCCACCTGATATTATGGCAGCTGGTCACACTATAGCGCCACCTGATATTATGGCAGCTGGTCACACTGTAGCACCACCTGATATTATGGCAGCTGGTCACACTATAGCGCCACCTGATATTATGGCAGCTGGTCACACTGTAGCACCACCTGATATTATGGCAGCTGGTCACACTATAGCGCCACCTGATATTATGGCAGCTGGTCACACTATAACACCACCTGATACTATACATAAAACTCTGAACTATGAGTTAAAAGTCGCAGAAATCAAGTGCCACCACAAGTTTTTGATATTAGCAAGAGAATATGCCAGAGTGTTACAGTTAACCCAATAGATATGGGCTCGAAAATGATAGGTATTGTGATCGAAATAATTTCAGAGCTACTTGCCCTGAACCCAACACACTGATAACCCACTGCATACATGGGTTTGTTTAACTGTATTGAATGAAGTTTCTGTGCACGGGCTCAGCTCCAAAGTTTGTGTGTGTGTGTGTGTGTGTGTGTGTGTGTGTGTGTTTGTACGTAGGACACCACTGCATAACAATCCACCAACCATCCCTGTGATTCGCCACCACCTTCAACACGGAAGTGGACGATTCATCATCATCTAAGACGATATTTCCCGTATGTTGCTACTAGTTATCCTCACACAGTTAATCTTGCATCGAGAGCAATCTTAGCATAATTGTGCCACGGTCGATATCAATTAGATACTATCATGTCTATTTTACTGAGGTGTTATTCATTCCTTTCAGTGTGTGTGTGTGTGTGTGTGTGTGTGTGTGTGTGTGTGTATTACATTCACGGTAAGCAAAAGGCAGTTATCGCTTTTGAGCTCTGATACGGTGGACCCAGTCTGCCTCAGGGCAATCTACCACGTTCCATGGCGACATTAGTGTAGGTAAGTTCCTCACATTCACAACCATGCAATACCTTAACTATGGTCATTGTTGCTGTTGGAGAATTTCGAGTATTCTTATGGAATCGAATGACACGTAGGCATGAGACTGTTCAGTATCTATACTCGTTAATAACCTTGATTACTCTTTTCTCTCCCCTTACTGACGCATGTGCCTGAGATACACAGCGTTCAGTATTCGCTAATACGACGCAAATGTCTTTTTAATTTCAATGCTCAGGTCGTAGACTCAGAACGTTCGCTGCACGGGAGAGGGTTCAAGGCTCAGTATCATCCTGATTGGTGAATTACCTTTTGGATTAAATGATAAATGAATTAGGTTGCATGAAAGGTTTGAATAATAAGCAACATGGATTATGATGTCGCTAATGTAGCCAACAGCGTTAGGTAAAACTAGACACATTCATCACATCTGTTCGTAACGCTGTCGTTGACGACTTTGTGACAATACTCTCGGTATACGATTGTTGATGGAGATGCAAGAGAGAAATTATTTTCTACATAAAGTTCAAGGAGCTGGGAACTCCGTGACTAACGCAACAACACCATCGGCTTCTCTGATCCAGAACCTTCAGTTCTGTATTTGGTCTTCAGCGAGCTAGTGGTAATATCTCCGAACTCGATTCGCTTAGACTGGAGTACGTTACTTTTATACACACACACACACACACACACACACACACACACACACACACACACACGTACACATATATCACAGTGGTGCACGTGATATAGCATATGCATAAAGCCACTAGGAAAATGAAACACAAGTTCCCAAGTGCACTTTCGTGTAGTGATCACATCGTCCGTGGAGATACAAGAAAGAGAGAGAAGACGTAGAAGAGTCAATTGCTATACAGTGAGGAGACGTAGCTAAGATACCATTTGTAAATAAGCGTTACCGGATGGTGGTGTTCGGGTTGGTGGTGTTCGAGTCTGGCATCATGCCTGTTATAAGATTTCTATCATGTGGACAAGAAAAGGAACTGTTTACAAATTTTGCATTCGACAAAGCTATCCAGTTTGCAAACCTTTACCAATATCAATCTTACAATTCTTTGTGTATGTAATAATAGAAGATTCAATGATATATCTTGTGGTGAAGGAGTTACAGTTGAAAACTGGATTGGCTTTACTCTAGTCAGTTCTTGATTCTTGTCCTGTTCATATACAGTATTTATATTGTTTAAGTCTAACATAAAGACCCTTACTTGTCTGCCCAACATATGACATATTACAGCAGTTACAAGGTATTCTGTAAAAACAGCCCACAGAATTTTCTGGTGAGTCTTTGATTAAGATATTTTGTATAGTATTGTTATTGCTGTGGCCTTCAACAATAATAGTACTATAAAGGATATCTTATTCAAAAACTCAACAGAAATTTCTGCGGGCTGTGCTTACACAATTCCTTGTAAAAACTTAATATGTTTCATGTTGGGCAGACTGGTAAGGATCTTATGTAGTTCACATGACATTCATCATCACCTTATATTCCTTCCTGTATTCACACTTTGTTTTGCTTTCCCTTTTCTCATTATCTATCACCTTTTCTTATTGGCAATAATGTTACTAATGCAAAGATTCTTTCTAAGTATAGATATGAGAACATGATATGAATTCAACTGATCATCTTTTAGGTTTTGTCCCTCGGTGCGAACTGCGTTATCATTCGGCACTAGGGTGATCCCAAAAGTTTGAGAGAGAGAGAGAGAGAGAGAGAGAGAGAGAGAGAGAGAGAGAGAGAGAGAGAGAGAGAGAGAGAGAGAGAGAGAGAGAGAGAGAGAGAGAGAGACTCTCTGAAGTAATTATATGGTTAACATAGAGACCATTGTAACATAGAGACTCATCGTAACATTGGACGCAAGTATTCTTAAGAAAGCTGGGAGATGTTTTACCTAACTTGTGGTTACCAGACTGAAGATTAAGAACAGATAACTTAGATAGATGGTGAGCAAATTGGTCGTTTCATGGTAAAGATAGGTGATTACAAGGTGCATTACAGAACATGGACATGATTTTTTGCTTTTTTGCTTTTCTTAATAGTGACCGGCAACGCGCGGGCAGATGGAATGCTCAGTCAAGGCCATCTCGTGTGAAAGAAAAAAAAAACAAAAGAAAAAAATTCGAAGCCAATCAGGGTTCCTCGAGTATTTGTAGACCAAACTTATGAAGGACGAAAGGTTATAGGAAGGAAGGGGAAGACGAAGGAAGGAGGAGAATTCCACAGCTTAGGTGTTCGAAGGAAGAAGGAGGCATCATCAGCAGACAGTCCTGGAGTGGCCGGTGCTTATCATTCAAAAAATAATCCATTATGCAACTTTACGTTGAAATGACGCCGGTATTCCATACTTACCCTCCATGCTTTGCACAAGCCTTACTTGTGTGATGCTCTCATGATCTATATATATACGCACCTGGAGGTGATTTTCCTACAGGTTTTTCTCAGGGGATGTTAGTCTGTATATCTGCAAGACATCCTAGTGTTTACCTCTTTCTTATTCTCTCTCTCTCTCTCTCTCTCTCTCTCTCTCTCTCTCTCTCTCTCTCTCTCTCTCTCTCTCTCTCTCTCTCTCTCTCTCTCTCTCTCATTTGTCTAATCATCGTCCCATGATCTTAACATTACATCATCCTACATGGAAGGATTGCTTCCTTCATTGTCTGTCTTTCCATATCCCTTGGTCTTTTGTGAATATGTATATGTCTTTTTTTTTTCACACGTTTAAACCCGGTTGTTTAATTCAGTCGATGATTCTCTTTCACACTACAAATCCTGTTTTTCATCGTCTGTTTGATTTACAGCAGCTGGGAATCGCCTTTTTTTCCTGGCTTTGAACCTACCGACCCTGGTTAAGGATGACCTTTACCATGGTTGAATTTTTTTCTCCCCTCATGAACTACGTTATTCAGGTCAAGTCTCCTCTTTCCACTGGTAAATTAACGGCACTTTTTCTTTCCTCTGGCAGTTTGTTTATCCCTCTGTAGCTTTTCCATGGCGGGTAACTGTCTTTTTCATGGTCGCTCTCGACGAGATGGCCTTGGGAAAGTAAAAAGTGGAAGAGATAAAGCTATGTTGCCTATTTCGTACTGATTACTGCCATGAGGAGAAGCTGCAATGACTGTGTTGCAATAAGGACAACAAAAAACTAAAATATTAGTTCTTTAAGTCAGTCTACATTTAAGAATTGTATGTTCCAACTCGAGACTTAGGATACATGATTGATATATAAGACTCTCTACTTCTGCAGATCACCATCCGATCCTTTACCATGTAGCCGAACGGTTAGCGTTCCTAACTCCCACGCAAAGGTCCCGGGTTCGAGTCCTTGCCGTTGGAGGGCTTCATGTGTTCTATGAAAGTGCGCGTTCATATGCGCTATATTCGTGTTCATACACCTCCGTGTTTGTACAAAGGATTCTCTAAAATGCTGACTGCTGGTAATGTGAGCCTGATGGGATTTGACCGTCGTAGACCCCGTTGATCATGGATGTGAGACGAAGGGTATTCGGTTATTTGTAATCGAATAATCAATTTCCCATTAGAGGCGACCATAGTCGAGCGGTGAGCGTTCCCATGTGCCACACAAAGGTCCGGTGTTCGAGTCCCTGCTGCTAGAGGGTATCATGTGTTCTATGAAAGGGCGCGTTCAAATGCACTATATATATATATATATATATATATATATATATATATATATATATATTTGTTTCTATGCTTAAACAAATCAAACTAAAGCTACCTTAGGAAAAGGACTGTATCTCATAGCTCAAGCATTTTTCCCTGTGCACTGTGCACCACTTTAAGCGACTCACTTGATATACTGCACACAATACACTCCCAGTAAACCTATTAATCATTGGCAGGAAATGTGACTATACCCAGAGGGTTATTTTGCCGGCTAGGTATATGTGTTATATCCTCACAGCAAGTATTACTGGTGGCCTGATGAATGACTTGGCTCTCTTTCTTTTTTTTTCTTTTTGCGAGATTAATGTTCCAACGGTTTTACTGTGCTAGGAAAGGTTAAAGACTTGTAAAAAGAAAAGAAATGAAATGAACTAATGTTGCAAAGGAGGTTGATGAGGTAAGGTAGGCTTGTTGTCTGCTTGGTCTCTTGGCTTCCTAACTACCAGGGTCGTTAAGGCCATCATCGACAACCAACAACTACCTACATGAAAAAAAAAATAAAATCTCTGACACCGACACTTACTCACTCTCAATGTGTATGTGGTATATATTGAGAAGTAAAATCAGAGGAAACAACTGACATGGTTCTTCTTTTATGAAAATATCCTTTTAAGACGTATATTGTATATACGTTGTTAATAATATCAGTAACATGATAATATGATAGTATGATAGTAATGATGTCATTGCTATTATTATTATCATTACCATTATCATTATTACTATTATCATTATCATTAATATTATTACTATTATTAGTAGTAGTGGTAGTAGTAGTAGCAGTAGTAGTATCATCATTATTATCATTATTATCATTATTTATTATCATTATCATTATTATAATTATCATTATCATTATTATTATTATTATCATTAGTATCATTACTATTATCATTATTATTATTATTATTATCATTATTATCATTGTTATTATCATTATTATTATTATTATTATTATTGTTATTATTATTATTATTATTATTATTATTATTATTATTATTATTATTATCATTATCATTATCATTATCATTATTATTATTATCATTGCATATCTTAGTATAATTATTTCTATCAACATTTGTATCATTACTATCATCATACAGGCATCGATACCTAACTCTTTATCAATCTTCCCCTTCCCTTCTTCCCTCCACATTGGACACATTAATCGTCTTAGTTTCTCTTCACTCATCCTCTCCATATACCCCAAACATTTCAGCATACCCTATTCCTCTTTGTCATCCAGATTATGCTCACAACCACACTTCCCTCTGCTTTACTGTCGTTTCTTATATGATCAACTCTCCTCATACAACAGATCACCCTTAATTCTTTCATTTCTAACACAGTCCCCCTCTCTTTTCCTTTGCATTCAAAGCTCAAAACTCTTATCTATACAATATTACCCGGGCCAGTCTGCCTTCAGATTTGCCCTATATTTACTTCTACGAACTCCAACCTTTTCCTCCCACACTTCTTAATGCCTTCAGGACCTAAACCTCTTCTTCCACTCTGTTACTCACTTCTGCCTGCCAGGAAAATGTCATAAGTCACACTTACATTGGAGTGACTACGGATCAATGTATGATGAGTGTAATAGGAATAATGATTATCGGTTTATGGACTAGATAGAACAGACGTAATTATAAAGTTTTGGTTCGTCACGCGAATATTCGTTAAGAATCGTTGAACTATTGTGATGATGGTCGGCGTCCGCCACACAACATGGAGTTATTCGCAGTTCATCGCAGGACGGTAACTGTGTATGTCTGGTACTTTAACTCAGGGCGGAAATAGTGATGGACTACACCTGTGCAGAGTTTACGATCTATTAACGTGAAGCTGTCCAGCCAGAATTGATACGATGGTTAGGAGAGCGTGTCGAAGAACCGAAGGAGATTTGAGACAGCTTCGAGACTACACCGAACCAGCGTTAAGGTCAGTCGTATTTTCTCTCGTTGGGTTGCCATGCTGAAGCGAGGTAGGCGGTTGAGGTGGGGGAGTTGTTGTTGTTATTGTGGAGCTGGATTTGGACTCTGGATCGCAGCAGCTTGAAGCCCTGTCACTTTCTATCACCAGCGACGTGGTCCTCCAGTTGTGGACTAAGTACTTGTGAATACCACTTTGCAGGGGCTCAGCACATGGGGACGTGTTGGTTCTCGAGGGCTGTGGTATAGAGGGAGGGATGATTGCAGCTGCTAGTGTTGCTGGATGAGGAGTGAAGGAAGTCATTGGTATTACGTGCATTAACTGCCTCATTCTAAACGATTGATCTTGAAGGTGTCAATGGGTTTTGTTTATTGTCCTTGACTGGTGAATGTTTTAGTATATTAGAATTATAACTATTATTGTTCTTATCATTATATTACTTTCATCATTATTATTATCACTATCATTATTATCATTACCATTAAATTTATCATTATTAGTACTATCATTATTTGTGGAAGTAGTAGTAGTAGTATGATTGATAGTAATAGTAATAGTAGTATAATTAGTAGCAGTAATAGTAATAATAACAGAAGTGGTAACGTCATTACCACATTCATCATTCTCATTATGATCATGAATATATAATGTTCCTTGCGATAATGTTCCCTTAGCTCACAAAACATCTCTAGAAAGCCTTATTAGCGTCAAGAAACTTTAAGATACATAATTTTTTTTTTTTTTTTTTTTGTATCATGGTGTCGAAATTGCCTTCTTCCAAGTTCAGCGAAGATGATATTGCAAGTCTCTGTTCATTTATGACTTAACGATACCGCATCTAAACCCTGGACGGAGTCCATCCAAGTGTTGTGTTGTCTCATTTTAGGGATAGGATTCTAGTAATTCTCTTTATTTTCCTTCACACATGAAGATTTACCTCCTCATCTTTCGTGGAATGCTCTTCTCATCTCATGACAGATGAGACCTTTTCGCTGTTTCATTTTCCACGTGTCTTTAAAATTC